>NC_030383.2:31922405-32232169 GCF_001625215.2 Daucus carota subsp. sativus
CTTAGTTTAATATTCTGAGTTACTGTAATTCGATTCTATTAGTTAAGTTAGATAAAAAAACCAACCAATTTGTTACTTGTCTAAGCATTGAATAATAGCCATACATTGTTGCATAAGTGCATAATACTTGATACACCAGTCTCTGTGGGAACGAACTGAATTTGATTCTATACTACTTGTGACCACGTACGCTTCCGTGATTTTGTGCGAACAGTTGTGTAGCTTGTAAGACAATTTCTTTGTTTGTCTTACTGGTTAATGATGCTAGCAAGACAATGAAGCCAATTGTCCTACCGAACTTGGCCAAGACAAAGGACTTCATTTTCCTACCAAAAACTGCCAAGACAATTGCTCTAATTGTCTTTCTGCCGAGTCAATTAAACTTGGTCGACAATCTCGTAGATTGTCTTACCCTATTTCTTTTTGTCTTGCCCATGCATTAATTGTCTTACCCTTGCTTGTATTGTCTTTGCAACCTTGTAATTGTCTTATTTTCAATTGTCTTTCAAGTTCAATGCTTTGCCTATAAATATGGCATTCATTCTTCATTTTCAAGTGTTCATTCACTTTGATTTCAAAGCATTGTAAGCTTTCAAGTTGTTCGTAAGCATTCACTTTGAAAATCGTGTAAGTGGTTTTCTTTCGCTTCATCTTATCCGAGTCTTAAGTGCCCATAGATTTGTTACACCAACACTTTGTTACACACACCACAAATACCCATAGCTTGTCCCACAAGTGATTCGCTCGGTATTCTTTAATTCAACTATATATATATATATATATATATATATATATATTATAGCGCTGTAATTATAGCAAATATTTGTGGCCTAAACTCTTTGTCATTGTGCTATTGTTAAAGATCGTCAAGAACTCAATCTTTCGTGCTAAACTATATTCATATTCAAAGCGGAGTTATCTTACAACGAAGTTGTAAATTAAAACACGTCATATGATTCACTTCGAAGGTTTACATACCCGAAGTATTTCATATACTTAGTCAAAGACAAGTATATCAGTCCATATAGCCAATAGAGCTTAAAAGGACTTTATTTTACCTACAAACTCCAAGACACTCGAATCTTATTTATTTGGAAGATTTTGTATGATAAACGTATTCTTCAATTGTAAAGTCAAATCTATCGAAAAAGAATAAACTCAAGGTCTTAAGCTTTAAAAAGGCATAAAGAACACTTGATCTTTAATATTCTAAGACCAAGAATATTATTGTTACACTAGGACCAGTGAATCTTGTCCAAAACTCTTTTTATAACCAAGGTTGTTTTTCGTAGATATTGATTCTAAGTTTTACAGTGAGGTGAAGTGAAATGAGGTGATCTTCGTTCTAAGACACAAGTCCTAGACGAGCTAACGGGGAGTTAGTCGTCTTCGCACCATGAGGAAGAGGAAAGACCCTATATCAGGACCTAACATACCCTTGACAGCATCATTAGCTTCCACTGTCTTCACAACAGTTACAAAAGTTACTGTCTTAGGTTTCCTCTTAAAATACCTTTAAAAGATTCTGTCACAGCTTTGTTGACAGCATTCTTTGGTCGTGTTGTCCGACTATGTAAGAAGTCAACTGTCACGGGTCCCTTGACAGTATTATCCTCACTGGCAATCTTACTGTCGCCCACATCATCCTCATCATTCAGCTCTTGCTTGATGAGTAAAGATTCCTCAACAAACTCAGGTTCAATAAATTTGAATACAGGTTTATGAACCTTTCTGAGAATGTGTTGTTTGACGGTATCATGACCAACACAATCAGACACGGCTTCTTTACCAGGTCTCCTAACATATTCATAACAAAATGCCTAACTTATTGTTCTTAATGCTTTTCTCAGAGATGTCCTGAACAACTTGAGAAGAGTTCGTATAGGCCTTTAGCTTAAATTCATTTTCTTCTAAATTAGTCCTAAGATATTCCTCAATCTTTTTAGCACAAGCAAAGTCATTCTTAAACTTTTCATTATCAGATCTTAAGGAATCTAAGGAAGTAGTTTTAAGAAGTAACAAGTCATTATCAGCAGTTAAGGTCTCACTGTTACTATTAACCCTGACTATTTTTTCTTGAGCTGTAGAAAGAATAGTGTGCAGATTAAACATTTCAGGACTCACATCTTCTATAGTTTTTTTGATCTCACCAACAGTCATATCAAGTAAGACTAGTGAGGCTACCTGAGTTGAAGAGCTTGATGCCTCGTCACTTGAGTTTTCCATCAGAGCAAGATTCAACATCTGCTCACTCTTTTCTTCATCAGTTTCTTCCCAGCATATGCCTTTAGCAACATATGCTCTTCCTTGACTTTTATTGCCTTGACCGGCAGACTCTTTTTCTCTTCTTCTAAATTTCTTGGGCTTCTTGCACTCTCCAGCAAAGTGTCGAAGCTCTCCACAGTTGAAGCACTTAAACATTGATCTATCCACCATCCCAGATTTGTATCCTCCACCAGAATTTCCACCAGCATCCTTGCTTTATCCAGTCTTGTTGAACCTTGAGTACTGACGCTGAGTTTTTAATGGTGTTCTTTTTGAACTAAAGTTTTTTTAACTTCCTTGCCATTATGCCATGGCAGGGTTGTCCACACTTTCCATCTCCTCAAGACAGTAGTCATCTTCTTCATCATCTTCCAATTCTACAACAAATTTATCATCTTCATCTTCATCTTCCACCTCCTCAATCTTTAAAGTGGGTGGTTGACTCTGCTTAAAAATATGACTAGATTCACCTTGTTGACTGATTCTAGGATCATGACCAATTAAATCATTAGAAATATTAGCTATCTTGTTCTTCAGTACAAACTAGATGGCTCTCTTTTGAAAAGTATTCTAATTTATAAGACTTTAAAATACCATATAATATTTCTAGAGAAGAATTGTTGAGATTCCTTCTTTCTTGGATAGCTGTCATTCTACTTTTCAAATGATTTGGTAGAGTGAGTAAGAACTTCAGATTGACTTCCTTTTTGTCATAAAACTTCCCATAGTGTTGTAGTTCACCCAACAGCTTGTTGAATCTTTCTAACATGATAGTTAGCTCTTCTCCTTGATTTGCCATGAAAGCTTCGTATTGAGAAACCAAGATTTTCTTTTTGTTTTCTCTGACTTCTTCGCTTCCCTCACACAACAACTCAATCTTTTTTCAATTATCATAGGCTGAGCTACATGTTATGACATTGCCACACATGACTTTGTCATTTGAGGTGAATCCAACTGGATTAGCTGTAGATGATCATCCAGGGATACATTCTCTTTTTCAGTATCAGTCCATTCACTAGGCTTCTTTGGTACCGAGTGAGCTGGAACGATCCTGTCATCATCGGTGTATGATGGAATTTCCTTCTGTGGGAAAAATGGGCCATTCTCCAATAAATGAGGATAAACCTGGTTTCAAGACTTGATGAATAGCATTATTTGTCGTTTCCAGATGTTGTAGTACTCTTTGTCGAACGCTAGAATCTTGATGCTTGACTTCTGCATACTTGACACGATCTCAGGTTTTGTTCACAAGACTATGAAAACAACCTGACCTACTCTAATACTAGTTGTTGGTCCTCAGATGTATTGTAGAAGGGGGGGGGGTTGAATGCAATACTGATAAATTCAAATCTTAATTCAACAACTTATTAAAGATTTAAATATGTCAGTTGAGAATGATACAAACAAAGTTAAGAACATAGTAGTTTAACTTTACAAAATAAATGGTGTTTGATTTGATGTTTTGCCACAACCTCCAACAAAAAGTTTCTTGAGCATCAGTTCTCTCAAGGAATACACTTGTTTTTCACTCCCTTGGTGTTCTCTATGTTTGATATTCTACTAAGCTTATGCTATGTTTCCCAATATATATATAGAGCTAAACATAACTTGGTTACCACGGGTTCTGCAGATCTATAAAGTAGACTTTTGCTTTTGCGGCTACTTTGTGAATTGCAGCGCATGTGACTTTCCTAAAATGCTAATCAATAGTTGCTACATTGTATAAAAAGCAACCTAGGAACATTCCATTTTAAGCTTAACATATATGAGTGAATAGTGACTTGTCTTCTTTCCAGGTAGTTATCCATGACTTTTGTGTATCCTTAAGCTTCAAGTTGTAGGCTTGGTAGGTCTGCTACAAAACATCTTTCTGTAGCAATCCTAAAGTTGAACATCTTTATCTGCCACGGGATTGACTTGATATGAGATCAAATCTAATCCAATATCTCTGATGACCGTGACATGGATACACTAGAACTCGCTATCAATCTATGTTTGGGATGATAGTGGCTTCCTGAGTATGCTTTAGGTAGGAACTCCAATGTTTTGCTATCATGCGAGCGGAAACTTGCTGTCTGCGGAGCTTCTGCCAATGTTGCTGTCAGATACAAACTTGTTGTCATGACTTTGCAACTGTCTGCCTTATGTAGTACTGCTGTCAACCATCTTGACAGTAACAGTCCTTCATTCTTGTTGTCATTCCTTTTTGCATCTTGGGGCATGAACAATATGAATTGAACTTCTTCCAAATATGCATGTATTACAATTGATAGTAATAAAAGACACTACAAAGACATACTCTGACTGTGACAGTATGTTCAACTTAGATAAGTCTAAGTACATAAAAAAAAATTAAGTTGACTACTGTCTATCACCCATAAATCCTAACAATTCTCTAAAACAACAATATATTCATTGACCAATAGAGAATAAAATACATCGTTAGAGAATAAAGTTCCCATATCAAGAAATAACTTCCAATCATTAGATTTTTCTAACAAGTGTCACTAAGATTAACCATCCAGCTAGCCGCGCAAATTTATCTTCTTCCTATGTGAAAGGATATCTTCGATATATATTTATTTATATACTCCCTCCGTCCCCTTTTACATGTCCATTTTGCTTTTCGAGAAGTCAAATTGACCATTTTTTGACTAAACATTACAAATTATCCACTCATTATTTCTAAAATCTGAAAATTGCATATTAAAATAGATTAACTATACTTTCTAATGGTATAACTTTAATTATTTTTCTCAATTATATGATACATGTAAAGTTCAGCCAAAATATAGTCAATTTGACCGGTCAAAAGTCAAAATGGACATGTAAAAGGGGACGGAGGGAGTATTTGTTTTGGTATTTATGTCGAACATTAAATTTAAATTCACTTAGTAATCTTCCCAAATAGGACATTGATTTATTTGATTAACTAAAAGTAAAAGGTTATACTGGCAAGTTATTTCAAAATCTTTGAATTTTTTTTGGTACTAAAATATATCTGTTTTAAGAAAATGTTCGCACAAAATCACGCAAGTGTACGTGGTCACAAGTAATATAGAATAAAATTCAGTTCGTTCCCACAGAGACTGGTGTATGCAGAATATGCACTTATGCAACAATGTATGGCTATTATTCACTACTAAGACAAGTATCAAGTTGATGGTTGTTATCTAACTTAACTAATTTCAATCGAATTACTAGACTAAAAATTATAAACTAAGTGATTAAACTCGACTTACTTATGTAAATTAAAATTTGGGACTCTAACTTCATTACTACTTCATTCAGAGTTATGTATTTTTTGCTATGTGATGGTTGATAACTAATCAGATAACACAAAACTAATACACGCTATCTTTCAATAAACGTATACCATACTATTCCAAATCCACAACAAAGATAAAATTCGAACAGACACCAATTATGATTAGACCCTATGTGACGGTCCACGAATCCGGGGGTCTGGTTCCTGACGTCACCACATAACAACCATTTTAAAACACTTTTGAAAACCTGTATTTAAAAATTTTGATAATGAAATCAAAGAATTTAAAACTTGAAAGCCATAATAAAATATTCAAAAGAGAACCATTTTAACCCCCTAAAAACAGCAGGATCGCATCCAGGTTACAGTATTGAAATTAGAATCCACCACTAATTAGTACACAACATTTCTTACCAAATCAGATCATCTTCGATAAGAAGAATCACTATCAGTCTATTCCAACTATGACTTACAACTGAATCTCAATAGCACAGCTTTAGCTAGCACCAACCTTATCAATCTTCTTGGACACTCTTTGACCACTGGATCCTCAATCCTGACTCCTCTCCTAGCATTAGCCTTACTTACCATCTCAATCAAGCAACTTATCTTTAAGCCTTTCTGAAATGGTTAAGAAGGAATAGCAAGAGTGAGCAACAATGCTCAGCAAGTAATAATATCTATGAAATTCTGAACAATAAAAAGAAGTTCACAAGCTCAAAATACTTCATCAACAGATTCAATATGAGATCACCAGATCAAGGTATTGTATAGAAGGATTCGCAATACCTTACAGCAATGGAAATTGAGGAATTCAACTCTTCCAAAAGAATTATTGAATTGGACTATCACGGTAAGACGCTACGAGCTAAGCTAGGTGATCAGCCAACACATTAGCTCCGAACCACATATCCAACGTGATTCTCAAATATAAAGAATCATAGGCACACTTTGGCCTTATACAAACATCAGGCTCTCTGCTACAGATGTTTGTAAGTTGGTGACTGGCGCCACAATCAAAATTTACAAAGTCCAAAGAAATAAAAATGTTCACATTTCAATATCTGTTTATCAAATTTGTAAAATCAAGACATTTGAAACATGTATGAAAAGAATTACCAGTTATCCACCATCATATAAATCCTGTCGAAAATCCGACATCGTCTCATCTATTTATTGGACTATCCACCTGTTATCCTATTCTAACCAACAACCAGTCATTCAATTCCAAACCTTATCATCCATATATCCTTATCCAATATCAGTCATACAAATCATTTATCATGAATAAACACGTATATCACGTAATCATCAATTTATAACAAATAATTCACATATAATCACATTCTGTATTCTTAACAACACATAATCACATTCTCAACTCAATCATATTATTATGTCATACTAAAATAGACTTTATAAGCTTTTGTCTCTCTTTCGTTTCTCTCAATTCTGACTTACAGATGAGAAGATATGATCAAAACCATTTTCTTACTCTCCTATCGACACATAGCACATTTTACCGATAGCAGACAACACATTTAATATAAGGTCTCCCATCCCGATTGATGTCAAATCAAGTCTTGGGTTAAAAATGATTTTTCGGAAATTTTCCAGGATTTTTAAACATTTTTCGGAATTAAAATCGGTAAAAGAATCACTATATAAATAAATAATCAAGTCCGGATACTCAAAATTGGACTTGAAATCATTCATAAACAATAATCGAGCCTTGAACATAATTTAGAAAAATATTTCAAAGCTCGAAACTATTTTTCAGAATTTTTAAATCAAAAGGAATAATTAAATCCAATCAATTAATCAATTAATAATTAATTTAATTAATTAATCAATTAATATTTAAATTAATTGACCAATTAAAATAATTAATTACTAATTAAAATTAATTAATAAACTCATTTAGATTTATTTGTGAATAAAGAAATAATTAAAAACTATTTTTGGAATTAAAATAATTACATAAAACAATTTTTGAAAATTTAAACATTTTGTAACATGTCTTACTTAGAATCTTTATGAAATTTCAGTTGTAGTTGTTATATTTCTTATCTTTGGGAATTATCAAAGGATGGGTAGAATAGGATGGCTAATTGTAAATATCCAATGTCATGTAATTTTATCTAAGTGAAGGATATTCAACTGATGTGATGTAACTATTCAACTGATGAAGACTGGATGATGTTTCAACTGATGAAAATCAAGCATTCAACTGAAGACAAAGTATTCAACTGATGATGCTGAGGAATTCAACTGATGAGACTGGAACAGCATTCAACTGATGAAGTTTGTAATTCATTCAACTGATGAGCCCAGCACAACATTCAACTGATGAAGTCAAGAGCAGTTGAAAGTAACCAGAACTCTCAACTGATGAAGCAAAGAGCAGTTGAAAGTGACTAGAGCTTAAGTCTGACAAATCACATGGATCGAATTACACTAAAATAGACATGGAAGCCTAATTAGGAAAATAAAGAAGAAGCAGAAACATACTTATCTCATGCAGTGCAATCTGGATCAAATCAAGATGATGGTCAAAGATGAAGACATCTCAGAAAGCATGCATAAGACAAAGTTGTGCAGCATTGTTTTTAGAATAGAGTGCATTTTGTAATCTAGCTAAAAGCTTTGTAAAACTTGGAGTATATAACCAAGTTAGAAGCATCAGTTGAACTTGTTCAAATTACTTGAGAGAAAAATCTGAGAGTTAGAACTTGTTTGAGTGATGAACCAGCAGCTGTGCGAATTGTAATCAATCCACAGATTCTTCTATATAAAATCTCACGGGTGGATCATTCAATCCACCCGTATTTTTAAATACTTGGTGTTTCCTGTTTTACTGTGATTAAGTGTATTGTTCCTTGAATCTTTAATTCGTAAAAGATTGTATTCAACCCCCCCTTCTACAATCTTTCTTATAGTTGGTGTAAAATAACAATTGGTATCAGAGCCAGGTTCCCAACAAACAGGGAAAAAGATCAACACTGCTAAAGAAAGATGGGAAAGAAGGATGCTGGAGTGAAGATTCCTGTTCTTGACAAAGACAACTATTTTCACTGGAAAGTGAGAATGCATCTGCATCTGTTGTCCATTGATGAAAGCTATGTGAACTGCATTGAAAAAGGACCTCATGTCCCCATAAAGGTCTACACCAGTATGGGAGCTGATGGTGAAGACATGGCAGGTAAGATGATTCCAAAACCTATCCATGAATATTCTCAAGAAGATACTGAAGAAGTGCACAAGGACAAGAAAACCATGAACCTTCTGTTCAATGGTTTGGATCAAGAAATGATTGATAGTGTTATCAGCTGCACAAGTGCCAAAGAAGTTTGGGACACCATCAGGACCATCTGTGAAGGGAATGAGCAAGTAAGAGAGAACAAAATGCAGCTTCTGATTCAACAATATGAGTCATTCCATTTCAAGTCAGGTGAATGTTTGAGTGATACTTTTAACAGATTTCAAAAACTGTTAAATGGTCTAAAGCTCTTTGGAAGAGTATATCAAGTTAAGGATTCAAATTTGAAGTTCTTAAGAGCTCTTCCCAAAGAATGGAAACCTATGACAGTCTCTCTCAGAAACACACAAGAGTTCAAAGACTATACTCTAGAGAGATTGTATGGAACCTTAAAGACTTATGAGCTTGAAATGGAGCAAGATGAAGAGATTGAGAAAAGCCAAAAGAAAGGACATTCATCTGTGGCTTTAGTTGCATCTCTTGATGATACTGTCAAGGACAAAGGAAAATCTCAAGTTGAAGAAACTGAGAAGTTGGTCAAAGAAGAAAGCTCAGAGTCAAGCAAAGGAAAGAGAAAAGAGAAAGATGGAGCTGATTCTGGTGAAGAAAGTGATGGAATTGATGAACATCTAGCCTTCCTATCAAGGATATTCTCCAAACTGAAATTCAAAAAGAATTTCAATTCTGCAAAATCATTCAAAGGCAATCAAAAGTCTGACAGAAGCATGGTTGACAGATCAAAATTCAAGTGCTTCAATTGTGGGAATGCAGGTCACTTTGCAAATGAGTGCAGAAAGCCTAAAGTTGAGAAGAAGTCAAGTGAAAACATTGACTACAAAAAGAAATATTATGAACTTCTCAAACAAAAGGAAAGAGCATTCATCACAAAGGATGATTGGGCAGCTAGAGATGATTCTGATGAAGAGGAGGAGTTTGTCAATCTAGCTCTAATGGCCAACTCCACAGATCAAGAAGAAAACACTGGAAGCAGTAGTCAGGTATTCACTACAAACCTAGTTGAGTTAACTAAAGATGAATGCAATGCTACCATTAATGAAATGTCTACGGAATTGTATCATTTGCATGTTTCTTTAAAATCTCTCACTAAGGAAAACAGTAGAATTAAGGAAGCTAACACCTTTCTTAGTGATAGAAACAGTGCCTTAAAAGCTCAATTTATTGAGTTTGAGAAACTGAAAATTGAGTGTCAGACAGCCAAGGATGATCCTTTGGTTGTTCTGAAAAGAGAAGAGATCATAAGAAAGCAGCTTGATAAGGAACAAGAGATTATTGCCAATATCATTAACATGCAAGGTAGAGAGACTTTTGTAGAGAATGAATGGAAGAGGAATAAGAAAGTGCTTGAGGTATCTGAGAACAGTTCAAGTGATGAGAATACTGATGATGATCATCAGTTGAAAAGCAAAGTCTCAACTGATGAGAGTCATCAGTTGAACAAAAACTCATCAGTTGACAAGAAAGTTCTCAAGAAGCTTAACCAGAAATATGGCCCTGTTAAAAAGAATTTTGTTAAAGGTGAGGATAGTTCTTCTGAGACCAGTGATAGTGTTAATAACACTCTTAATTCCAGTAACAAGAACAAGAAGAAGTTGGATACTAGTGAGCATAAATCTGAGGAGACTAAAAAGAAGAAAGGAAATAGAAATGGCAAAATAGGAGTTAACAAACACACCAATTACACTCCCAATGCTAGTGCTCTTAGGAAAACCTGCAGTAAGTGTGGTAGTGTAAATCATTTATCTGCTAATTGTAAAACTGTGATTGCTCCTAATTTATCTTTGCCTATTCCTATGACATCTGTTCCTCACATGAATTTATCTGCTATGAATATGATGCCTGGTTTATTGCCTCACAATCCTTATTCTCAGCCTAACATGCCATATATGTTCAATCCTTATTTTAATGCCTTTAACATGCCTCAATTTCATTCAAATTTGCATGGAATGAACAATGTATGCATACCTCAAAGGCCTGTGTTTGAAAACAGAGTTGATATTCCAATTTCTCAACCAAAACCAAAGATTGAACCAATTCAATCCAAGGAAAAAGTTGAGAAAGTGGAAAAGGCTGCTAAGACTAACAAATCTGGACCCAAAGCAATTTGGGTACCAAAATCAACTTGATCTGTTTGTGAAATGTGTGCAGGGAAACCACAAGAAGAATTTGTGGTACTTGGATAGTGGATGCTCCAGGCACATGACTGGTGATTCTTCCCTGCTCACAAAGTTTGTGGAGAAAGTTGGCCCTAGCATTACCTTTGGAGATGACAGCAAAGGATATACTATGGGATATGGCTTGATTGCAAAAGAGAATGTCATCATTGATGAAGTTGCATTGGTGTCTGGTCTTAAGCACAACTTGCTTAGCATCAGTCAGCTCTGTGACAAAGGTTACAAAGTTAATTTCACTCCTGCAGCCTGTGTTGTCACTAAAGGAGATGACAACAATGTGGTTCTGATTGGACAAAGGAAAGGAAATGTGTATGTAGCTGACTTCAATTCTGTAAAGTCTGAATCCATCACTTGCCTTCTCAGCAAAGCAAGCTCAGATGACAGATGGCTATGGCATAAGAGATTGTCTCATCTAAATTTCAAAACTTTGAATGAGTTAGTAAAGAAGGACTTGGTAAGAGGTCTACCTAAGCTGGAATTCTCCAAAGATGGATTATGTGGAGCTTGTCAGCTAGGAAAGCAAAAGAGAAGCTCTTTCAAAAGCAAATCTCTTTCATCAATTGTGAAGCCCCTTCAGCTCTTGCATATGGATTTATTTGGACCAGTCAACATAATGTCCATTTCAAAGAAGAAATATTGCTTAGTGATTGTTGATGATTTTTCAAAATTTACTTGGACTTTCTTCCTGCATTCTAAGGATGAAGCTGGGAAAATCATCATCAATCATATCAAGGCATTAAACAACAATCCAGATGTCAAAGTTGGAAGGATAAGAAGTGACAATGGAACAGAATTCAAGAACTCTGTGATGAAAGAATTTTGTGAAGAAGAGGGAATTATTCATGAGTTCTCTGCACCAAGAACTCCACAACAAAATGGTGTTGTTGAAAGGAAGAATAGAACTCTTATTGAGGCTGCAAGAACCATGATTAATGAAGCTCAACTTCCAACCTATTTTTGGGCTGAAGCTGTGAATACTGCTTGTTTTACTCAAAACATTTCACTAATTACCAAACCTCATAATCTAACTCCCTTCCAACTCTTCAAAGGAAAGAAGCCAACAATTAGCTTTCTTCATGTATTTGGATGCAAGTGTTATGTTCTAAGATATCAAGGTGAAAATCTTGGAAAATTTGAGGCCAAGGCAGATGAATCTATTTTTGTTGGATATTCTAATGGAAAATCATTTAGAGTATACAATCTGAGAACCAACATTGTTATGGAATCAATCCATGTAGTTTTTGATGATAAGAAGATTCAAGGATTCTCAGATGAAGGATTTCATGATAATCTCAGATTTGAGAATGAAGGTGAAGGTGATCTGTATGATAGTGATGATGATTGTGATGACATTATTCAGAATGTTGGAATTAATCCTGGAATTAATGTTCCAACTGATGACTCTCTGGTGCAAGAAACAACTGCTATTGGAAATTCAACTGAAGCATCAGTTGAAACTACATTGGAGGGATCAGTTGAAACACCTCAAGGATCATCAGTTGAAAGAATGTCTCAAAATTTCAATCAGTCTAGAAATAATGAGATGTCAAATTTAGGGGGAGCTTTCCAACATGGAAACCTGAACTTCAACAATGAAGCCACATCATCAAGGCAATCACTTCCACCACAAAGAAAGTGGACAAGGGATCATCCTTTTGAGCTAATTATTGGAGATGCAAATGCATCTGTACAAACAAGAAAAGCAACTCAAGATGAGTGTTTGTATAGTGCATTCCTTTCACAGGATGAACCTAAAGTCATAGAAGATGCTCTCAAAGATGCTGATTGGGTCCTTGCTATGCAAGAAGAATTAAATCAATTTGAGAGAAACAATGTATGGAAGCTAGTACCCAAACCTAAAAACAGAACAATTGTAGGAACAAGGTGGGTATTCAGAAACAAGGTGGATGAAAATGGAGTTGTCACCAGAAACAAGGCAAGGCTTGTTGCTAAAGGATACTCTCAGTCTGAAGGAATTGATTTTGATGAGACCTTTGCACCAGTTGCAAGACTGGAAGCAATAAGAATCTTCCTAGCCTATGCTGCTCATGCAAACTTTAAAGTTTATCAAATGGATGTCAAGAGTGCTTTTCTAAATGGTGAACTGGAAGAGGAAGTATATGTCAGTCAGCCTCCTGGTTTTGAAGATCCAGAATTTCCAGAGTATGTTTACTTTTTATTAAAAGCACTCTATGGACTAAAGCAAGCACCAAGGGCATGGTATGACACTCTATCTCAATTCTTGTTAGATAATCATTTTTCCAGAGGAACTGTGGATAAAACACTATTTTACAGAAATGTAAATGGTGCCTTTATTCTGGTTCAAATTTATGTAGATAATATAATTTTTGGTTCTACAGATGAGAAACTTTGCAAGAAGTTTGCTAATCTAATGAAAAGTCAGTATGAAATGAGCATGATGGGAGAGCTCACCTACTTTCTTGGTTTACAAGTTAAACAAGTAAAGGAAGGTATATTCATAAATCAAACTAAGTACATCTATGATCTACTTAAAAGGTTTGATTTATTGGATTGCAAAGAAGCTAAGACTCCCATGCCAACAGCCACCAAATTAGAGTTAAGTCCTAATGAGAAATCTGTGGATATCTCTAATTATAGAGGCATGGTTGGTTCTCTTTTATATCTGACAGCTAGTAGACCAGATATTATGTTTTCTACATGCCTCTGTGCTAGATTTCAATCTGATCCTAAAGAATCACATTTTATTGCTATAAAAAGAATATTCAGATATCTTAAGGGAACACCAAATCTTGGCATTTGGTACCCTAAAGACTCTGGATTTGATCTAATTGGACATTCAGATGCTGATTTTGCAGGATGCAAAATTGATAGAAAAAGTACAACAGGCACCTGTCAATTTCTTGGTGACAGATTGATTTCTTGGTTTAGCAAAAAGCAAAATTCTGTATCAACCTCTACAGCTGAGGCTGAGTACATTGCAGCTGGAAGCTGTTGTGCACAATTATTGTGGATGAGAAATCAATTACTTGATTATGGATTAAATCTCTCAAAAATCCCAATATTTTGTGACAACACCAGTGCTATTGCTATAACTGAAAATCCAGTACAACACTCAAGAACCAAGCACATTGACATCAAATACCACTTCATAAGAGAACATGTGATGGCTGGTACTGTTGAAATGCATTTTGTTCCAAGTGAAGAACAGATTGCAGATATTTTCACAAAGCCTCTTGATGAATCCACATTCACAAGGTTGGTAAGTAAATTAGGTATGTTAAATTTCTCCTAATTTAGAGTGAATTTTTCTGTAATTTGGCAGCCAGAATTCGATTAATTTTGATTTATCAAAATTGAATTAATTATAATTCTGGATAAAGTCTGTGATACTTCAACTGATGAACTAATGAAATTGTTTCAACTGATGTTTGAAACAATATCCTCTTGTCTTATTTTCCATTCAACTGATGACAGCAGTTGAGATTACTTTCAACTGATCATCATCAGTTGAATAGGAAGTTTAAAGAGGCGCTTATTTCATCCGTTGAAAGCATTATCAGATCTGAGCCGTTGAAATTTCTCTTGTCTCTCTCCTACTTTATACACACGATCGTGTGTGTAATTTTTGTAGAGTTAAATAAGAGTAATTTCTTCTCAACGGTAATTTCTCAGCCAATCACAGCAATTTTCTGAGAAAGTATTTAAGTGTTTTAATTTATTTTAATTTCTTTTCATCTCACTCTTTCGAATTCTCCAAGCTCTCTTCTCTCTATGTGCAAAAACAAGTTCTTATTTTCTTCAAGCTCTTTCCTGTAACTACAATGGCGCCAATGAAGAAATATACTGCACCAAGTGGGTTCATCTATGAGAAGAACAACTTCGCATCATTTGTAGACACTAAGGCAGTAGAGGAAAAGGAGTATCACAAGATGATGGAGTTCATCAAATCAAGCCAGCTCTCTCATGCTATGCTTGAAGCTCCTACCATCTACCATGAAATAGTGGAGGAGATGTGGACCTCTGCAGAGTTTAATAGTGAGAATGAAACTCTAACCTTCTCTATTAATAATGAAATTCATTCTGTTAATGCTGATGTTATGAAAGCATGCTTTAAGATTCCTGAAGACACTGTCTTATCTTTGCCTAGTGATATTCAGTTGGTTAATTTACTTTATGCCATGAATTATGTTTTGCCAACTGATGCCTTAGGTAAAATAGATAGAAGAGGTCTTAGGAGAGAATGGAGTTATTTGTGTGATGCATTTGTTAAGGCATTCTCTGGTAAAATTAGTAATTTTAATGCTCTTACTTCTCAGATTTTACAAATGCTTTACATGTACTTGACTAATGAATATTTCAACTTTGGTGGTTTGATGATCCAAGAAATTGGGGAGAAACTAGGTGATAAAACTGGTAGACCTAGGAATATTTATTATGTTAGATTTCTCATGATGCTAGCTAATCATCTTGATGAAAAGCTAGTTATCACTAACAAGGAAGCCAAGCTTCCCAGTTTTGTGCAGGAAAAGAGAGTCTTTAAAGACCTCTTAAGGATGAATCTATACCCCTCCTTTGAGGTGGTGTACCTGCCAATCATGGAGGCTGGAAAGGAAAAAGAGGTACATGGCTTTCCTACTACTCTTTCTCAACCCTCACCTTCTTTGCTTTCTGCCATCAGGGCTGTTGAAGAGGCCCATCAACAGTCCACACAAGTGGCAAAACCTTCTAAAACCAAATCTTCTAAACCAACCTCAGGTGCCTCCCAAAAGGCATCTGTTGTAAAATCCAAGAAAAACAAACCTGAGGGGAGTGTGATTGGAGGTTGTGAGGGGGAGGGAAAGGGTGAACATAAAAGAAGCCCTAAGGATAAGGATGGAGAGGTGAGTGCTGACCAGCCTAGCCACTCTGCAGTCTCCCAAAAGACTGTAGATGTTAATATGGAATTAAGCACATACCTAGCAGCATCCTCCCAAAAGGATGTTGCTATTGAAAATAGTCCCCAACCAGGGACACAGATAAAAAGGGGGAGGGACACCACTTCTTCACCAATCAAAGCTTATGGGTGAAAGAAGATGAGAAGTGACAAACTTAAGCACTCTGCACACACACAGGCATCCATTCTGGATTTTATGCCTGTAACTTCTCAAAGTCAGATTGATGTGACTCCAATAAATGTGGAGTCACAGCCCCCTTCTTCATCTCAGCAAATCACCCATATTCATGATCTTACCATCTCTACTACTCAAACACAATCCCCAACCTCTTCTGTGGATGTGGAATTAATTCACACCAAACTTGTAAATTCTCCATCTTTGGATTTCATGGAGAAGCCCCCCTCTGAGATTGATCATCATCATTTTGATGATTTGTTGGATCTTTATCTTCCAATTCCTTCTTCTGTGACAGTGTGTTCTGTGGATTTACCTGTAAAATCAATCACCACAGACTCAACTATCACATCTTCTAAACCTATTTCTTCATTTTCTTCAACTGATCTCCTTCATCAGTTGAATAGTGTTTGTCCTTCAACTGATCTGCTTAACAGCTCTCATCAGTTGAATGCCTCCTCTACTCATGTTTCAACTGATGTCCCTCATCAGTTGACAACTGCTGTTACTTCAATTAATTTACCTCTTTCTACAGCAGTTGATCACATGGTAGCACAAACACTTCTAAGATTGAGTGCAGTGAGCTATGGAGTGGAGAGGCAGCCTAGTGAGCTGGCAAAAGGAGAGGGAGTGGAGAGTCTGGCTATTTCTTCCAGCCAGGAAAAAGGAGAGGATAAGAGTGACCCTTTAGTAAGGGTAAGTGAGGGAGAGGTAAGTGGTGTGGTGAGCCAAGGGGAGCCCTTGATGCTAGAAAAGAGAGAAATTGAGAGAAATGCAGGTGTCAATGAAGGGTTTAGTGAACAAGATTTTCAAGCTGAATACAGATCCATATTGGATGGTGTTTCACTAGACCCTGAGACTTTTACTCATGAGATGTCTTCTATTTAAGACTTTGCCAGATTGGATAATCAAGCAGCTGAGAGGCACCTCAATCTGATTCACACTACATCTTCTATGCTTAGAGCAAAGGAGGCACTTACAGCTCTGCCTGCCAATGCTGGAGATGACTTTCAATATGATGATAGTGATAAAGACCTCAATGATGCACTTGAGGAATCTCTTGGTGATCAACTTACAACTTCTCTTCCTTCTTGGCTCTCCATGCAGTCTGCCAATGCAACTGTTGTTAGCTTGGAGCTGCAAAGGCAAGTTTCCACCATTCTTCAACCTCAATCTGGAAGCTCATCCTCCCCTCCATCCATCTCTGCTACTATTGCCAGTCAGGCTCTGGACAACCTCAAGCTTCACAAATATCAATCTCTCCACTTTCAGCATGAGATAGAGCATCTAAATTCTCTCATTGCCTCTGTCAAGACTGATCTGACCAAGCAAATTGATGAAAAGCTTCCAGCTAAAGTCAAATCAGCACTTTCTGAATCTGAGCAAAAACAACTTCAGTTGGAAAAGCAAGTGGAAGTTCTGGAAGGAAATGTCCATATCTTAAACTCTAGAATGGAAGAGCTGTTGCAGCATCAAAGAATTCAGACTGGACTTCTTCAACATCTTCTTCTTTCCTCTGGTGTTTCACTTCCCAGTCCATCCCCTACACTTGCTGCTAACAAAAAGGGGGAGAAAGAATTACCAACTCCTGCAGAATTGATCAGCCAAATTCCTCCTCCTTTCCATACTGAAAGGGAAAAGCAAAAGCTTGCAAGGATTGCAGAATTAGATTCTATTGCAAAGAGAGTGGCTCAGTTGGGAAAGAAATCTTCTGTAAACTCACCACCCTCATCTGCAGCCACCACAGCTCAAATCTCTTTTCCAACCACAACTACAATTCTCAGGGTGATTACACCTGAAATTGTTATTCCTTCCAAGAAAGAAAAGGGTGAGCCATCATTTTTGAATGAGTTCAAGGCCATTCTATTTCCAAACAATTGTGGTTACTCCAGGCCTGGAAAAGACTCAAGCTCAATCTACTTTCCACTAGCCAGGCCTGACAAAAGTGAATACAAGCTTTTGGGCCAAGAGATCAAAAGTTACAAAGACTCTACAGATGTGGCTTTAAAAGCTCATTTTGCCATCATCTACAGAGAAGGCCAAAAGCTGTTTATTGGAACTGGCCATCCTCACTACTCATTTGCAAAAGCTGAAGAGGTGGCCAGAGAATGTGAAAGAAAGGAGTATGAATCTCAACTCTCTTTGAATCAAGAAATAGAGGTTGATGAAAGGTATGCTATTGAGCTAGAAGAGGAGTTGGCAGCTGAGCTTCAAACTGAGAAAAGATTGCCTCTTGAATCTTCTCCAAAGAAAAATAGAGTCAAATCTAAAACTAAGATGCCTGAGGCAGCCAAGAGAAGAGAAGAAGTGCCAGAAAAGCCTATCTCAAAGCCTTCTTATCCAATCAAGGACACCACAGTGGTACATCCAGATGTCAACTTCCATGATGAGCCAATAATGCCAAAGGAGGAGCCAATTGACTTGGAAGATATTCCAATTCCAGCTTTTCTTGTTCAAGAAAAATTCAAGCCAAAGAAGAAAGTCAAGTTTGTGGCTAAGAGGATGGCTAACCCTCCTAAACCCCCAAAAGAACCTGAAAATCCAGATGACTATCTTGTCATTGCCAACATTGAAGAAATCTCTGAGTTGGAGCTGGAGCTGGATGATCTTCAAGAAGTAAGAGGAATAGAAGCAACTTCAAAATTACCTGAAAGATTGGCATTCTCCTACAAAAGCAAAGGTGATGTCATCTGGCCTCTTCACAGAGTTCTGAATTCTGAGGGATTCAGCTCTTTAACAAAAATATATGGATCTATGAAGAGGACAGGAGGATTTACACCACCTGCAAAGCAAATGGTACTAAAGAGAATCCTTGAAATCAGGAAGGAATGGTCCTCAGATGCTAGTCTGCAAAGAAGGCTGAAAATACCCTACACTGGAAAGAAAATTCACCATGAACCTACTCCAGTCATGGAATTTAGGGACAATCAAGGTGTTAGGAGATTTTTCAGACCTAAAGATCAACTCAAGGTTGCTAGCTTGAATACTCTGAAGACTCTCCAATCCAAGCTCAACAGGCAAGACAGTGATGAAGAATGGTTTTACAGGATCTTTCAGAAACAGATTGATATTCTTGAAGAAAAACTTAAGTCCAGAAGAAGAAGATCTTCTAGGAACAAGTAACTGCTCAGTCTAGAGGAGCATAATCATCTGTAAACTTTTCTAACTCTTGTATTTAAATTCTGCATTTTATTTTATTAATGTTTTGTTATCATCAAGTGTAGAATTTATGTCTGCATCTTCTCCAGTCATAAATTGGGGGAGATTGTTAGGAATCAATAATTTTTGATGATAACATAAACATTTTGTAACATGTCTTACTTAGAATCTTTATCAAATTTCAGTTGTAATTGTTATATTTCTTATCTTTGGGAATTATCAACGGATGGGTAGAATAGGATGGCTAATTGTAAATATCCAATGCCATGTAATTTTATCTAAGTGAAGGATATTCAACTGATGAGATGTAACTATTCAACTGATGAAGACTGGATGATGTTTCAACTGATGAAAATCAAGCATTCAACTGAAGACAAAGTATTCAACTGATGATGCTGAGGAATTCAACTGATGAGACTGGAACAACATTCAACTGATGAAGTTTGTAATTCATTCAACTGATGAGCCCAGCACAACATTCAACTGATGAAGTCAAGAGCAGTTGAAAGTAACCAGAACTCTCAACTGATGAAGCAAAGAGCAGTTGAAAGTGACTAGAGCTTAAGTCTGACAAATCACATGGATCGAATTACACTAAAATAGACATGGAAGCCTAATTAGGAAAATAAAGAAGAAGCAGAAACATACTTATCTCATGCAGTGCAATCTGGATCAAATCAAGATGATGGTCAAAGATGAAGACATCTCAGAAAGCATGCATAAGACAAAGTTGTGCAGCATTGTTTTTAGAATAGAGTGCATTTTGTAATCTAGCTAAAAGCTTTGTAAAACTTGGAGTATATAACCAAGTTAGAAGCATCAGTTGAACTTGTTCAAATTACTTGAGAGAAAAATCTGAGAGATAGAACTTGTTTGAGTGATGAACCAGCAGCTGTGCGAATTGTAATCAATCCACAGATTCTTCTATATAAAATCTCACGGGTGGATCATTCAATCCACCCGTATTTTTAAATACTTGGTGTTTCCTTTTTTACTGTGATTAAGTGTATTGTTCCTTGAATCTCTAATTCGTAAAAGATTGTATTCAACCCCCCCTTCTACAATCTTTCTTATAGTTGGTGTAAAATAACAATAAAGTTTTGAAAGTTTTCGGCCAAGGTCAAAACTGAAACTTTCAGAAGTTACAGGGGTTGATTTGTACGTTTTGTAACAAGGGTACACAAACTTCACCATCTTCAAAAGTATGGGGTATTAAACCGTAGTTTGCCACCGCCATCTCTCCTACTTGCCGGAAAACTCGTTTCCGGCATCCAAACTTCACCAAACTGTCCATATATGAAGTATACACTATCGGGAACCTGTTTATTTCTTCAAATCGATCAACAACCTAATAATTTGGCCGGAAATTTGATCTGAATGTCGACGTCACCGTCGACTTTCCCCAGTTCACGGTGTTCTTCCCAAAACTCCTCCACTAGTTTTGAATATGTAAATCGACTCCATACTACAAGATAAACGCGCTGGTGGTTTCCAATAAAGCCCAGAATCATCAAATAATAAACCCCTAATTTTCAATTAAGAACATTCATAATCCTTCAAGAACACAACTCAATAATCAAACCTAATTTTCTACATGTTATCGAAGTCAAAAATCACCGTATAATATATGAAAACGAATGGCAGAAGATGCTCTACAGCATGGAAGCTTCAAATCACGTAACCAAGATCATCTACGAAAATTCATAATTAAAATTATTTAATTCGAATTTTGTAAAAATCCAAATAAATAATTTGTTATACCTGCGCTTGTTTTGATGATTAAACTATAATTTACGCGTCGATAGATTCATTTTGACTATTCATACGCCTCCATTGGATTCCAATAACGCCTTCAAATCCTCGTTTGGTTACGAAGAACTCGAAGAACGCAGTTCAGTTTCTTTCGGTATTCGTTTAGAGAGACTGGTGAAAATGATTATACGCGCGAAATAAACTGGTAAGGGATATTTATAGAGGAAATTTTGGAATATGCTTTGGAATATTCCCTGGAATATGCTTCACGTATTTCTAGACAACTGGATAATTATCAACAATTAAAATACTAGCAAAACTCCGTCGGACTAACTCCGGGGAAAACCATACTCCGGATCGAAAAAGTCCAAACACGAAAAATGTCCAGAATATTCAAATTAGGCTAAAGGTGAGTTTTCTCGAAACTTCCGGGAAGAAAAATCGCTAAACCGTTATGAGTGGACGGTTTTACGAATAATCGAATAATTAATAAATAAATATAATATACACAATTTAATATGTAAATCAATTATAAAATCATATAGCAATCCATAAATCAATATGAAAATATCCAAATAAACTATATTTTATTCTGAGCACATAGAAATTCAAATTTCTCAAATACGAACACCTATGAGCAGTCAACTCAATAAATCAGATAACACAAAATTCATAAAATTTATATAATTATCATAAACCATCATAAATAATTAAACGACAATTACTACAAGTATCACTTAGTCACATAACACATATATTCACATAATAATCATTTAGAATTTTCAAAAACCACATATGAAATCAAACTTTGAAAATATAATCATATATCAACAAAACAATAACCCGGAGTTTAATTTAAAATCTTAAATCACATTAAACTGGAATAAAATATTAAATCTTATTCCTTTCTTTTTAAGAAAACCACTTATAATACTAATAAAAATATTTTTAAAAATTCGGGTCATTACAATCTACCCTCCTTATAAGGATTCCGTCCTCGGAATCAGAGAAGGAAGCAGGACGCATAGTTTGTAGAATCCATACTAATCCACAACACAAGTATAATCACATACAACTATTTACATATTCATATCAATATTCAACTAGAGCCAACAATAATATCTAGACAAATAGATTTATAATAATCAAATCTAACTTTAAAAATATGGGATATTACGTTCTACCCCCCTTATAAGGATCGTCCACGGAATCCGTGAAAAGAACTCAAACGTATCACTTATGAGATTCCACTATACGCTTCATCATAACGTATCATCATACAACTTTGATCGATCTTGGCATACCTTTGACTTTTAAAGAAATAGGAGAATCAAAACTTTCACAATTGTAGAATTCATTTCCCAAGAATCAATCTTTGGGAATTTTGGAGGAACAAGAAGTTTTCAAAATAGGTCACATTGGAATACAGGAGTGACTGGGAGATCAATACGATCAAATGAACTTAATGTTGCGTGTCCATATTAGACACTACTAAAGGTTGTTAACCTTCTTGTAATCACAACACACACAAGTGATGGCGTCCCATGCAACTCCTATCACACAGACAGGTATACCTTGTGTCCCCTATAAATAGGGTTGTCCATCCCAATCAAATTGAAGAAATTTCAAAGAATATCCAAGATATCAAAGAGTATTAAGGGATATCAAAGAAGATGAAAGGATATCAAGGAATGTCAAGAAATGTCAAACAATATCAAGGAACATCACTGTCTCTTCACGGCAAACTTTTGTCACACATCTGGCATGAATACCGACTCACACCAATAATCAATATCAATGTCATCTTAGAATTTGAGAAGTTGAAGATCTCATTTACCAGAACTTTTGTAGAACAATATCATAATAATAACTCATTAATGAGGAAAACAATCAAAAGAATCTTTATTTGAAGGGATGTATTGCCAAGGTCTTCTCAGATTCCGACTCTACTTTAAAAGGTCGTTATTTGATGTATGCCTTCTTCTCAACATTATGGATAATCGATCGATATTGACTCATAATAGCCTCGTAAAATTTTATCGTCGACATTACCGTTCGTAATAAGTCGGGCCCAAGTAGTTTACGTTTTCCTACTTCATCCCAGTTGCTTTTCAATTCAATGGCCCAACACGTAGCATATCTTCGATTATCTGAATCATCAACCTGTGGGTTATGGGCCCACCTTGATGTCGTTTGATGTCCTGATTAGCTTGAAGCATCGTCGTCGAGGACTAACGTTCTAAGTTACTCGTGGATATCACCTCTAATACTCAAACTCAAGTCCACATACCCTTTGTCATTCATTCCCCATCTATCTACATCTATCTACTAAATCCTTCCTTCTAATCCAACACAACTCATATTCTACATTCACTTTTCATAATTCAATCAAATCAATAAACCACTTCCAAATATACACATAGTCAGGATACTCTGACTATGCATCTTTACCATTATCAATTCAATCATTCAGTATCAAAATTCTTCTATATAGGTCTAATACTGACCTTTCTCGCAATTCACTATTGTTAGTTAGTCAACACTAGAATCTAAGTGGCGAGACTTCGAAATCATAAGCTCTCTAAACATATACACTCAACTTAATCGTCTTACTAGATTCCATACATCTATCACATCTCTAGACTATTCCCAGATAGTCTCACAATACCTCTATATGAGGTTACACAACATTCTCCTCAAGAAAACTTATAACTATAACCTATATTCTAAATTTAATAACTTATAACCTGTCGCTCTGATACCAACTGTGACTGTCCACGAATCCGGGGGTCTGGATCCTGACGTCACCACATAACAACCATTTTAAAACACTTTTGAAAACCTGTATTTATTTTTATTTTGATAATGAAATCAAAGAATTTAAAACTTGAATGCCATAATAAAATATTCAAAAGAGAACCATTTTAACCCCCTAAAAACAGCAGGATCGCATCCAGGTTACTGTATTGAAATTAGAACCCACCACTAATTAGTACACAACATTTCTTACCAAATCAGATCATCTTCGATAAGAAGAATCACAGTCAGTCTATTCCAACTATGACTTACAACTGAATCTCAGTAGCACAGCTTTAGCTAGCACCAACCTTATCAATCTTCTTGGACACTCTTTGACCACTGGATCCTCAATCCTGACTCCTCGCCTAACATTAGCCTTACTCACCATCTCAATCAAGCAACTTATCTTTAAGCCTTTCTGAAATGGTTAAGAAGGAATAGCAAGAGTGAGCAACAATGCTCAGCAAGTAATAATATCTATGAATTTCTGAACAATAAAAAGTTCACAAGCTCAAAATACTTCATCAACAGATTCAATATGAGATCACAAGATCAGGGTATTGTATAGAAGGATTCGCAATACCTTGCAGCAATGGAAATTGAGGAATTCAACTCTTCCAAAAAAAATATTGAATTGGACTATCACAGTAAGACGCTACGAGCTAAGCTAGGTGATCAGCCAACGCATTAGCTCCAAACCACATATCCAACGTGTTTCTCAAATATAAAGGATCCTAGGCACACTTTGGCCTTATACAAACATCAGGCTCTCTGCTACAGATGTTCGTAAGTTAAATGGTGACTGGCGCCACAGTCAAAAATTACAAAGTCCAAAGAAATAAAAATGTTCACATTTCAATATCTGTTTATCAAATTTGTAAAATCAAGACATTTGCAACATGTATGAAAAGAATGGATTAAAATATTTGCATTATATCCATAAGAAGGGTTCGGGATACTCGCAACATATGTAAAAAGAATGAATCAGAATATTTGCAATATATCCAAAAGCAGGGTGCAGGATACTTGCCTTAAATCTGACTCCAGTCTCATCATCCCACTCTCACAATCTATGCATATCATAATCTCTAGACCATCTCTGACTATACTCTATTCGCAATATACAGCTTCGCTTCTTCGATTCGTGCCTTATTCGCAGTGCGATACCACTTGACTTTCTGAACGTCTTCGGTCATACACATCTCGTCCAATCCTTAACGAGAATAGGATAATAATATAATCACTAATCAATTTATCGTATATACGTATCACGTATATCGATACCCACTTATATACCCCTTTAAAATTGTCACATATCACTTAACACGTAATCATGCTTTGACTCTACCATATAGTCAAATCATATTCCACATAACATATCACAATTCCATCATATAAATCCTGTCGAAAATCCGACATCGTCTCATCTATTTATTGGACTATCCACCTGTTATCCTATTCTAACCAACAACCAATCAATCAATTCCAAACCTTATCATCCATATATCCTTATCCAATATCAGTCATACAAATCATTTATCATGAATAAACACGTATATCACGTAATCATCAATTTATAGCAAATAATTCACATATAATCACATTTTTTATTCTTAACAACACATAATGACATTCTCGACTCAATCATATTATTATGTCATACTAAAATAGACTTTATAAGCTTTTGTCTCTCTTTCGTTTCACTCAATTATGACTTACAGATCAGAAGATATGATCAAATCCATTTTCTTACTCTCTTATCGACACATAGCACATTAAACCGATAGCAGACAACACATTACATATAAGGTCTCCCATCCCGATTGATGTCAAATCAAGTCTTGGGTTAAAAATGATTTTTCGGAAATTTTCCAGGATTTTTAAACATTTTTCGGAATTAAAATCGGTAAAAGAATCACTATATAAATAAATAATCAAGTCCGGATACTCAAAATTGGACTTGAAATCATTCATAAACAATAATCGAGCCTTAGACATAATTTAGAAAAATATTTCAAAGCTCGAAACTATTTTTCAGAATTTTTAAATCAAAAGGAATAATTAAATCCAATCAATTAATCAATTAATAATTAATTTAATTAATTAATCAATTAATATTTAAATTAATTGACCAATTAAAATAATTAATTACTAATTAAAATTAATTAATAAACTCATTTAGATTTATTTGTGAATAAATAAATAATTAAAAACTATTTTTGGAATTAAAATAATTACATAAAACAATTTTTGAAAATTAAAATGAAAAGGTTTAAACTGTAAAGTTTTTAAAGTTTTCGGCCGGGGTCTAAACTGAAATTTTCAGAAGTTACAGGGGTTGATTTGTACATTTTGAAACCAGGGTATACACACTTCACCATCTTTTAAACTATGGGGTATTAAACCGTAGTTTGCCACCGCCATCTCTCCTACTTGCCGGAAAACTCGTTTCCGGCATCCAAACTTCACCAAACTGTCCAAATATGAAGTATACACTACCAGGAACCTGTTTATTTCTTCAAATCGATCAACAACCTAATAATTTGGCCGGAAATTTGATCCGAATGTCGACGTCACCGTCGACTTTCCCCAGTTCACGGCGTTCTTCCCAGAATCCTCCACTAATTTTGAATATGTAAATCGACTCCATACTACAAAAATAAACGCGCTGGTGGTTTCCAATAAATCCCAGAATCATCAAACAATAAACCCCTAATTTTCAATTAAGAACATTCATAATCCTTCAAGAACATAACTCAATAATCAAACCTAATTTTCTACATGTTATCGAAGTCAAAAATCACCATATAATATATGAAAACGAATGGCAGAAGATGCTCTACAGCATGGAAGCATCAAATCACGTAAACAAGATCATCTACGAAAATTCATAATTAAAATTAATTAATTCGAATTTTGTAAAAATCCAAATAAATAATCTGTTATACCTGTGCTTGTTTTGATGATTAAACTATAATCTACGCGTCGATAGCTTCATTTTGACTATTCATATGCCTCTATTGGATTCCAATAACGCCTTCAAATCCTCGTTTGGTTACGAAGAACGCGAAGAACGCAGTTCAGTTTCTCTCGGTATTCATGCAGAAAAAATTGGTGAAAATGATTATAAGCGCGAAATAAACTGGTAAGGGATATTTATAGGGGAAATTTTGGAGTATTCAAAATGTCCAAACACGAAAAATGTCCAGAATATTCAAATTAGGCTAAAGGTGAGTTTTCTCGAAACTTCCGGGAAGAAAAATCGCTAAACCGTTACGAGTGGACGGTTTTACGAATAATCGAATAATTAATAAATAAATATAATATACACAATTTAATATGTAAATCAATTATAAAATCATATAGCAATCCATAAATCAATATGAAAATATCCAAATAAACTATATTTTATTCTGAGCACATAGAAATTCAAATTTCTCAAATACGAACACCTATGAGCAGTCAACTCAATAAATCAGATAACACAAAATTCATAAAATTTATATAATAATCATAAACCATCATAAATAATTAAACGACCAATACTACAAGTATCACTTAGTCACATAACACATATATTCACATAATAATCATTTAGAATTTTCAGAAACCACATATGAAATCAAACTTTGAAAATATAATCATATATCAACAACACAATAACCCGGAGTTTAATTTAAAATCTTAAATCTCATTAAACTAGAATAAAATATTAAATCTTATTCCTTTCTTTTTAAGAAAACCACTTATAATAATAAAAATATTTTTAAAAATCCGGGTCATTACACCCTATATGTCTATAAGATTTGAAAATATAACGGTTTACGAACAAGTTATCTATCAAGATTACATAGGGCGATGCAAGATGGTTAAAATCACACCACAAATCATGTATGTCGAATACGTAAACCTATGCTCGCATGGCAAGTTCTAAATCAATATATTCAATTTCGCTTCAATAAAGATTAACACACAACTTAGATGTTAGCTACGCACCCAAGAAGAATAAGCACAACCAAGACGAGGAAATCAATTATTCATCACATAAATATTTAAAGCAAACCAACTACTGAAATCCATTGATAAATCAGCTAGAATCCCACGATAATGATTAGTTCATAATCGAACTACTATTCATCATGGGAATAAGAGTAAACATGGTAATGAATAGTTTTGAACAATATCAAAGTACGAGAATTAGAGTTATGAAACAAATCCGAACAAGCATCCAAAGTTACGCCTACTTCCAAGAATTACAAAAGTGAAAACTATGAAACTAGATCTTCTCGGTAGCCGTCACGTGATCCTTAGAATGTTTCTTGATGATTTTACTCCTTCCTTGTTCTTTTATTTATGCGCCCTAGTAACCCGGCCATGAAAACGCTCCAAAACAGGCCAAACGAGCTTTTTCTCCCGTCAGAGTGGGGTGGGCGCGCTACTCCAGGGCGCAGGCGCGCTCCTCGGACACCCCCGGGACGTCCCTAGGGCGCAGGCGTGCTACCCCAGGGCGCTGGCGCGCTCCCCCCCCCCCCCCCCGGTTGGCATCAACTCTGTCGCTGATTGATTTTACTTCGCTTCTTGCTTGTTTTATCCCCTTCCAACTACGGTGTATGCCTGGAAACTTTCATTCTTCCTCCATCTAGGTGCTCTACACACATCAACACAAAAACACATCAAAACTACCAAAAACTTGAGGCTAAATCATCAATTTAAGTTGAAACAAAGGCTTCCAAATGGATATAAAATCCACTTATCACACCCCCAAACTTAAAATGATGCTTGTCCTCAAGCATAAACCAACATAACACTAATAATATTGCAATGCATGTATGCAACTAAATGTCTAAATCTACTCAAATCATGAAAGTATCAACCTGGTTAACATACAGTCCTCAAAATATGCAACATCCTCGGCATTCACCTATCTCACATATTACCCATGCTCTCTTCCACTGCAAGTACGGAGTGCATCGTACGTGCTTAGCATGCTCTCTAGTGAAGCAAAACCAAGACTAACAAACTTCAACAGAGTCCTACCTATGAGCCGTTAATAAGAAGAAGGCTTAAACACCTCGTCACATTCGAGTCAACTACAGCTTAGGGTAAGAAAAGAACTTCTATGCCTCTCCTATTTTTTCTATATTTCTTTTTTTTATATATGCTTAATCTCAGGTTGGGACGCTTCTCAGGGTAAGTGAGTCACGACCTCCATAAGACTTCGCTCGCTTATTGTTCTTTTTTTGTCAAGTAATTCTCCAGTAATCAAGGATTGTGAAAGGTCACCATGAAATTGCTTATTTCTAATACATCTGCACTTAATACCTGCACAAGTACATGGATCGTCCCTTCCACATGACATTGCTCTTTATCCATTGATCTCAAAGGGGTACCTGATACTCTTTATTATTCTTTTTTTTTCTTTTTTTTTGGAAAGGCACATCCACCCCTCAACTCCCCCAATCTTAAGATTTACAAACTCTCTAAGTTCAAAAGGGAATAGTCCAAACCCTACACTCGACTCAACTCTAGGAATCAACAAAATAAGTTAGTCTAAGTCTTATCTTTAGAGCATAAGTGTAATTACAATTTCCACCTAAGCAGTTTCCAAGTAACAAGGCATCATATATGATCGAAACTACTAGCCAAGAAATTATGCACATAAACTCATCAGAGGAAATTAACCTGGAAAACAACTTTCATGATTCATGCATATGCAACTATATGAACACACATATAAAAAAACGGATATGAAAAACAAACATGCACTAATATGAGACTATACTAAGCTATATGCATCATGCAACCTATATGAACATGTAATACTACTACTACTACTAATCCTTAGATTACCACCCCCAAACTTAAAATATTCAATGTCCTCATTGAAGGTGATAATAAGGATAACAAGAGCATACCTAACTGTCGGGAGATCACCCTCCTCGGGTGGAGGATCAGGTGGTGAATATACCATGCCAGCTCCAAACACTGGCCAATCAACTTCAACACCAATGGCTCAACAAGCACCCCCAACAGCTTGAGTCAAATCCTCTGCAAAACGACGGTGAATGTTATGCATGGCATCTATATGCCGAGTCAACCTCTTAAACTGCACATCACTTAAGTGATCTGGTGGTAGTTTGAGTTCAAGTATGGGATCTTCTTCAATAGATGGTTTAAGATGCTCTTGAAAATTTTTAAGCTTTGCTACTCCTTCATCTTCGAAATCAGAATCCCCAGTTAAGACTCACTCTAAGGTACCTGGCCTTAGCTTTTGCTCCATCTCAGAATTTTCAACAGCTTCTAGTGGCTCCACCTTAAAGCATTCTTCTTCGTCGGTTGGAAATTTCATTGCGTTGAACACCTTAAAAGTGACACTCTGATCACGAACTCTCATTGTAAGCTCTTCTTTTTGCACATCGATCAAAGTTTGGCCTGTAGCTAATAACGGCCTTCCCAAGATAATGGGAATCTTCTTATCCTTCTCAAAGTCTAGAATGACAAAAGCAGCAGGGAAGATGAGCTTATCCACTTTAACCAAGACGTCTTTCACTATACCTCTCGGGTATGTGATGGACCGATCAGCCAGTTGTAAGGACATGTTTGTAGGTTTCGGCTCCGGCAGACCAAGTTTCTTGAAGACAGACAATGGCATCAGATTGATGCTAGCTCCCAAGTCACACAACCACTTGTCGAAAGATAACTTGCCAATAGTGCATGGTATCATGAAACTTCCCGGATCTTTATGTTTTGGAGGTAATTTCTGCTGTAGCACCGCACTGCACTCTTCCGTTAGAGCTACAGTCCCCAATTCCTCAAGCTTCAGTTTACGTGATAGAATACCCTTCATGAACTTAGCATAGCTCGGCATTTGTTCTAGAGCTTCCACAAAAGGTATGTTGATATAAAATTTCTTGAAAACTTCTAGAAATTTGGTGAATTGTTTGTCGAGCTTATGCTTCTGAAGTCCTTTTAGGATATGGAGGAGGTGGATATACTTGCTTGACCCCATCATTATGCTTCGGAGCAGATTTTTCAGTTGAATCCTTGCTTGCTTAGGCATTGCTTTTATTTAGATCAACCCCAACAACAGTTTTTAAACTTTCTGACTCAGAGGAGAGCACGAGTGTTTCTTACTGCTGATTGCTCTCTTCTTTGTTCTACTCTGCTGCTGATTCTTGTTCCTTCGTAACCTTCCTAGACCTAAGGGTGATTGCTTGAACCTGTTCTTTAACTTCCTTCTTTCCCGGATTGGCCTCACTATCACTAGGAAGAGTTCTTTGTGGTCTATTTAGCAACGCATTAGCAATTCGCCCAATCTGATTCTTCAAAGGTTTGATTGACACCGCTTGGCTTTTATACATCAGCCTCAATTCTTCCAATTCAGATCTTTCATTAGAAGACTGTCCAGCCACCCCGTGATTTTGTTGTGGGAATCCCGGTGGATGGAATTGCTACTTCGGTGCAAACTGCTGTTGAAAACCAGAAGGGTTGAATGGTCTAGCTTCATGCTGCTGAAAGGGTTGTTGCGGTTGTTGCATGAAATTCTGATTGTTGCTCCAGCTGAAATTCAGATGATTCTAATTATTGGGGTGATAAGTAGCAGGGGATGGCTGTTGAGACCTCTGAAAATTGCTCACAAACTGATCTGATTCGCTACATATGGCACACTTATCAGTGGCATGTGTGCCTGCACAAAGCTCACATACTGCAGGTGGCTGAGGAATTCCAAAGTTTGCCAACGAGTCTACCTTCATATTAAGAGCCTTAAGCTGAGCAGCTATATATGGTTGTAGTAGCATCAACATCCAGAATTCCTGCTGCTTTACCCTGATGAAGACGCTGAGTAGGATTCTAATATTCATTCGCAGCCATCATGTGACATCCCTTAGATCCGGGGGTCTGGATCTGGTGCCACGTGTAAATAAAAATAATTCAAAACCTGTATTCTTGAGCCACTAAAAGAAAAACAATTTAAAACCTGTATTTTTGAAAGAAAGTAAAAACAAATATTTCAAAACCTGGATATTTTTCAAAAAAAATGATTTAAATTAAAATCAGTTTCACCCCCTAAAAACAGGATCGCATACAGGTTACAGCATTGAAATCAGAAACTAAAACTATCAAATTTAATTACAAATTAAACTACATTATCAGCGAAACCTCGGTAAGAAGAGTGGTTGATAAACAAATGACAAATCTAATTTCCAACTAAACCGAATTGCACAATTCCAACTGCAACTAGTCTTAATGACATCATCCGGGATACTCTACCTGACCGTCTGCCTGAAACTCATCCACTTGCAATCCTTGCCTATCATTACTCTTATGCGCAATCTTAAGTGAATCATCTTTATCCCTAGCTGAAAAGGGTTAGAAGGAATAACAAGAATGAGCAATGATGCTCAGCAAGAATATGATAGGTAAAAGCCGCAAGATATACATATTTAAGTGAATCAGAATGTTTGAAGTAAAAGTAAGCTATGGATTAAACATGATGTTGTAAATCAACAGTTCAGTAGAAAAGAGTGAAAGTATACCATGATAAAACAGTTCTGCATCAATATATGAATTTAAAGCTGTAGAGATAAAAATGAAATTAATCATCTTTTTAACACAAGATAATCTCTTTTCAAGTAATTAAAAGAATTTTACAAATTAGTTTTGTATTTTTAGGAATTCATTTTCCTAAAATCCGTTTTTAAGAAAATCATAAATAATCATAAAACACAGCAGTTAGTAACAAAAATACACACAAGCATAAATTATATCCAGATGATAAACTTAAACCATTGAACAAGTAATTCACATATTTAACATGGTATTCAATTCAAAACAGACAACATAATTTCGATACCCTAATGAACCCGAAAAATAATTTAAACAAATACTTTAGAATTTATCAAACTAGAATAAAATATTAAATTTTTATTCCACGTTTTCTAAAGAATCACAAATAAACTAACAAAATAAATTTCCAAAAATCTGGGTCGTCACAATCTACCCCCTTAAAAGGATTCCGTCCTCGGAATCAGCGAGAAGCAAACTAAAGCGTACGATCTCTATATTTGTAATACTCTTTCTTTATAATATAAAATTTTTCTTGATCGCTTCCGTATACCAGCATTGTCATCTACTGTCATCTCTGGTGCCTCCTACTACAAAGTCTTAATTCATATTGGCAACTCAGTTGGCATACCTCCAACTGTTAAAGATAACAAGAATCTTGAAGATTTAAAAGTATGACAAATTTCATATATCGAAGCAAATGTCACGTAATGGTGATCATATGATTATGAGTTTGTTGAATAAATCTCAATTGAAATGGGAGAATAACTGAGTGATCAATATGATCTAAAGAATTCAGTGTTGCGTGTCTGGATTAAGACACTACTAAAGGTAGTTAACCTTCTTGTAATGTACAACACACACAAGTGATGGCGTTCCATCCAACTCCTATCACACAGACCGGTAGTCCTTGTGTCCCCTATAAGTAGGGTTGTTCACCTCGGTTAGAGTAAAGAATATGAAAGGGTTTGAAATTACTAAAATTGAATAGATTCTAAAGATGTTACGGTAAGCACAAGTATCATTCGAGAACACAAGTTAAAGGTAAAAATATATTCTTTATCAAATATCTTTGTGAAAGTGATGTCAGAACAAATCATTGATGGGTAAGGAAATCAATATAATCAACAATGAGGAAGGTATTGCCAAGATTCTCACAGATGTCTTCTTGATCGATTCCTTTGATGACTCGTTCTGATTCCAGTGATTCTTCTTGACTATCTAGTGATCACTTGCATATATTATCGTTGACTCGCAATAGCCTCTGAAGATCCCATCATTGATATCGTTGTCGGTCAGAAGTCTTATCCAAATTTATACAATCATCACCATAGAGCGTTGACGTCTTAACTCACTCATAACTACTAGATCAAGTAATCTAACACGAATTCTATGTAGCTCCAACGCTCACTACTTAACTATATACAAAGTTTTAAACTCGAACCTGGTAACACCTATATTCTTTCACGAATTCCATATATCTCTGATAAGAATCAAAAGGTGACTCTACAAATAATACTCAACACTTGGCAGATACTACAAAGGATACATTAGACTGTGTGAGAATCTCTACTAATCCGACCTCAATTGGTTCTTATTTAAAGGTTCTTCTAATAGTCTAATTCTGACCCTCTTTGTATGATACTAGGGACCAGAAGAACAAGAATTAGGAATTGTGGTGTCTATAACCATAAACACTTAAACTTAATCGTCTAGCTTCATTTTATTCTACTCAGAAGGACTATCCCCAAATAGTCTTACGATACCTCTATGTGAGTTTACACCACTAATCTTAACTTACCTCTATGTGAGGTTACACCACTAATCTTAACTTACCTCTATGTGAGGTTACACCACTAATCTTAACTTACCTCTATGTGAGGTTTCATTTAACGTGTCTCTCTTATTAGACAAGTTAGAACCTACATTCTGATTTCAATAACATATAACCTGTAGCTCTGATACCAACTGTGACATCCCTCAGATCTGGGGGTCTGGATCTGGTGCCACGTGTAAAAAAAAATAATTCAAAACCTGTATTTTTGAGCCACTAAAAGAAAAACAATTTAAAACCTGTATTTTTGAAAGAAAGTAAAAACAAATATTTCAAAACCTGGATATTTTTCAAAAAAAATGATTTAAATTAAAATCAGTTTCACCCCCTACAAACAGGATCGCATACAGGTTACAGCATTGAAATCAGAAACTAAAACTATCAAATTTAATTACAAATTAAACTACATTATCAGCGAAACCTCGGTAAGAAGAGTGGTTGATAAACTAATGACAAATCTAATTTCCAACTAAACCGAATTGCACAATTCTAACTGCAACTAGTCTTAATGACATCATCCTGGATACTCTACCTGACCGTCTGCCTGAAACTCATCCACTTGCAATCCTTGCCTATCATTACTCTTATGCGCAATCTTAAGTGAATCATCTTTATCCCTAGCTGAAAAGGGTTAGAAGGAATAACAAGAATGAGCAATGATGCTCAGCAAGAATATGATAGGTAAAAGCCGCAAGATATACATATTTAAGTGAATCAGAATGTTTGAAGTAAAAGTAAGCTATGGATTAAACATGATGTTGTAAATCAACAGTTCAGTAGAAAAGAGTGAAAGTATACCATGATAAAACAGTTCTGTATCAATATATGAATTTAAAGCTGTAGAGATAAAAATGAAATCAATCATCTTTTTAACACAAGATAATCTCTTTTTCAAACTATTCATTGTTTAATTGGGTTTTTGAATAAGACACCATGCTATAGCCGATGATCAGTCGCACTATAGTCCATAGAACCTAGTCTTTTTCAAGCTAGGCCACATAAATATTACAAAATCCGGTATTCCGGGCTAAAGGAGCCACCTTTCACGCTGGGCCGGTGTCTGGGCCTCTTACGCAAACCTACCCAATATAGGTCTCAAAACTACAGCTTTAACATTTTCAAGAAAAGATTTATCCATCAGAAGTATACTTATAACAGATAAGCCTTACAATCAAAGGAACTACACTGAGTTATGAAAACCATTTATAGAGAGATTTTAAAATCATATGCATCAATTTGGTAAATCACTCTTTCCAACTCAAAGTCGTACTTAAGTCATGCATTTGTAATAAATACCAGTTTTAAGGAAAGAGTACTCAGCTTCCAAATATAGCATTTGAACAGGAATACTTGCAGTAATTACAAGTTGAGAATAGAATTACTTGCATAAAGGTTTAAGGAAAATATCACTTGAACAATAAGTGAAGATAGGGATACTTGCCTTCACTCCGGTGTCTAGCTCAGATTTCTAATAACACTATCTACCGGCATATCATTCCTTTCTGCCTGACAAGATTTTATCCACAACAAATCTTCTTCCTACTTCAACTTGCAACACTACTTGGATGATTCCGAATAACCATTTCAATCACTTCTCGATCCATTGCTCGATCAACGTCGCGTTCGATTCTATACGATAGTAAAATAGTATTTCAATCGTCGGATCAGACGGATTAACTAACTCGAAAGGCATGAAAACCTATATATATCTACCCTTCAGATATACATACCACATAGTCAAATAAACACATAGCACATAGTTGAACAATTAACTTCTATAGCTATTAAAAGTCTATATTGATATGCTAACATATAACATGTTCCAATCAACCATGTCGCCTTATTCTTAACTATTTAATTTCCTTTAACAAATAAAACATATATCATATCTGACGAAAATTCGGCAGCACCTCCTCTGTTTATCGGACTATCTACCTGTTTTCCTATACTAATCAACAAGTAACCAACTCAATCCAACTCAATAAACCAACAAATACTGAACCAACATCAATTAAAACACAGAGCATACTGCAAGATCAATCACTCAGCAAATATACTTCAGTAATTATCGATTCCCAATTTAGTATAATATTAACTCAAAACTAATGTCAAAATTCTTTATTCACTAATCATATCTATACAGCATATAGTTCAAGTTATGCAAGTACAATCTCAATTCATTCTTATATAATTAATGATAACAATTAAAAGTCAAGCTCATGTTTAATCAATACATCTTTCAATTATACTTTTATATAGCTTTCCACATGTATCAAGTAAAACTCATGAAACCCTCTATATTCGAATATGAAATCAAGCTAAACAAATAACAAGCTACCATCACTACAAGAATCCATTTATCAATTGTATGCAATCAAATATAAACTCATAATATGCACTAATAAAGAAAGAAAACTAGACAATGATTCAAATAGTCCTCACTGTGTGATTTTTAACAAATTGAAAATTTATTGTTTTTATATGAAATTTTTATGAGACACTCCTAAACATTACTCCAATCGACTATAAAAATGTCAGAGGCAAATTCCATGTTTAAGGAAGTAAAACAGGGCCTGCAAGTCAGGAACCTGAATCTGTCCTGCAGAACCAGCCCCACGCTAAGAATTTTAATAAATAGAAAAAATTGGTCTCTTTGTATAAAATTTTAATGACATATTCCAAACACTAACATCTACCTCCAGTAAAAATTTTAGAAGTAAATACCAAGTTAAAGGTAGCAAAACAGGGCCAGGAATAGGGCACACCTGCCCAGAATTTTCAGCGCATACCATACTAAAACGGTCATATCTCTTAGCTTGCTAATCGAATCGATTCGATTCTTTCGCACACATAAACTACACTCTGAGGAGCACATAACCACACAAAGATTAAGCATATAATTCGAATCTATGAGCCCAGAATTGTACTGCAAAACAGTTCAGCAGCAACCAAGAATACATCCGATTATGTATAGCCCAATACTTAAGCTCTTAAACACCATTCTGAAAACATTTACACAAAATCTCGAACCTGAAAACTTGAATACTCAGTTATATATTCTCATAATTCAAGTACCCAAGTCATCCGGTTATACAACAACCGATTCAAATATTAACTAAGCACACAATTCAATCATACAATTACCAACACCAATCTCAATCTCAAAAATTCAATCAACCTTGATTTACAAGCATATAATCAGTTTATACACATACAAGCACACATAAATCAGATTATACACACATATCAAATACATATACACGTATAAACACCGTTCACCCAAATATACTTTCGATTATCCGACATGTAAATACACGCATATATACACATACATGTATCACATAACTGATTTATAAGTAAAACCATCGAGTTTATACCCACTGAATCGTAACAGGAGCATATATTCATTTTCCTAAAATCCGTTTTTAAGAAAATCATAAATAATCATAAAACACAGCAGTTAGTAACAAAAATACACACAAGCATAAATTATATCCAGATGATAAACTTAAACCATGGAACAAGTAATTTACATATTTAACATGGTATTCAATTCAAAACAGACAACATAATTTCGATACCCTAATGAACCCGAAAAATAATTTAAATAAATACTTTAGAACTTATCAAACTAGAATAAAATATTAAATTTTTATTCCACATTTTCTAAAGAATCACAAATAAACTAACAAAATAAATTTCCAAAAATCTGGGTCGTCACACATCATCTCGATCAACTCATAAGCTTCATCATAGCTCTTAGCCCATAGAGCTCCACCTCATGCTGCATCGACCATTGGCCTCGATTGAGGTCCCAAACCATTATAGAAACAATTTATCACCATCCAATCCGGCATCCCATTATGGGGACACTTCCGAAGCATCTCCTTGTAGCGTTCCCAAGCTTCACATAGAGTTTCATCAGTCTGTTGAGAAAATTGAGTGATAGCAATCCTGATTGCAGCTGTTTTGGCCATTGAGAAGAACTTAGTAAGAATTTTCTTAGCCAAATCCTCCCATGTCGTAATATATCCTGCAGGTAGAGAATGCACCCATCCCTTAGCTTTATCCCTCAGAGAAAATGGGAACAGCCTCAATTTGATGGCATCTTCAGTAACACCATTGAACTTGAAAGTGTCGCAGATCTCGATGAAATCCTGAATATGCATATTAGGATACTATGTCGGAGAACCCCTAAACTGCATGAGTTCTGAACCATCTGAATAGTGCTCGACTTGATTTCGAAAGTGTTGGTCGCGATTGCTGGCTTGACAATGCTCGATTGATTGTCATTGATCTTCGGCTTCGACAAAGCCTTAAGAGCCTTAGTATCATTCGCCACTAGTGGTTGATCACCCATTGTAATACTCACTATCGTTTCTGCTTTTTCGAATGCTTCCTTACGAGCCTCAGAACGTGTTCGCATACACGTCACTCAAGTACCTGAAAACCACACAAACGAAATAAAAGTGAGAAAATAATCCAAGTCAGTGAACTTTAACGACCACTGATGACAAGAACATAAACTAAAATAAAACACCGAGTCCCCGGGAGCGGCGCCAAAAACTTGTTCGCACAAAATCACGCAAGCGTACGAGGTCACAAGTAACATAGAATAAAATTCAGTTCGTTCCCATAGAGACTGGTGTATTCAGAACATGCACTTATGCAACAATGTATGTCTATTATTCACTGCTAAGACAAGTATCAAGTGGATGGTTGTTATCTAACTTAACTAATTTCAATCGAATTATTAAACTAAGAATAATAAACTATGTGATTAAACTCGACTTACTTATGTAAATTAAAACATGGGACTCTAACTTCATTACTACTTCATTCACAGTTATGCCTTTTTCGCTATGTGATGGTTGATAACTAATCATATAACACGAAACAAATACACGTTGTCTCTCGATAAACGTATACCATACTATTCCAAATCCACAATTAAGATAGAATTCAAACAGACACCAATTATGCTTAGACCCTATATGTCTATAAGATTTGAAAACATAACGGTTTACGAACATGTTTTCTATCAAGATTACATAAGGCGATGCAAGATGGTTAAAATCACACCACAAATCATGTATGTCGAATACATAAGCCTATGCTCGCATAGCAAGTTCTAAATCAATATATCCACTTTCGATTTAGTAAAGATTAACAGACAAATTAGATGTTAGCTACGCACCCAAGAAGAATAAGCACAACCAATACGAGGCAATCAATTATTCATCACGTAAATATTTAAGGCAAATCAACTACTGAAATCCATAGATAAATCCTCTAGAATCTCACGATAACGATTAGTTCATAGTCGAACTACTCATCATCATGGGAGTAAGAGTAAACATGTAACTGAATAGTCTAGAACAATATCAAAGTATGAGAATTAGAGTTATGAAACAAATCCGAACGAACATCCAAAGTTACGCCTACTTCGAAGAATTACAAAAGTGAAAACTATGAAACTAGATCTTCTCTGTAGCCATCACGTGCTCCTTAGAATGTTTCTTGATGATTTTACTCCCTCCTTGTTCTTTTTTTTAATGTGCCCTTGCAACCGGGCAATCAAAACGCTCCAAAACTGGCCTAACGGGCTTATTCTCCCGTCAAAGTGGGGTGGGCGCGCCACCCTACTAAGTGGGCTTATTCTGTTGCCCACTGATTTTTCTTTGCTTCTTGCTTGTTTTATCCCCTTCCAATCACCGTGTATGCCTAGAAACTTTCATTCTTCCTCCATCTAGGTGCTCTACACACATCAACACAAATACACATCAAAACTACCAAAAACTTGAGGCCAAATCATCAAATTAAGTCGAAACAAAGGCTTCCAAGTGGATATAAAATTCACTTATCAGAAAATATTCATTACGCAATAGTTATGCTGTGGAGTTTCGTAATTCTACAATAGCCTCTCTTTTCCTATTGCAACATTAAATACATGAGACTGGATGAGGTATCATCTACATATGATATTCTTCAAATCACTCATGTGACACTATTTTTTAAAGTAAATTATTCCATATTTCTTCCTTCAGAATAAATTAATTTAATCTCTCAATATTAATAAATCCTTCACTCTCCTATAGTGGTATTTTTCTATGGAAGGATTTATCATGTCTTTATTAATATTTGCCTTGAAAATATTAATATCGTCTTTGATTCCATTTTTGGAATATCTTTCTCGGTCTCTCAAATTCAGTATTTTTCGGAGAAACATATTTCCAATACTTAGAAAGCACTTCAATATTTTCAAATTCATGTTTTATCATGAACATCATTTTTATAAGTATTTTGGAGTCAAAATTATCGTCAAAGGGTCTACTTGTTCTAACTAAAGACGAATTGTTTCGGTTTTGCGAATATCGATCTTTGAAGAGAATAATTGGGTTTAATACTCTAAAATACTTCCCTGTCCACAAAAGTACTCTAAATACTCTAAAATTGGCTTTAAAGATGAGGACGTATTTTAAGTATGTGTACAAGTCTTTAATTGGGGCAAATCTCATCTTCGGATTGTCAAAAGAATTTTCGTATCATATTTGGAACCAGAATATCGATTAATCGTTTTAATTCCAAATAAAATACTTCCACCTGCCGGAATGACTTGAAACTTGAGATTATCCCATTAAATATTATTTCTAGTGCATGGTGAAAGTTTCGTAATTTTTCGGGAACTTTCGTTTCGGTGAGATTTTCCGATTTGTTGAGCCGACCTTAGACTGAGCGTTTGACCTAGCTAGAGTTGACCAAAAATTACCAAATTTTTTAGGATGCCATTTTCCAATATTCTGATATTTGTCATATATTTTCTGGAATTTTTCGAAGTCGTTCGAAAAATTGCATTATTTGGTGTAACGGATTTTTAGCCGTTTTCTCGATTTGCGTGTCACTTTATTGAGCTTCTAGTGCTGAGATATTGTGAAAAGATGCTGTTAAACTATGCAATAAATGCTATTTGAGCACATGGGGGACAATGGATGACAAGTGTGGAACCCACCCATTTTAATTCAAATTAAACACTATTTTACATTAAATTTTAATTCACAAAACTCTCTCATCTTCTCCAATAAATAACCCCCATCACCCAACTCTTTTCTTCAAGCTAAGAGCCAAAGAATTGCTCGGATTTTTGAAGTAAATACTCTCTTCATCTACTTCTTTATTAAAACCTTCTCATTCTTATACATATATATATATATATATATTCATATATACACAAGGTTTTAATCACCAAAGCTTTGTTTCACCCAACCAAGCTTTTTCCCACCTAGCCAAGCTCTCCACCACTTTTTTTCGGCCTCCCGAAGGGCTGCCCAAGTTGATCCGTGTTCTTAAATCGTATCGAACCTCCGGCAAACTTTCTCGTTAGTTTTTGTAAGTGGTTACTTTCTTAGCTTCATATTCGAGTCTTAACCGACCGATTTGTGTTCCTATATAAGAGCTCATACTTAAATATATATCCTCATCTTTAAAGCTCTTTATATACGGATCTATATTTTCGAACAATACATTCGAAAGATTATATACCCGATCTAATATTCGGGTTATACGAACGAAATCTCGTACTCCAAAGTATACGGAGTTTGGTATTCATTTTATACACACCAAAATAGCTTGATCTTGCTCCTCATAATCTTAACTTTATTATATCGGAGGAAAAGATATTATTAACAAGCTCTCTTTAATAATATAGCACTCGAGTTGGCCGCTCGTTATTTTCGGGAATCTTAACTTTATTATATCGAAGGAAAAGATATTTTTAACAAGCTCTCTTTAATAATATAGCACTCGAGTTGGCCGCTCGTTATTTTCGGGAATATTTGCGCACTAACCTTACTTGCTCTCTAACTTATATTTTCGTCACTCTCATACCCTTCTTGTGTTGGTGAAATACCAATTTTTCAGCCTAGTGCTTGGTGGGGTTATTCACCGGACAAGATACGTGGTTTACGTGTTTATTTTCCGAATGTGTGTGTTTGGGTGTGATTTACTTTCCGCAAGTTATTAATTGTTATATTGCTTGTTGTACTAACGCGAATACCTTGGCCTAATATTGTTGAACTTGTGCTATTATTAAAGACTCTCAAGAACTCTCTCTCGATCTAAACGATATTTATTAGTCTCACAAAGATTACATAAAACGAGGAGTTATCTTGTAACGAAGTTGTATACTAAAATACTTCGCATATTTTTATACTTCGTCCAAAGACAAGTATATTTGTCCATATAGCCAAAACAGATTAAAAGGACTTTAGTTTTATCTACAAACTCCAAGACACGTGAATATTATTTATTAGGAGGATTTTGTACGATAAACGTATTCTTCGATTTTAAAGACAAATCTATTGAGAAAGAATACTCTCGAGATCTTAAGCTTTCAGAAAGCTTAAAGAACTCTTGATCTTTAATATTCTTCGAACAAGAATATTATTGTTAAACTCGGCTTAATTAATATAGCCAGAATTCTTTTTATAAAACAAGGATATTTCGTAGATATTGTTTTTTGAGATTTGCAGTGAGGTGAAAGTGAAGTGAGGTGATCTTTATTCTAAGACTCAAGTCCTAGACGTGCTAGCGGGGAGTTAGTCCTCTTCGCACCGTGAGAAAGTGGAAAGACCCAAAACCTAAGACCTAAGATCCAAGACCGGCAAAAGCTTAGAAGTTCAAAGACTACATCCGATGTACAACGACTTTGAGGAGGTGACTGGAAGTTACGCTCTAAGATGAGTCTTGTAAGTTTACATTTATAGTGAGGAGGTAACGGGTAGTTACGCTCCAAGATATATATTTATAAAGGCTTTTCCGCCTACTTTAAAGGAGTTTCTTTATAGTAGAGAAAATCTCGAGTCTAGGGAGGAGCTCGAGGACTGGACTAGGGGTGAGTGGACTCCAAGGTTTGAGTTATCCGCCGCGAATCAGGATAAAATATCTCGTGTGGTATTTCCTTTTCTTTTCTCAAACTTCCGCATATTATAACCGCTTGCACTCTCGATACACGATTTCAAAAAGGGGATAAACTTTTTAAATCGGGATAAAATTTTAATTGATGATTAAGCTATTAAACCCCCCCCCCCCTTCTAGCTTAATTAACCTTTGTATCGGACCTAACAATTGGTGTAAGAGCAGTTGCTTTTAAACGTGCTATTTGAATACAAAGCACAAGATTTACTCATATAATCGATGAATTAGCTCAACTCGGAAAGAACTATACTCAAAATGAAAAGAATCGTCGAGTTTTTAAATCTTTACCCCCGAGTCGGAAAGTTAAAGTTACTACGATCAAAGAGATGCATAATCTCAATAATTACCACATCGATAACTTATTCGGGAACCTTCGTGCTTACGCAAAAGATAATGTTCCGGATATTGTCGTCCTGAAAGTGGAAGACAAGAAGAAAAATATGGCTCTAAAGTCCATATTAATCGACGAGGATGAAAACAACGAAGATCTAAATGAAGAAATCCAAAATCTCGATGAAAGCAAAATAGCTCTTTTAACGAGACAACTTTGTGGTGTTCTTCAAAAGTAAAGCTCAATGGTACGGAAAAGGCTTCCTTAAATCGAATAATCAACAAATAGTTTTTAACTCTAATGGAAGGCCTCATTACTCTCAAAATTATACTTCGAACTATAAGAGTAATTATCGTGCTACGGACTATAACAAGGGCAAGGTCAATCAAAGTCCTAACAGATATAATAATGGCAACAATAACTATACTTACACTCCTCCAAAACCAAAAGATAAAAATCCCATCTCTTTGTTATTACAAAGTTGGAAATCGAGAATATATCTTTGATTTTACAAAATGAAGAATTGGATACGGAGAAGCAGCAATTAAATGAAAAATTCTCGTGTGCTTCATGTTGACTTGCTAAAATTGAAAATTCAAAATGAGTCATTAACTCATGAATAGTCAACGGTTTTTCAAAATAAAAATCTCGGAATGGTTCATGCCTTGAAAGAAAAAGATAAAATGTTTGAGTCGGAAGCTCAAAAGCTAAAGGATGAACATTCTAAGATCTTAGCTCAAGTTTTGAATCAAGAAAAGATTTTAAACGAAAAGATAAAAGTCTTGAGCAAAGAGAAAGAAGATCTTGAGATTCCGATTCAAAAGTTCACAAAAGGAAATGAAATGTTGGATCGAATGGTATATTATAAAATATCCTATAATCATGAAGGATTAGGATATGATAAAAATGCTCAACCAAAGAAGTTTGTACAAGTGAATAAACAAACTACCTTTGTTCCCGCTACACCATTATATAAATGTTCTTATTGCAACAAGAATGGTCACACCGTTCAATATTGCAAAATTAAGAATGGTGAGATTAAAGGGAAGCATATATGGGTTCGAAAAGGAACAAAACCATATGTGAAGGTTGATCATTATGGGCCAAATAAAAATGTCGCATCTACTCAAAAGCAACCAAGGTTTAGTTATGATCAAAAACCTATTGCTTATCAAAATAGAAACATGAGGTATAATGCTCATTCAAATGGTCAATCATCTAGAAGTCACTATATTCCTAGTCAACATTTCTATCCTCAAAATACTATGTATTACCAAAATGATAGTAATAACATATATCGAGGTGTAAACTCACAAAGATGTAATCGATCGAAAAACACTTGATATGTTGACAACAATATGTATACTAGGAATAATGCATCTAGAAACGCTTGTATGCCAACTTATGATTATACCATGCCTAGTTTCTATAATGTAAATGCTTATTATGATACACTAACCCAAGGACTCTCAAGACATAGGGGTATCTATAAATATGTTTAATTTGTCTTGTAGGTGTGCCTTGTTGCTAAGCAAAGTATGTGGTACCTTGATAATGGATGTTCGAGAGATATGACTAGTAATAAGTCTTTCTTGAATGAAATTAAATAGGTTACTGCTGGAAGCGTCACGTTTGGAGATAGCAGCAAGGGTAATATCATTGGCATTAAAAATATTGGAAATGATCACTTCAAGATTGCTAATGTACAACTTGTTACGGGACTTAATTACAACCTTCTTTCCATAAGTCAGTTATGTGATAATGGATATAAGGTAATTTTCTATCCAACTCATTGTTCGATCTTAAATAAGGATGGAAAATTGGTACTTACTTGTCCTCGTAGCAAAAATGTTTATACATGTGACACTAGTAAGCGTAATGATATATGTCTAATTACTACTCACGATGATCCTTGGTTATGGCATCGTAGATTAGTTAATGCAAATATGAATTTGATTAAGAATAAATTAATGAAAGATCATGTTAGAGGAATACCAAAGTTGAATTATCAAAAAGATCATACTTGTGAAGATTGTGATATTGGTATAAAAATTAGAGCATCTCACAAAGCAAAGTTCATGGTATCAAGTGAATGGATTTTTCTTGGTTAATCTACCAATAGTAAAGCATACCGAGTATTCAATCTTAAAACTCTTGTGGTGGAAGAATCTATTAATGTTGCTTTTGATGAATCAAAACCACCCTCGAAGTATATTAATCTTGTTGATAAGGAAGATGGTCAACAAGATGGAGTGGAAGATGTTATTCGACAATTCGAAAATGGGTTAAATCTCAAAGTGCTCACTGAAGTGAACGGATGGTATCGAATTAGTCATCAAACTTAACGGGGTATCACTTGAATCACTAAAGTCAAAATAAATATCAAATAGATACCTCAAATATGTGCTTGAAAACTAAAAATTATATCTACAGAGTTCTATACATTTTTCTTGAATGCTACTACAACCAAATGAAAAGCTATGAATTCGAGTATTTTGGATAATACAATGATATTTTTTAAATTTGATCTACAGTTTAATTTTAATTTTTTAGTTATTTTTTTATTTAAATGAAAACAATTGGTAGATCAAATTTTAAAAATCTCACTATATAATCTAAAATACTAGAATTCATAACTTTTCATTTGGTTGTGGTAGCATTCCAAAAATTTGTATAGAATTCAATAGATATAATTTTTAGTTCTCGATCACATATATGATGTACCTGTTTGATATTTATTTTGACTTAAGTGATTCAAGTGATACCCCGTTAAGTTTGATGACTAATTTGATACCAACCCTTCACTTCAGTGAGCACTTTGAGATTTAACCCATTCGAAAATAGGGTTAAATCTCAAAATGCTCACTGATGTGAAGGGCTGGTATCAAATTAGTTATCAAACTTAAAGGGGTATCACTTGAATCACTAAAGTCAAAGTAAATATCAAAAAGATACCTTGTATATGTGCTCGAAAACTAGAAATTATATCTATGGAGTTCTATAGATCTTTCTGGAATGCTACCACAACGAAATGAGAAGTTATGAATTCTAGTATCTTAAATAATATAGTGATATTTTTAAAATTTGATCTACTAATTGTTTTCATTTAAATTAGAAAATAACTACAAAATTAAAATTAAATAGTAGATAAATTTTAAAAAATCTCATTGTATTATCCAAAATACTAGAATTCATAACTTTTCATTTGGTTGTAGTAGAATTCAAGAAAATTTTTAAAAAATCTCATTGTATTATCAAAAATATGGATATGAGAATTTCCCCTTCTAATAATCCATTAGAATTACTAGAAACTGAAGATGAACTTCCTAAGGAAATCCCATTGATTAGAAGTCATCCATTGGATAATGTTCTAGGGATTTGAGTAAAGGAGTTTAAACTCGTTCAGAAGTTCAAAATGTTGGAACCATCTTAGCTTTCTTTCGCAAGTTGAGCCTAAGACTGCTAAAGAGGCTTTGCTTGATGAGGATTGGATATCCGCGATGCAAGATGAATTAACCCAATTTACTCGAAGCGAAGTATGGGAACTCGTTCCACAACCCGAAGATACTTCCATAATTGGAACTAAATGGGTGTTTAAAACATGATGAAAATGGAACCGTGGTTCGTAATAAAGCAAGGTTGGTTGCTCAAGGATACACTCAAATGGAAAGAATAGATTTTGACGAAACTTATGGCTCGAATTGAATCGATTCGTATGCTTTTAGCCTATGCGTGTCATAAGGATTTCAAAGTGTATCAAATGGATGTGAAATCAGCCTTCTTAAACGAGATATTGGAAGAAGAAGTATATGTCCGACAACCTCCCGGTTTTGAAGATGCAATTAATCCTAATTATGTGTATAAGCTACACAAGGCTTTATACGGATTAAAACAAGCTCCGAGAGCTTGGTACGAAAGGCTTAGCAAGTTCCTATTAGATAATAATTTTAAGATAGGAACAGCCGATAAAACATTGTTCACTAGACAAGAAAAAGAAGATATACTACTTGTCCAAATATACGTAGATGACATCATTTTTGGATCTACAAATGATGGTCTATGTAAAAATTCTCTGAAAATATGAGTAAGGAATTCGAAATGAGTATGATGGGAGAATTAAATTTCTTTTTGGGTTTGCAAATTAGGCATTCTGATGAGGGCATTCATATATCTCAATCTAAGTATTGTAGGGAAATGCTCAAGAAACTTGAAATGGAAGATGCTAGACCCATTTCTACTCCTATGTCTACTTCCGATAAATTAACGGAAGATCCTAAGGGGATTCGTGTCGACACTAAGAAATATCGTGGTATAATAGGTAGCTTATTGTATATTACTGCTAGTAGACCCGATATCCAATATAGTGTTTACAAGTGTGCAAAATTTCAAGTGGCACCAAAGGAATCTCATATATCCGCTGTAAAACGGATATTACGATATTTAAAAGGCACCATAGATTTTGGCCTTTGGTATCCAAAAGGTGTACATTTTGACCTTGTATGCTTTTCTGATTCAGACTATGTCGAACATTTGGTCGACAGAATAAGTACTAGTGGTACATGTTAGTTTCTCGGAGGATGCTTAGTTTCATGGTTTTCTAAGAAACAAAACTCTATATCTATCTCTACTACGGAAGCTGAATATATTGTTGCTGCTAAATGTTGTGCACAAATATTATGGATCAAGCAAACATTAGTAGATTATAATGTGAAATTTGATGTGGTATCTATTTTATGCGATAACACGACCGCTATTGATTTAAGTAAAAATCCCGTGTTGCATTCAAGATCTAAGCATATAGATATCCGACATCACTTTTTACGTGATCATGTCAATAAAGGCGACATAAAAATGACTCATGTAGAAACTGAGTATAATATCGCAAATATTTTCACGAAGCTTCTTGGTTCCGAAAGATTCGCTAAACTCCGATTGGATTTAGGAATTCTGGAACATTCTAAGTGATTATATTTTGGCATATTATATAATATATTTTTCTAGAATATTTATCATATGTTTTAGTCATCTTACGTGTACGAAATATTGTCTACTAGAATTTTAAGTATACTCTAAAAATTCAAATTTGTCAATAGAGAAATTTATTGATCGGATTTTTCTGAGTCAAAATTTAAGATTCTAGAATTACTAGTAGTATTTCTTAGGCGAGCGAATATTTTTGGTTCTCCGGAAATATTTCTAAGATACTGGATATATGGCATATATTCTAATTAAATATGAAAAATATTTTATTGCCAAAATTAATCAATTAATATAATTTATATATATTATGTCTGCATTTATTATTTGCATGATTTATTTTATCCAATGCTATTTTAAATATTTTTGATCTTCAAAAATTGGATAAAATATAATTATGTGGAGAATATATTTTAATTTTTTTTGTCATAAAAACGGTTGAATTAAACCAAGATCAAAAGTTACAAATCCGGATGGACAGAGTTTCCTTCGTTCAAGAAGGTATATCATCTAACTGAAAGTATGTAAATACTCCGGATGTTTAGATAACATAACCTTTCAAGTCAGAAAAGATAACCCATAAAAAAAAGGGCTCGTTAAAACCCCTCAAGAGTAAAATCGTGTGGGAAAAAAACTCAAGGGGGAAAAAGAGTGCCCTACAAAAATTACATCGATTATAAAACAGACTAAAAATAGATGTCTTCTTTAATCCTTTATATCTATGTTTGTAGCTCAACTGTCTTGTACACCAAGGTTCACGTCTTCTCGGAAGCAGCCTCAATAAAAAATTCTTAAAATCTTTTTCAAACATCCTGAAAATAAGACAAAACTAATGAAACGAATATGAGCGAATTTGAAAAAATTAAAATAAAGACATAAACGAGCCAACACTATGGCACTTAAATGCCTCTATGTGCCAATAATGTCTCAATCATGGTCGCAATAAATGGTACTAAAAACCTTAATTAAGAATAATTAATCTTAATTAAGGCACAATTATCGCCAAATTTGCACCCTTCTTCTCGACCCCTTCTGGATCTCTCTATAACCACCATGGATGTGACCTTGTTAGGCAAGAAGCCCCTGAGCCATTAAATTTATTTTACAAATTATTTTGCTTTTTCTAAAAATGTTTTCGATTTTTCAAAAATCAAAACAATTCACAAATGTTTTAAAATCATGTTTTTTTGTGCAAAACGGGTCAAACTCCAATCCATCAGCTACAAACCTACCCGAATGTTTAGTTTGACTTAATCTTGGCTGTTCTTAAAAACCCTGGATTAAATCACAGTCGTTGATTTTGTAAAATATATAGGCGAACAAATTCACTGTTCAGCATCATTTGTTTTCTCAAACTCTCGCCACTTTTCTTGTTTTTCTCTCGATTTCTCGAGAGATAATCTTTTTCTCCGGTGATCAAAATCGTTTTTCAAACCGATTTTGATAAAAACTGATGCTACACTCGAGTTTTATCTTTAGTTTTCCTAAAACTCACCTTGTATTTGATGGATTTGGTGAAATCAATCGAGAACTCGATCGATGGTTTGCTGATGTTTCAATCGACGGCGAGCCCGATTCGAAACTCTACATTTTTGTGGGTATTTTGGCTTCTCCTGCCTCTATCTCCTCTTGAAACACGTAAACCCCATGGTTTGGGATTTTATTCGTGAAAACCCTAATTAGGGTTTGGGTGTTTGATGCGGAGTAAAGGCTGATTAGGCCTCGATGTAGCGTTGTCAAGGAGTATCTGTTATGGATTTGTATTTTATATCGTTTATTTCAATTATACTCATACATCAATTCAAAACCCTAATGTGTATTCTATTGGAACAATCGGACCTTGGCATGCGTTTTATGATACTAATTATAAGTTCGAAAAGAATATTAACCTTAATCGCTACGGCGCATGCGATTCAAATCCATGTCTTCTACTGTATTCCCTAATTCTCCTTGGACGAAGTGTGGCCTTCGATGTCCCAAGGTGTGCCTCTCCTTAAAGCTCCGAAAACTCAAAACCCTAGCTGGCTCCTTGAGAAAAACGTCCGCCTCTCTCAAACCTTAGGAAGAATTCGTTTTGGTGTGTCTTTCAGCGTTAGGAGAACAAGAATATATATAGGCTATAGTAGGGATCATGGACCATTAGGTCAGGCCTTCCAATGACATTCCGGGCAAGGCCCAATGTCATTAAATATTAATTCAATCCACTAAAGAATTAATATTTGCACTACCTTTCCTAATTCCGTAAATTAATTATTTCATTCGGCTCCCATATTAATTGCTTATAAATTCCCCATGTTTAAGATATCGCATGTCCATTAGTTAAATTAATCTCTGACAATTAATTTAATCAATATCTTTTATCCTTGATCATCAACTCAACCTTATAATTATGCAAGAACAAATCTGCCTGCAGGACTAAAACATAATTATCTTTATGAGCTTTCAAGAGAACATCATCACCCGAATATATTTTTCGGACATGGTTTCCTTTTATAGTTAATATCCCACTATGTATATAATGTCATTGCCCAATACATAAATTCGTAATTTAAAAAAATTACTTAACGTATGAATCAAGGCATGTGCATTAAAATACAAGTGTCAATCTTTATATCCGGATTAAGAACCTAAGCAATAATAACATCATAGAATCTTAGTTCTTTATTGTCAGAATTAAAGAAACAATTATTCTACTATTTTGATCCCGTTCAATATACACAAAGTATATAAGTATTATTCAATAGTCAAGATAAATTATTTCCAAATAATACTTCAGTCGTTCCAATGGATTGTCTAACACAACTTGGACTGTGAACCTTTATTATATTATATAAGGAGTTCGACAATCTAATCTTGTGCTATCCCCTTTGATACTAGATTGTCTACAATATATAATATACAGACAATGTAAAAACCTGCATTCAAGATTTTCAAATAATTGTTATATACTTCAAACAAATATTTCCCTAACAATCTCCCACTTATACTCAAGATATTCTTTGAGTATATCAGTGTTTATTACAAGCAATCTACTACCAACTATATAACTATGTGACAAAGTATCTAACTCCTATTGCTTCCACGTGCTCCTGAAAAGCCTTAGTTTGTAAGCTCTTCGTGAAAGGATCTGCCCGATTATCCTTCGATGCTATATCAGCCACAATGATATCTCCTCGCTTAACGAATTGTCGTACGAGGTGATACTTACGCTCTATGTGTTTCGCTGCCTTATGGGCCCGTGGTTCCTTGGTATTTGTCACAGCACCAGTATTATCACAATAAATCGTGATTTGTTGTGGCAGATTAGGAACCACATCCAAGTCCAGCAGGAAGTTTCGGAACCATATAGCCACTTTGGCTGCCTCAGAGGCTGCCACATATTCGGCTTCCATGGTTGAGTCTGCGATGCATTTCTGCTTCACCCTCCTCCATATTACGGCTCCACCTCCCAAAGTAAAAACACATCCCGAGGTGGACTTTCTCTTATCCTTATCTGTTTGGAAATCCGAATCAGTATATCCTAGAGGCAATAAATCAGAGGACTTGTAAACCAACATATACTCCTTAGTCCTTCATAGGTACTTGAGTATTTCTTTTACGGCACTCCAATGTTCCTGTCCTGGGTTTGACTCGTATCTGCTAACCATGCCCACGACAAAGCAGATATCAGGCCTCGTGCATAACATTGCATACATTAGGCTTCCACATGCCGAAGCATAAGGAACTGCTTTCATGTTCTCTATCTCCTTAGGTGTCGAAGGACACTGGCTCTTTGATAGAGTAACTCCATGTATGAAGGGTAAATTACCCTTCTTGGAGTCCTGCATGTTAAAATGAGCTAATACATCATCTATGTAGGGCTCCTGAGATAAAGCCAACATCCTTTTCTTGCGATCCCTTATAAGTTTTATCCCAAGGATGTATGTTGCTTCACCTAAGTCCTTCATTTCAAATTGTTTGAACAACCATGCCTTTATTGAAGACAACATCTTACCATTGTTTCCAACGAGTAAAATGTCATCAACATAAAGCACTAGAAAAACCACTACATTTCCCTCACATCTCTTATACACGCATGCTTCGCTTGGACTTTGATCAAATCCATACGGCTGGACTGCCTGATCAAAGCGAATGTTCCAATACCTAGAAGCTTGTTTAAGTCCATAAATAGACCTCTTAAGCTTACATACAAGATGCTCTTGGCCTTCTTTAATGAATCCCCTCTGGTTGCTGCTGTTCGCAAAAATCTACACGCAAGCGCACGTGATCACAAGTAATATATTTGTTCGTTCCCACAGAGACTGGTGAATTAAGAATACGCACCTATGCAACAATGTATGAGTAATTTTCACTGCTAAGACAATTAACAAGGATGTGTTCTTTTATACTAATAACTAAATTTACTAATCAAAATCAGAATAGGAAAACACATGGGATTCTAACTTCATTATCGAATTCATCTAGAATTGAAATTACTGATTAACATGCGACTGTTGATCCTAATCAGACAACACGAAAGTAATACATGCCAACTCTCGTTGCACACATATCATACCAATCAAAATCCACAATTAAGACAGAGATCTCATGGACACCAACAAAGCTCAGACCCTATATCTCTATAGCGGTAGTGTAAGCAGAGAGGTTTAATAACAGGTCATCTATCATGATTACACAGGGTGATAAAAATAGTTCAAGTCTACCACAAATTATGCTTCATTCACATAATACTATGTTTACATGGCATAGTTCTAAATTCAATCATCCACTCCCGCTTCAGAAAGAATTAACAAACAACTTAGAAGTTAGCTACGCTCCTAAGAAGAATAAGCACGGCGCATGCAAAGAAATCAACGTACGTCACAAAATCAAGCAATTAATATTCTTTACTAGACTACATCGATAAGTCCATTAGAATCCCATGAAGGCGGTTAGTTCTTAATCGAACTAATCGACATCATGGGTTCTAATGAAAACATGATAAATAAAAGACGAGAATTAAACATAAGACAATTGCTTGAATTAATAAATAAGAACACAACGTTACAGAATTGATGTTCACGATCTCGCTCGAAACTGTCACTTCCTCGCGAAGAACGATCCAATACAATTCACTAATGTGTTTTATTACAAGAGAAAAACTGATAAAACTATATTCCGATATTCTACGATACAAGTGAGGCTAGGGTTTTTACACATGAGAAATTAGATACATTGACCAAGTCAACCGGGCCTTGACCGCTGCTAAAATCCATCAGAAAAGCTGCAAAAATCGGCCTGGAACAACTCTGCTGGGCGCGGCCGCGCTAAACTAGCGCAGGCGCGCTAGTGGGACAGTAGCTAGCGCGGGCGCGCTAAGATCTAGCGCGGGCGCGCTACTGTCTGCCACTGGCAGCCCGTTTCTTCGTTTTTTAGCTCGTTCTCGCGTGCATGCCCTTCCTCGCTCTAGTACCACTTCCGTAGGTGATCACGGTTGCATTTAGCACATGCAACAAGCCCTTTAAACCCCTAGACAGCTCTAGTGGACGAGTGTGTTCTCGTGAGGGTTTGTAGAAGATGTACCCACAAAATCCCAAGTCGTGATGAATCCACAATTCTCTATTCTTGCAATTAATGCACCAAAAACAACCTAAAATGAGAGAAAATCACTTCATCACCTCAACTCGTGACCTGCACAGAAAAACACTAAAAACACATCAAAAGACACTAAACACTTAAGTACAACCAACCAATTTAAGTGGAAATGAAGGCCTATAAGTGTGTATAAATACCACTTATCACACCCCCAAACTTAAACTGATGCTTGTCCTCAAGCGTCAACGACACTGTACAATAATACAATGCAATGCATGAATGCAACTACGTGATGAATGAGTGAACTATGAAGTAATTGCCTTGCCAATTATAATACCTCAGATTGTGCTAATGTTCTCGAATTTCACTTCTCTCGCTACTAAGTCAATTACTCTTCTATTTACAAGTGTGGAGTGCCAGTGTGTGCAAGCATGCTCTTTTATTGAGACAAGACAAAAACTACTACTCCCACAGAATCCCAATCAAGAATCGTAAAAGTTTAAAACTAACACCCCGTCACTCAAGTCCAACAAAAAGCCAAGGTCCCAAAGAATGTCCACACCCTTCTATTTTATTCACTATATTTTTTTTTTTTAATTATTGGTGATTCATTGCTCGGTCTAAGGTCAGAGCGCTTCGCAGTGTAATTGCGTTACGAACACCACAAGACTTCACACACCAATTATTCACTTTATTCTAGTGGTTTATTTAACTGTGCAATGGTTGAGATCCCTAAAGATTTATGCACTAGTACCCATGTAGCGAGCGTTGGGTCAACAATCCCAAACCACGAAGGGCTTTAGGTTGTTAGGCACAAAGTCCCCTCAGACTTAGTTACTCGAGTACTAATGAGCTCAATCTAGTTAATTCTACCACTTATTTTTTTTAGTGAATTTATTTACTACTCTTTTTTTTTTCTTTTTTTTTTCTAGAAAGGCATATTTACTCCTCAGTTCCCCCAAACTTAAGATTTACAGACTTAAGCTGAAGGGTGCTCAATTCAATCCTAGAATTCATGGAATTTCGTCTAAATCCTATCTCAAGAACATATGTGAATTACAATTTCCAACACAAGCAATTTCCAAGTACTAACCTAGCATTGCAATTGAAACTACTAATCAAGAACTACGCACATAACTCATCATAGGCAATTAACTTGGCTTATACTTCATAATTCATGCAATTGCTCGTGATACTAACTACGACAATTAGCTCTAAACATGAAAAAAATAAAAAAAAACGTGAGAAATAATCAAAGCAAAATAAAATAAACGTGAACTACATGAACTAACTAACACATGCAATAATAAACATAATTACAATACTATGCTCTTCCTTAGATTACCACCCCCAAACTTAAAATTTTCAATATCCCCATTGAAAGCGGTAAAAAGGCTAGAGCACCCACATACCTACTCGGAGTCCGAGTCCTCCCCCTCCTCTGCTGGAGGTGAATCAGGTGGAGGATACTGCATCCCTGCTCCGAATACTGGCCACTGAACTGTGACCCCCTGTGCCTGGAAAGCATTACCAAGAGCTTGTGTCAAGTCAAATGCAAACCTCTGGTGGATGTCATGCATAGTGTCCATCCGTCTCGCTAGCCGGCGATAATGAACATCTCCCATCGGTTCGGAGCTCCTCTCCGTTTGAGAAGTACCAGCTCCAGAAGCTCTAGTACGCTCCCTCCTAATGAACCCTGGACGTCCCCCTGGCATCTCATCATATATGTAACCGAGGCCTCGAGGGTGGGGAACTCCTCCTTCCCACTCCGTCATCCGGCTGATCGCCGAATGATCAAGCGGTGCTGCTGGTAACTGTAATTGCTCGTTGGCTGGCCAACGAACACCGCTTGCTCGACATAGCTTTGTAACAATTGTGCCGTACGGAATGGCACCAGTGGTTCCTCCTTGTAAGAACCTCAGAATCCCCTGATGAATCACATGTCCCAGATCAATATACTTGTCCGAGACAATCCCAAAGAGCAGAATAGCTCTATCCACCGTCACCTCATGCCCATGTGAAGATGGCATGATGTTAGCACAGATGAAGGCGTTCCACGCCTTCGCATACCGGTTCAAAGCGGCTGCCGGAAAAGAAACATGTGCCGGCAAAGGAGGTGCCGTCATCTTCCAACTCGTATCCGGCACACACATATCATACACCAACCACTCAAGATCAACCGGATCCTCGTCAAACCGGCGTTTGGCACGCCCAATCCTCTCTACAACCCAATCTTCTTCATTACGGCGCTTGGCACGCCCCCCAATCACTCTACGGATCGCCTCCGCACTATACTCCACACGGGTTCCTCGCACCACCGTGAAACCATCGCGATTCTCCTTGGCATTAGCATAGAACTCGCGAATAATGGCCAAGGGAACCGCCTCCGGAGCCTCGCAAAAAGACTCCCATCCCCTTTCTTGAATCATGCTTAAGAGATCCCCATCTTCAGCTGTGGGTAAGAATCCCCTCTCCTTGACTATCGACTTATTCATAAGCCGTTGAAACTCGGTTCGTGCACCATCGGAGGTGAATTCAACCTCACCCATCGAGGAAGAATCGCTAGATGTAGGGGCTTGGGTGCTTGGTCCTTGTGATCTTCGGGCTCTTTTGGGTGCCATTGATAGAGATCGAAAGTTGCAAGAGAGTTGTGTGTAGTGGGTTTGAGAGATTTGATGGTGGTTGTGTGTATGGAGGTGTATATATATAAGTAGGGTTTATAGAATTAGAATAGGAATTGGAGATGGATTTTGTGTTTATATAGGATTTTGAGAGCTGAGTTAGGGTTATGGAGGATATATTTCGGGCTAGGCATGCAAAATTAGGATTGTGGGCTTTTAAAAACGGAAAATAAAATATTTTTGGTGAAAAAATCGATTCCTAGGCAGACAGTAGCGCGGCCGCGCTAAGTGTAGCGCGGGCGCGCTGTACACTGTAGCGCGGGCGCGCTAGTGTCTGCCACCCAGGGTCAAATTTTTTCGTTTTTTTGCGTTTTTGAGGTTTACAACGGTACAACATGGTTCCAATGCGCGGGTTGCCTCCCACGAAGCGCTTGTTTAACGTCGTTAGCTCGACGTGAAGTCCAGAATTAATCCGATTCCGATGAAGTATCCTGTGGAGGATACCTCGTTCCATAACCAAACGAATTCCAAGTAACATTAACATCTAGTGCTAAGAATGCTTCAGCAAGAGAGTCCGTTAATATATCAGCAAAGCGACCGATTCGTTCTTCAACCGCGTCAATACGCCGGATTATCCTTCGGTATTGTGCTTCATTCAATGTTGAATCAGCAGGTGATTGAATTACAGATTGGCTACTCGCACTGGTAGAAAGTAGAGGACAAGTGTCTCCACATGCATTAGGAATTGAGTCGGAGTGAGCTCTAATTCTGTGCCAATTAGTCATCTGAAGTTCCTGAGTGACTTCGACCGCTTCATCATCCTCTGATTCTTTCTCTTTTCGAATTTTCCACTTTAGGTCTTGATAAGTGGATTTTATATCCACTTGGAAGCCTTCGTTTTGGCTTAAATTGATGGAATGGCCTCAAGCTTTTGATATTTTTGATATGTTTTAGTGTGTTGTTGTGTAGGTTTCTTGGAAGGAGAACGAAGAGGGGAATCATAGCTTTAATTGAAAAAAAACGGCGAAGCAATCGGATGTACGAGGAGAAAGTTATGGACGTGACAAGGTTGGGTGTCAGGGCTGCTGATTTGGCGCGCCCGCCCCAATTCTGGCGCGGCCGCCCCACGACCTGAGCGGGAATTTTGGCCCGTTTTGCCCGTTTTTGATCCGTTTGAAGGCCCGTTAGCTGGGAAACTTAAAGGAAGGCTTGGGGGACTTAAAACACAACCTAGATTCATTCTAAGGAGCACGTGACGGCTACGGAGAAGATCAAGATCAATTTCATACTTTCACTTTTGTAATTCTTCGAAGTAGGCGTAACTTTGGATGCTCGTTTCGGATTTGTTTCTTAACTCTTGTTCTAGTACTTTGATTTTGTTTTTCCTATTCCGTACCATGTTTACATTCGAACCCATGATGATGAGAAGTTCGATTAGGAACTAATCATTGTCATGGGATTTTAGCGGATTTATCGATGAATTTCAGTAGTTAATTTGCCTTGTTCATATGTGATGGTTTGATTTCCTCGTATTGGTTGTGCTTATTCATCTTGGATGCGTAGCTAACATCTAAGATTGCTTGTTAATCTTTATTGAAGCGACAGTGAATATATTGATTTAGAACTTGCCATGCGAGCATAGGTTTCGTGTTCCGATAACATGACTTGTGATGTGATTTTACCCATCTTGCATCGCCCTATGTAATCTCGATAGATAACTTGCTCTTCAACCGTTATGTTTTCAAATTCTATAGACATATAGGGTCTAAGCATAATTGGTGTCTGTTTACCTTCTATCTTAATTGTGGATGTGTAGCAGTATGGTGCACGTATAACGACAGTTAGCGTGTATCAGTCTCGTGTTATCTGATTAGTTATCAACCATTACAATCGAATAAGGTAGAACTCTGAATGAAGTTGTTAATGAAGCTAGAATCCCATGTTTTATTCTCATTAGTAAATCGTATTCTCTTAGTTGATAATTTTTAGTTTCATAATTCAATTAGGATTAGTTAAGTAGAAAACCAAAACCCAATTTGATACTTGTCCAAGCATTGAATAATAATCATACATTGGTGCATAAGTGCATATTTCTGAATACACCAGTCTCTGTGGGTACGAACTTGAATAATATTCTATATTACTTGTGACCACGTACACTTGCGTGATTTTGTGCGAACAAGTTTTTGGCGCCGCTGCCGGGGACTCGGTGTTATATTTTAGTTTATGTGCTTGTCATTAGTGGTCGTTAAAGTTCAGTGACTTGGATTCTTTTCTCACCTTAGTTCGTTGTGTGTGTTTCAGGTACTTGAGGGACGTGTATGCGAACACGTTCTCAGGCTCGTAAGGAAGCATTAATTAAGGAAGAAACGATAGAGATTGATACGATGGATGATCAACCACCAGCAGTTAACGATACTAAGGCTCTTAAGGCTTTCTCTGAGCCAAAAATCAATGACATTCAGTCGAGCATTGTCAGGCCAGCGATTCAGGCCAACACTTTCGAAATCAAACCTAGCACTATTCAGATGGTACAGAACTCAGTACAGTTTGGGGGTTCTCCGACAGAGGATCCTAATATGCATATTCGAGACTTCATTGAGATCTGTGACACTTTCAAGTTCAATGGTGTTACGGAAGATGCCATTAAATTGAGGTTGTTCCCGTTTTCTCTGAGGGATAAAGCTAAGGGATGGTTACATTCTCTTCCTGCAGGATCTATTACGACATGGGAGGATCTGGCTCAGAAATTTCTTTCTAAGTTCTTCCCTATGGCCAAAACAGCTGCACTAAGGAATGCTATCACTCAATTCTCTCAGCTATCTGGTGAAACTTTTTGTGAAGCATGGGAACGCTACAAGGAGATGCTTCGGAAGTGCCCACATCATGGGATGCCTGATTGGATGGTTATCAATTGCTTCTATAATGGCTTGGGTCCTCAATCGAGACCAATGCTCGATGCAGCATCAGGTGGAGCTCTATTGACTAAGAGCTATGAGGAGGCTTATGAGTTGATCGAGATGATGGCTGCAAATGAATATCAGAATCCTACTCAGCGTCTTCATCAGGGCAAAGCAGCAGGGATTCTGGATGTTGATGCTACTACAGCCTTGACTGCTCAAATTAAGGCTCTTACTATGAAGATGGATTCTTTGGTAAACTTGGGGATTCAGCAACCACCTTCAGTTTGTGAGCTTTGTGCGGGTACACATTCCACTGATCAGTGTGCCATATCTAGCGAGTCAGCTCAGTTTGTGAGCAATTTTCAGCGATCTCAGCAGCCAGCTCCGGCTACTTATCACCCGAATAATCGAAATCATCCGAATTTCAGCTGGAGCAATAATCAGAACTTCATGCCACAACAGCAACAACAGTTTCAGCAGCAAGGAGCTAGACCTTTCAACCCCTCTGGTTTTCAACAACAGTTTGCACCGAAGCAGCAATTCCATCCACCTGGATTCCAGCAACAAAATCATGGGGTGACTGGACAGTCTTCCAACGAACGATCTGAATGGGAAGAGATGAAATTAATGATTAAAAGCCAATCGGTGTCAATCAAAACTTTGGAGAATCAGATTGGGCAGATTGCTAACGCGTTGATAAACAGACCACAAGGAACGCTTCCTAGTGATACCGAGGCCAATCCGGGTAAGAAAGAGATGAAGGAACAGGTACAGGCTGTCACCTTAAGGTCCAGAAAGGTTACGAAGGAAAAAGAATCAGCAACAGAGCAAAACAAGGAAGAGAGTGATCAACAGGTTGAAACACCCGTGCTCTCATCTAAGTCAGATAGTGAAAAAACTGTTGTTGAAGCTGACAAAAATAAAATCAACGAGGAAGCAAGCAAGGATTCAGCCGAGAAATCTAGCCCGAAAGCTGATATTGGGGTCAAGCAAGTGTATCCACCTCCACCTTTTCCGAAGAGACTTCAGAAGCATAAGCTCGATAAGCAATTCGCTAAATTTCTAGAGGTTTTCAAGAAATTACAAATCAATATACCTTTTGCGGAAGCTCTAGAACAGATGCCAAGTTATGCTAAATTCATGAAAGGTATTCTATCTCGGAAACTTAAACTTGAGGAATTGGAGACTGTAGCTTTGACCGAGGAGTGCAGTGCGGTGTTGCAGCAGAAATTGCCTCCGAAGCTGAAAGATCCGGGGAGTTTCACAATACCGTGTACCATTGGACCATTGTCATTCGACAAGTGTTTATGTGACTTGGGAGCTAGCATTAATCTGATGCCATTATCTGTCTTCAAGAAACTTGGTCTGCCGGAGCCGAAACCTACAAACATGTACTTACAACTGGCTGATCGGTCCATCACATACCCGAGAGGTATAGTGGAAGACGTCTTGGTTAAAGTGGATAAGCTCATCTTCCCTGCTGATTTTGTCATTCTAGACTTCGAGGAGGATAAGAAGATTCCCATTATCTTGGGAAGGCCTTTCTTAGCTACAGGCCAAACTTTGATCGATGTGCAAAAAGGAGAGCTTACAATGAGAGTTCAAGATCAGAGTGTCACTTTTAAGGTGTTCAACGCAATGAAATTTCCAACCGATGAAGAAGAATGCTTTAAGGTGGAGCCACTAGAAGCTGTTGAAAATTCTGAGATGGAGCAAAAGCTAAGGCCAGGTACCTTAGAGAGAGTCTTATCACGGGATTCTGATTTCGAAGATGAAGGAGGAGCAGAGCTTAAGAATTTTAAGGAGCATCTTAAACCATCTATTGAAGAAGCTCCCAATCTCGTACTCAAACTACCACCGGATCTCTTAAGTGATGTGCAGTTTAGAAGGTTGTCACGGCGCATAGATGACATGCATGACATTCACCACCGTTTTGCAGAGGATTTGACTCAGGCTCTTGGGAGTGCTTTTCGAGCCACTGGTGTTGAGGTTGATTGGCCAGTGTTTGGAGATGGCATGGTGTCTCGACCACCTGATCCTCCACCCGAGGAGGGTGATCCTCCCGACTTCTAGGTACATTCGATCCTTTTTATCATCTTCAATGAGGACATTGAATATTTTAAGTTTGGGGGTGGTAATCTAAGGACTAGTAGTAGTGTGTGTTCATATAGGTTGCATGTTGCATATAGTTTAGCATATTCTTTCATATTGTTACATATTAGTTAGTTTTGTTTATATATATATGCTTGTGTTAGTAGGTGTTAGTAGTTCATATAGTTGCATGTGCATGAATCTTGAAGTTGTTTCCCAAGTTGATGTCCTATGATGAGTTATGTGCATAATTCCTTGGCTAGTAGTCTTGCTCATTTGTGATGCCTTGTTATTTGGAAATTACTTGTGTGAAAATTGTAATTACACTTATGCTCTAGAGACAAGACTTAGACTAACTTATTTCTTGAGTCCTTGCGTTGAGTCGGGCGTAGAGTTTGGATTATTCCCTTTCTGAACTTAGAGTTTGTAAATCTTAAGTTTGGGGGAGTTAAGGGATGAATATGCCTTTCTAAAAAAAAAAAAAAAAGAAGAAAAAAAAAAGAATAAAAATTTATCAGTACTCCTTTGAGATCAATGGGTAGAATGCAATGTCATGTGAAAGGGACGATCCATGTACTTGTGCTGGTATTAAGTGCAAATGTATTAGAATAAGCAAATTCTTGGTGACTTTTCACAACCCTTGATTACTGGAGAATTACTTGATAAACAAAACAAAAAAAAAAAAAAACAGAGAAAAAAAAAAGAGAATAAGCGAAGTCGAATGGCGGTCGTGACTCACTTACACTGAGAAGCGTCCCAACCTTAGACTTAGTAAAAAAAAAAATAGAAAAATAGGAGAGGCATAGAATTCTTTTGGTGACCCTAAATTGTAGTTGACTCTTTAGTAAAGAAGTGTTTAAACCTTATTCTGATTAACGGCTCATATCGAGGACTCTGTTGAAGTTTGATAGTCTTTGTTTTGTTTCACTAGAGAGCATGCGAGCACACACGACGCACTTCACACTTGTAGTAGAAGAGTACATGGCTAATATGTGAGAGAGAGGAATGCCGAGAATGTTGCATATTCTGAGGATGCTATGTTAACACGGATTACACTTCATGATTTGATTAGATGTAGGCACGTAGTTGCATTCATGCATTGCATTAGTAGTATTTGTGTGTGTCTATGCTTGAGGACAAGCATCAGTTTAAGTTTGGGGGTGTGATAAGTGGATTTTATATCCACTTGGAAGCCTTCGTTTTGGCTTAAATTGATGGAATGGCCTCAAGCTTTTGATATTTTTGATATGTTTTAGTGTGTTGTTGTGTAGGTTTCTTGGAAGGAGAACGAAGAGGGGAATCATAGCTTTAATTGAAAAAAAACGGCGAAGCAATCGGATGCACGAGGGGAAAGTTATGGACGTGACAAGGTTGGGTGTCAGGGCTGCTGATTTGGCGCGCCCGCCCCAATTCTGGCGCGGCCGCCCCACGACCTGAGCGGGAATTTTGGCCCGTTTTGCCCGTTTTTGATCCGTTTGAAGGCCCGTTAGCTGGGAAACTTAAAGGAAGGCTTGGGGGACTTAAAACACAACCTAGATTCATTCTAAGGAGCACGTGACGGCTACGGAGAAGATCAAGATCAATTTCATACTTTCACTTTTGTAATTCTTCGAAGTAGGCGTAACTTTGGATGCTCGTTTCGGATTTGTTTCTTAACTCTTGTTCTAGTACTTTGATTTTGTTTTTCCTATTCCGTACCATGTTTACATTCGAACCCATGATGATGAGAAGTTCGATTAGGAACTAATCATTGTCATGGGATTTTAGCGGATTTATCGATGAATTTCAGTAGTTAATTTGCCTTGTTCATATGTGATGGTTTGATTTCCTCGTATTGGTTGTGCTTATTCATCTTGGATGCGTAGCTAACATCTAAGATTGCTTGTTAATCTTTATTGAAGCGACAGTGAATATATTGATTTAGAACTTGCCATGCGAGCATAGGTTTCGTGTTCCGATAACATGACTTGTGATGTGATTTTACCCATCTTGCATCGCCCTATGTAATCTCGATAGATAACTTGCTCTTCAACCGTTATGTTTTCAAATTCTATAGACATATAGGGTCTAAGCATAATTGGTGTCTGTTTACCTTCTATCTTAATTGTGGATGTGTAGCAGTATGGTGCACGTATAACGACAGTTAGCGTGTATCAGTCTCGTGTTATCTGATTAGTTATCAACCATTACAATCGAATAAGGTAGAACTCTGAATGAAGTTGTTAATGAAGCTAGAATCCCATGTTTTATTCTCATTAGTAAATCGTATTCTCTTAGTTGATAATTTTTAGTTTCATAATTCAATTAGGATTAGTTAAGTAGAAAACCAAAACCCAATTTGATACTTGTCCAAGCATTGAATAATAATCATACATTGGTGCATAAGTGCATATTTCTGAATACACCAGTCTCTGTGGGTACGAACTTGAATAATATTCTATATTACTTGTGACCACGTACACTTGCGTGATTTTGTGCGAACAGGTCTCTGTGCTCAGCAGCAGCCAGGTTCTCTATCAGTTCGTAAGCATCATCGAAGCTCTTGCTCCACAGATTTCCTCCAGCTGCCACGTCTAACACTGCTCTACATTGACCATTAAGACCCCTGTAGAAATAATGAATTGCCATTCCAGGAGGCATGCCACCTTCATTGAGATTTTCGAGAATCTTCTTGAACCGGTCCCAAGCTAAACAAAGATATTCTCCCGAGAATTGAGAGAATTTACTTTCGGTGTTTCTGATAGCTGATACTTTAATTAGAGGATAAAACCTGGTACAGAATATTTTCTCCAACTTGTTCCAGCTATTAGTAGTGCTTGCCGAGAGAGAGAGAGAGAAACCACGATCGTGCTACATCACGTAGCGTGAATGGAAAGAGTCTCAGCTTCACCAGATCCTTAGGTCCGATATTGAAATCCAATGCAATACTGAATTCCTCGAATTTCCTTAGATGCAGGTTTGGGTCCTCAAGAACAGACCCCCCAAATTGAATAGTATCCTGCAGCCTGAGAATGATTGATGGCTTAATTCGAATACCCCTGGCTGATATCGCTGGCTCAATTGTGTCAGCCTGATTATCATTGATTTTCAAACGAGAAAATTCATGTGACGCCTCACCAACTGCTGTCCTTGCATAATCCATTGTTTCAGAATCAGAAGAAGAAGATGAATCAATTGCTTCCTTACGAGCTTTAGAACGTGTTAGCATAAACGCGACCCAAGTACCTGAAATAAAGAAAAGAAAAGAAAAGTGAGAAGAGAATAGAATCCTAGTCAGTGAATTTTAATGCACACTGATGACAAGTACATAAACTAATTAATTAACACCGAGTCCCCGGCAGCGGCGCCAAAAACTTGTTCGCAAAAATCTACACGCAAGCGCACGTGATCACAAGTAATATATTTGTTCGTTCCCACAGAGACTGGTGAATTAAGAATACGCACCTATGCAACAATGTATGAGTAATTTTCACTGCTAAGACAATTAACAAGGATGTGTTCTTTTATACTAATAACTAAATTTACTAATCAAAATCAGAATAGGAAAACACATGGGATTCTAACTTCATTATCGAATTCATCTAGAATTGAAATTACTGATTAATATGCGACTGTTGATCCTAATCAGACAACACGAAAGTAATACATGCCAACTCTCGTTGCACACATATCATACCAATCAAAATCCACAATTAAGACAGAGATCTCATGGACACCAACAAAGCTCAGACCCTATATCTCTATAGCGGTAGTGTAAGCAGAGAGGTTTAATAACAGGTCATCTATCATGATTACACAGGGTGATAAAAATAGTTCAAGTCTACCACAAATTATGCTTCATTCACATAATCCTATGTTTACATGGCATAGTTCTAAATTCAATCATCCAGTCTCGCTTCAGAAAGAATTAACAAACAACTTAGAAGTTAGCTACGCTCCTAAGAAGAATAAGCACGGCGCATGCAAAGAAATCATTGTACGTCACAAAATCAAGCAATTAATATTCTTTACTAGACTACATCGATAAGTCCATTAGAATCCCATGAAGGCGGTTAGTTCTTAATCGAACTAATCGACATCATGGGTTCTAATGAAAACATGATAAATAAAAGACGAGAATTAAACATAAGACAATTGCTTGAATTAATAAATAAGAACACAACGTTACAGAATTGATGTTCACGATCTCGCTCGAAACTGTCACTTCCTCCCGAAGAACGATCCAATACAATTCACTAATGTGTTTTATTACAAGAGAAAAACTGATAAAACTATATTCCGATATTCTACGATACAAGTGAGGCTAGGGTTTTTACACATGAGAAATTAGATACATTGACCAAGTCAACCGGGCCTTGACCGCTGCTAAAATCCATCAGAAAAGCTGCAAAAATCGGCCCGGAACAACTCTGCTGGGCGCGGCCGCGCTAAACTAGCGCAGGCGCGCTAGTGGGACAGTAGCTAGCGCGGGCGCGCTAAGATCTAGCGCGGGCGCGCTACTGTCTGCCACTGGCAGCCCGTTTCTTCGTTTTTTAGTTCGTTCTCGCGTGCATGCCCTTCCTCGCTCTAGTACCACTTCCGTAGGTGATCACGGTTGCATTTAGCACATGCAACAAGCCCTTTAAACCCCTAGACAGCTCTAGTGGACGAGTGTGTTCTCGTGAGGGTTTGTAGAAGATGTACCCACAAAATCCCAAGTCGTGATGAATCCACAATTCTCTATTCTTGCAATTAATGCACCAAAAACAACCTAAAATGAGAGAAAATCACTTCATCACCTCAACTCGTGACCTGCACAGAAAAACACTAAAAACACATCAAAAGACACTAAACACTTAAGTACAACCAACCAATTTAAGTGGAAATGAAGGCCTATAAGTGTGTATAAATACCAGTTATCAGCTGCTTATAGATGGTTTCTTCATGACTTCCATTAAGGAAAGTTGTCTTGACATCCATTTGCCAAATCTCATAATTGAGATGAGCTGCTATAGATAAAAGAATACGGATTGACTTAAGCATGACCACCGGCGAAAAGGTTTCCTCATAATCGATACCTTCTTTCTGAGTATACCCTTTCGCAACAAGTCTTGCTTTCCAAGCTTTCACCTTTTTATCTGATCCCCTATTTTTCTTGTAGATCCACTTACATCCAATAGGTTTTACACCTTTGGGTGGTTCCACGAGCTCCCAGACCTGATTAGAATACATTGATTCCATCTCAGAATCCATTGCCTTTTGCCAAAGATTTGCATCTTCGTCTTGTATTGCCTCTTCGTATGTCCGGGGATCATCATCATGTTCACCAGAGACCAAGTCCGAAGACTCTCCCAAAAACATGAATCTATCAGGCTGTCAAACAACCCTCCCACTACGACGAGGAACTGGTACGGTATTAGTGACAGATTGTACAGTCTGTTGTGGTTTTTCTACTTGTACTACAGGTTCATTATTCGTCCCTCCCACTAGTTCTTCTAAAACGATACTACTTATGGGTTTGTGATTAATTATATAGTCTTCTGCTAAGAATCTTGTATTGGTGCTAACAGTGACATCCCGATTCTTAGGACTATAAAATAAATAACCTTTTGTTCCCATGGGGTAGCCTACAAACAACTTTACTTTTGTACGAGATTCTAGCTTAGTCGCGTTCTTGTTCGGCACATGTGCTGGACAACCCCATATACGAATGTGTCTTAGACTCGGTTTGTGCCCGGTCCACAATTCTAAGGGGGTTTTTGAAACCTACTTAGAAGGTACTAAGTTCTGAAGATAAGCTGTTGTCTCTAAGGCATGTCCCCAAAACGACTTAGGTAAGTCCGAATAACTCATCATCGATCTAATACTCTCTAAAAGAGTCCGGTTCCTTTTGTCTGCTACACCGTTCTGCTGGGGTGTGCCTGGTGCAGTTAACTAGGATTCTATCCCATTCTCTCATAAATATTCCGTGAATTCCCCAAGCAAGTATTCGTCACCACGATCTGATCATAGTGAATTGATACTTTTATTATGTCGCTTCTCTGTTTTAGCTTTGTACTCTTTGAATTTATCAAAGCACTCAGACTTAGGACATAACAAATAACCGTACCCATATAATAATCGTCAATGAAAGTGACAAAATACTCATAACCACCTCTTGCTTGGATATTCATGGGTCCACATAAATCAGAGTGAACCAATTCTAACACTTCTTTGGCTCTATTCCCCTTTGCCTTGAAAGGCCTATTGGTCATTTTACCTTCCAAGCAGGATTCACAAACTGGAAATGGCTCCACTGCCAATGAGCCTAAAGGCCCGTCTACTACCAGTCTTTGAATCCTCCTCAAGTTAATATGACCTAATCTCAAGTGCCAAAGATATGTTTGGTTCAAACTAGAAGGATCCTTTCTTTTAGTAGAGGTAGAAGATGTGTTGTTCAATACCCTATGTTGTAGGTGCAGTGCAGGTTGACTAGGATTAATTATATACAAATTATCTTGCAATGTACTAGAACATATAATCCATTTATTCATCATAATAGAAACCGTAATCAAATTCCTTCTAAAAGAAGGTACATAAAGACCATTGTTCAAAACCAAAATCTTATCAGAACCAAAAGATAAATGAATAACTCCTACTGCAACTACTGCTACTTTCGTAGCATCTCTCATGAACACGTATATCTCACCATCTCTAAGCATTCTGGATTGCTGGAACCCCTGCATACAGTTACAAACATGATCAGTGGCTCTTGTATCTACACACCAAGTGCTCGTAGATATAGCCGCTATAAATCTTTATGTAACTAGAGAAAGAAACATACCAGTATTGTTTGTCTTCTTAGGAATAGGACAATCCTGTTTCCAGTGATCCGACTGCTTGCACCGGTAGCACTTTCCCATAGGCATTTTCACACCACCTTGAACTCTCACTGCCTTCACAGCTTTCTGTGTATGATCCTTTTTCTTCTTCTTATTACCTTTCGGCTTAGAGGAAGAACCTTTCTCAGCCACATTCACTTGAACACTCTGCCGAAATAATCCTTCAGCTGCCTGAAGTTCCGTCAGCAGTTCCGTAAGACTATACTACCTCTTGTTCATGTTGTAATTTAAGCGGAACTGCTCAAAACTCTTGGGCAAGCGCATAAGAATAATTTCAATCTGGGTTTCCCCGTCAAGCTCAGCACCAAGGATCTCAATCTCATTCAGATGTGACATCATTCTAGCATGCGAAGGGTTAGTATCACATGGCATAACAACATAGACAAGAAACACATAATAACAATAATCAAGAAGTATGTAAATCATAATAAAAACACATCCACTATTATGGCCCCGGAAAAACAGCTTCGAATTCATCCTTCGAAAAATTCCGGAAAACTTCGAGAGCCCGTTTGGAGGCCTAAACGGCTTCAGAATGCCTCGAAAAATTCCAAAAAACACCTCCGAAATCATATACCCTGAGCTTACCCCGGTTGTAGTGTAGTCCGTCTTGTTCTGCCGTCCCCGAAAAGTGCTTATTCGCCCAAATCGGACATCGTATGCAAAAGTTACGGCCAAAACAGCGAAACACCCCCGAAAACAGATCGCAGCAGCGGAAGATCTCTGTTTCTTGCATCCCCGTTGATCAAACAATTAAATACAAATTGTACAGACGAACCAGCCTATTCTATTACATCAGATCATAATCTAAAACAATTACAAATTGAATTACAAGATCAAACTAACCCTCGTGATTTACAACACAACCACGATAAACCACGTGGAATCCAAGCATAACAGAATAATTAAAACACGGCCATAATAGTAGATAACAACCTGCATCACAGAACCACTATATACATGCATATATAATCATGACATGGACTACATATCATAAAACGCAGAACCGCAACCTCGCTCTGATGCCATTGTTGGAACAATCGGACCTTGGCCTGCGTTTTATGATACTAATTAAAAGTTCGAAAAGAATATTAACCTTAATCGCTACGGCACAAGCGATTCAAAATCCACGTCTTCTACTGTATTCCCTGACTCTCCTTGGACGAAGTGTGGCCTTCGATCTCCCAAGGTGTGCCTCTCCTTAAAGCTCCAAAAACTCAAAACCCTAGCTGGCTCCTTGAGAAAAACGTCTGCCTCTCTCAAACCTTAGGAAGAATTCGTTTTGGTGTGTCTTTCAGCGTTAGGAGAACAAGAATATATATAGGCTATAGTAGGGATCATGGACCATTAGGTCAGGCCTTCCAATGACATTCCGGGCAAGGCCCAATGTCATTAAATATTACAGCAAGTCTAGTCTGATGTATCAAATATTTCAGTTGAAGTTTTCATGTATTGAAATATTACGCGAGATGCCTATTCTTATGTATTAAACTTTCATAATACTTTGTAACATTTTCTTATTAATATGATCGAATTTATGGTCCATTTTTCTTATGGGACTTGAAGTTATTGTTATGATGATGTTGAATTGCTAGATGTTCACAAAAAAAATAAAAAATATTTTTTTTTAAAAATTATACTTTAGGCGTCGGTTGTTCACACAGCCGACGCAATTGGTCAGATCAACAGCGTCGGCGTTTTCCAGAACCGACGCAATAGTTCAGATCAACAGCGTCGGCGTTTTCCAGAACCGACGCAATAGGTAGACCAACAGCGTCGGCGTTTAACTGAACCGACGCAAATAGTCAGACCAATAGCGTCGGCGTTTCATAGAACCGACGCAATTAGTAGACCAACAGCGTCGGCATTATTGACCACCGACGCCAAAAATTAACCTTTAGCGTCATCAGTTTAACCGACGCTATAGGCCTATACCTATAGCGTCTCCTACATTTGCTACGCCACTTAACCGACGCTTTAGGGGTTATTTGACCGACGCAGAAAGTTCAGTTTGTACTAGTGTCAATCCACTAAAGAATTAATATTTGCACTACCTTTCCTAATTCCGTTAATTAATTATTTCATTCGGCTCCCATATTAATTGCTTATAAATTCCCCATGTTTAAGATATCGCATGTCCATTAGTTAAATTAATTTCTAACAATTAATTTAATCAATATCTTTTATCCTTGATCATCCACTCAACCTTATAATTATGCAAGAACAAATCTGCCTGCAGGACTAAAGCATAATTATCTTTATGAGCTTTTAAGAGGACATCATCACCCGAATATATTTTTCGGACATGGTTTCCTTTTATAGTTAATATCCCACTCTGTATATAATGTCATTGCCCAATATATAAATTCGCAATTTAAAATAAATTACTTAACGTATAAATCAAACCATGTGCATTAAAATACAAGTGTCAATCACTATATCCGGATTAAGAACCTAAGCAATAATAATATCGTAGAATCATAGTTCTTTATTGTCAGAATTAAAGAAACAATTATTCTACTATTTTGATCCCGTTCAATATACACAAAGTATATAAGTATTATTCAATAGTCAAGATAAACTATTTTCAAATAAAATTTCAGTCGTTCCAATGGTTTGTCTAACACCATTTGGACTGTGAACCATTATTATATTATATATAAGGAGTTCGACAATCTAATCTTCTCCTATCCCATTTGATACTAGATTGTCTACAATATATAATATACAGACAATGTGAAAACATGCATTCAAGATTCTCAAATAATTGTTATATACTTCAAACGAATATTTCAGTATAACCCTAACATATTCGAGTGTTTTTGTGCAGGAATCGATTGTTTCGGACGCGTAGATGGCTTGACTCGTTACATCATGAAAATTCGAGGCTGTACGCGAGTGATTTGTGCCTAAATCAAAGCTGTTTGGGCAAGGGAGCTTAAAAGAATTCAACCTCTTCATCTTAACTAGCTCGGAAAGGTAAGGATTCAAGCCAGTTCTACGCGCTTGAACTCAGGTGAGAGGTTCTAGTCGACTGTGCGTCGGCCCCTATAGTTTAGAACACATTTAGATATATATTGCACCACACACTTCGCGGTTCAGATGCTTGTTGATTGTGGGATGGCTGTCGGATCATTGTTGGTTGAGATTTGATGGTGATTACCTCTGTTAACATGTGTATAATGCGATCTTAGTTAAAATGGATTGATATTTGTGATAATTCGTATGTGCTGTGTTTACTTGATTTTGGTACATGCCTGATTCTTAATCTACAATTGAATGAATATTGCTCATGTTATCTATTGATGATTGTTGCTATGTGACATTTTTGAACTTTTAAATATATGCTCTATTTTTTAAAGTCAACTGATTATGTGATGTCATCTTATGCTTGATGATTGTGTAAGATATCTCTATTGCTCTGTGCTTACCTGGATATTGTACTTGGGTTATTTATTGCTTGCTGATCAGTTTGCTAGCTGTTATATGCAATACTTGTGTGAGCTCTGTGGAATATTCATTTAAATTAAGTGATCTGAACTAGAAATATGCTTAGTAAAATTGCATCACTTAGTTTGAGTCACTCACACACTATGCCCACACACAAAGACATGGCTAGGGAGCATTTAAGCATCCCAGTATCTTGATCACTGGTGTGTTCAATGGCCACTTTGAAAAATTAGGACATTTGCATAATTATGAAATCTGTGTTATGCAATGTTTGAATTATTTGCTTGGTTGTATGATGTGATTTTCTTGGTTAATGTGCTTGGTATTTAAATTATATGTGACTGATAGTTCTTTGCTGTGTATGAATAGTAGTTTGTCCCCTCTTTTTGAATCTTGTGCTGTGTTTTTAAAAATGAGACAAAAAGGAGACATTTTGACTTTTCTAAAATTTGGGCACTGCATGCCTTATTTGTTTCTTGTACTTATATGCATTTATTTTCTTGTACTTATGTGGGACATATCTGTGCACACTAACACACACAAGTGGGGTTGCTTCCTTCTTACCTTGATTTTTATTCCTTTGTTCCTCAAAAAGCACTGCACCTCTTTTCTTATAAATAGCATCTGCCTTTTAGCATCTTTACACCAAACAAAACTCACACATCACACATCAGCCATACACACACCTGCATGGAGTTCCAAAGGCTTCCTAACCCTAACCCTAACCCTAAACAGTATTTTCCATCTCTCCTTCAAGGTATGGAAACTAACCAATTCAACCATGCTCAAAACTCTCCTTTTTCACCTTATGAGAACAAAAGATCTGCCCATTTCCAAAACAAGAAACACAAACCTTATCACCAAAACAACCAAAACAGCCAAAACAATCAAACACAAACCTCAAACTCAAAACTTTTAAAGATCAAAAACCCATTTTACTTCTACCCTTCCCCAAACCAAACCTCAAGCAATGGCCAAACATCCAAACAAAATACACCACACAACTCGATCTAACCCTAGGACAACACCTATCATCACCTACTCTAGGTGGAAGCACATTGCCATTGGTCCTAGAGTCCCTCAACTGGTTAATCTGTCTAATATAGGCAAGCTGAGTAACATGATGAAATCTGTCCAACCTGGTATGATGGTGTATTTGCCTCAAAAAGGTGAAGTTTTTGGTCTTATAATGGCTAGCAAGTGGGATACCTTGGTCTTCTATAGGGGCCAAAGTTATCACACTTACTTGATGGGTGAATTTTAAAGTAATATGATAACCAGAAAAGATGAAAATGGTTTGTTTGAGTTCAGTACTATTATTGGTGGTAAACATGTGTTTGTTGATGTTGATATACTCTATAGGGCTTTAAGAATTGAACCTGATACTATACCCCAGCCCTGTATCAATATTTATGGAAAATTTCAGTTTGATAGAAAAGAATTTGAAACTTATGTGAGTTTCTTTTGTGAATCTGAGATACCTCTGGCTCTTTGTGTTGAAAAATGTGGTATTAGCATTAAGCACTTTACTCATGTTTATCAACAACTTGCTATTGTCTTAAGAGCTAATATCTTGCCTCAGCCTAAGAAAGATCAGTACTTTGACTTTGTGGATTTGAAGGTTATGTACTAGCTTGTTACTAATTCTATTGAGTTCAATGTGCTGTATGTGATACTGTTGAACATGTTTCTTGCTTACCAACAAGACTATATGCCTTATGGATTGTTACTCACCTCTGTGTTTGAGATATTTCATATTTCAATGCCTAGAATATATGCTGATAGGATTGATACATGGGTATTGAAGAACTTGTAGTCCATAAAGTGCCTTTTAAGGATGTTCAACCGTATAGATTCACCCCTTCTGATAAATCACTAGAGGAAATCTCACATGATTATACTAGAGAAAATGAGCTTCTTAGGAATGTTATCAAAGAAACGAAAGCTAAGTTTGAGGATAACAACACTGAAATTAGGGGACTTAAGGACAAGTTTATTGAGGTGTGTGATAGGCTTGTGCAATTAGAGTCTAAGTTGGAAAGTACTAAAGAGGAATCTGCTGTTAAACTCAATGTTGATTGTATAAGTGAGATGATTATTGAAAAAGAATTAGTTGCTGCTGGTGTTGGTGGTCAAAGTGATGATCTTCCTGAGTTATCTGAGTTCAATGCTGAACTTGGATCTGGTGCTGCTATGAAAGAGGCTGTTGATGCATAGTGCTTTGTATCTGGGTTCTGACGGCTGCTCTGTTGGCCATTCTGATCAAGTTTAAGTTTATTAAACTTGTTGTAAGTTTATGTTCTGTTTAATCTTGTTGTTAAAACTTTGAATGTTAAGTTGTAAGTTTGTATTGCAGGTTTTCAGTTCAATTTTAATCAGTGTTGAATAAACTGATTAATATGAACTAATTTTGGTAATAGTTATAAAATCTGTAGCTTAACTACTTTGTCTCTCTCTTTTGTTTGCAAACACACATGTACTTACAGGATTATTATAACTGTGATTGTAATATCAAGTCGATTATTCAAATTTGGTAGAGTCAAAATATAAAGTCCCAATATAAAATTTGCAAATGAATAAATATTGCAAGTCAAAATGATTGATAGAAAAATTCTCAATCAAATTAAATTCGAATCTGCGAATTATGTAGTAAAATTCAAAATACATTTTCGAGATTTTGGGAATATGTAAAAGAAATTGAAAACTTCAAAGAATTTTCAGATTCAATACTTGAAACTAAAAGATAGAATCTACAAACTTATTCGAAAGGAAAATCGAATTAATTGAAATTACGATCCAAAATTCGAATACTTAGCCTTGCAATTAGAATTTCATTGCAAGAAAAGCTCTTGTAAAATAAAATAAGAGATGCATATATTTTAAAAGGAAAATAAATCTACTTAAATTACAAGATTTTTATCCTTTTGCAAGAGTTAAACTGTATCTTTAGGAAAAGAGAAATTATATCCTTAAAAAAAGGAAAAGAAATATAAACATTTCAAGATAGGAAAAGAATATTTTCTCTCTTTAAAACTTCTTTTTGGTCTTTTTCAACCAAAAGGGGAAGAGAATTTCTATATATGAAATTTAAGATTTTAAAATCCTTCCCATAACCAAAGAGATGGATATCTTCAAATTATTTAATCTAATCAAATCTCTGTTTTGCAGGAACCTTAAAGGATTATTTAGGCTTCTATTTTAGGATATACGTGTGAGAAAAACTATTTTTCAAATTCATGCATACACGTAGGGGAAGCACACACTCGAAAATTTAAATTTTATGTTTGGTTGATAGATACCAAAAAGGGGAAGATTGAAAGGATATCTTCGATATATATATTTATTTATATATTTGTTTTGGTATTTATGACGAACATTAAATTTAAATTCACTTAGTAATCCTCCCAAATAGGACATTAATTTATTTGATAAATTAAAAGAAAAAGGTTATCCTGGCAAGTTATTTCAAAATCTCGGAATATATTCGTGGTACTAAAACATATATGTTTTAAGAAAAAATTCACTACGCAATAGTCATGCTGTGGAGTTTCGTGCTTCTACGATTGCCTCTCCTTTCCTATTGCAACATTAAATACATGAGACTGGATGAGGTATCATCTACATATGATATTCTTCAAATCACTCATGTGACACTATTTTTTATAGTAATTTATTCCATATTTCTTCCTTTGGAATAAATTATTTTAATCTCTCAATATTACTAAATTCTTCACTCTCCTATATTGGTATTTTTCTACGGAAGGATTCATCATCTATTTATTAAAATTTGTCTTGAAAATATTAAGATCGTCTTTGATTCCATTTCTGGAATATTTTTCTCGGTCTCTCAAATTCAATATGTTTCAGAGAAAAATATTTCCAATACTTAGAAAGCATTTCAATATTGTCAAATTCATGATTTATCATGAACGTAATTTTTATAAGTATTTTGGAGTCAAAAGGATCGTCAAAGAGTCTACTTGTTCTAACTAAAGACGAATTGTTTCGGTTTTGCGAATATCGATCTTTGAAGAGAATAATTGGGCTTAATACTCTAAAATAGTTTCCTATCCACAAAAGTATTTTATCTTTGAGGGAATATATTTTAAGTATGTGTTCAAGTCTTTACTTGGGGCAAATCTCGTCTTCGGTTTGTCAAAAGAATTTTTGTATCATATTTGGAACCCGAATATCGATTAATCATTTTAATTCCAAATAAAATACTTCCACTTTCCGGAATGACTTGAAACTTGAGATTAGCCAATAAAATATTATTTATAATGCATGGTGGAAGTTTCGTAATTTTTCGGGAAGTTCGTTTCCGTGAGATTTTCCGATCTGTTGACCCGACCTTAGACTGAGCGGTTGACCTAGCTAGAGTTGACCACAAATTACCAAATTTTTCAGGATGATATTTTCCAATATTCTAAGATTTTTCATATTTTGTCTGCAATTTCGAAGTCGGTCGAAAAATCAGCTTTTACACACCAATATATCAAATTCATTTGGCCAAATTGCAGCGAGTGATTGTATAACCAATAACAAAAGACATAAAAGACAAATACATATAAAAGCACTAACACAAAAGATTTTGAACTCATACCATTATCGTGTGGTCAATTCACACCACCCTTAACTTACCGAATATTTTGAACTCATACCATTATCGTGGGGTCTATTCACACCACCCTTAACTTACCGAATATAAATATATGTAGACACTCGATGTGGCTACCAGATATGGCTAAATATAAAGACTAAGACCTTGACAGTGAAGTAGCATGCCAACTTACTGAACAAGCTTTGAGCTTCGAGTCCCTTTCTAGCTCAGCATGAGGGGGAGTAATAACGATGCAATGCAATATCAGCTCAGCTCAGCTACTTTTATTTAAGTTTGTCTTATTTATAGTTGCCCAGTCTGTTCCTATTAGAGTGACATCTAGTAGTAAATAAGGGTGTAGTTGTCATTTCCCAGTTAGTTAAGAAGATTCTCCACTCCCTCATTATTGGCATATAATGACAATGATTGAGGCGCATAGATCTAGAATCACTACTAGAAATTTGTCAATAGACATCGGCTAAAAAGCGATGTCTATGTAAAATCGGACCGATGTCTTCGTGGGTGATGAGAAAAGTAAGTGCATTACACATCGCTTTCTAGCCGATGTCTATAACCTGTTTACACATCGTTTAATATGACAATCTGATGTATTTTTTAACAGTAGATACCTTCACTATAATTTCAGTTCCTCATTCCTATGCCCTCTATATCATTTTAAACTTGTCACATGCTTAATAAAATGATACTTTAACATCTTAAAACTTGTAAAATAGATGTATATGATAACCTTTTACATCATGCTTTTATAGGAAGTGATGTGGTACCCTTCTTTTCTTTAAGAAAGCGATGTCTTTGTTCTTGTTTTACATCAGTGATTTTTATACTCTGATATCTATTATATAGTTTAACATCAGGCTTTTTCTTGTTAACTGATATGTATTCATTCTTATGACATCGCTTACTAAGTGATGTAAATGTTAGTTTTAAATTGCCATGAATCCTCCTGTTTCTTATGAATCCCCCTGTTTCATTTAAATTTCCAACAAATTCCAAAACAACACCAAAGCTATACTAATTAAACAACCAATTACCAATGTCTAGCCTACCATAACAGAACTAAAACAAAACTAGCTAGCAAAACAATACTTCCGCAAAAGCCAAATATATTACCATCAATCATTACCAATCAAATTACATCCCACAATCAAAGAAACTGCACAAATCCTAAATATTAACCAAGCAACCATAATTTACAAGCAGTTCACCACGTACTCCAGCAACCATAATTTACCAACTACATTTCCCTCCATTTATCAACAAAATCTACTTAGCTAGCTAGTGTCACTGTCTTACATAAACTGAACTAATTAAAGGAAACCAAAGTTCTCCAATAAACCAAAGGCCTGTTTATAAGAAGGACTCGATATGGCTAAGTGTCTCAAACCGAACCTCGTCAAGCTCAGCCTTGGAACAAATCACTTTTCGATTCTTGGATGCCCACTGAAAAATGTAAAACAATAACATTGAATTATACCTAAATTTATATGTACACCATTTAATTATATCAACAATGGATTAGGCAAAGAAAAATACCCTTTTAAAAAATGTCATTTCATTGTCCATGACAATCTCTTTCATATACCGCATAATAACATAGCCGCATTCAGTTCCACCGGGCTGTTTAGGACATCCCTATTTAACCAAAAAAAACTCAAAATAGTAAGTAAAGTAATGCCCCTGGTTCTAAGCATCAGTAGCACAAATTGTTAAAAATAAATACGAAAGCTTACTGTAATATATTTGAAGCTTGGGGCTTTATTTCCCCTTCCGGCCTGAACATTGAAAGTAATCACAGCCCTGTCATCTTGGCAGTGTTAATAATGCACATGCATTTATATCTCCATAAGAAAGATAATCAATAAAAAAATAAATGAAAATACCTTGATATTGCTTTTTCCAAGTTGGGGAAACTAGTTGAACGAGGCAGAGGATTAAGTATGAAAACCTCGCCACCCCAAAACAGAACCAATACCCAATGGAAACTATTTTTAACAAATATTTATGAAAAACACAATTACTATCAAAATCATATAAATTTTATTTTCAGTCATGTAAAAAACTAAATAAAAGAGATTTATAATAAATAAGAAAACACTTAAGCTACTTACTTGCTATTATGCGGCATCAAAAAGAGACGATCAGGATTACCCTCTTTAAATCGATTAACCAAGTTATCTTCAAAAGAATTGTTCATCAAGTTCAGCGAGGCTCCAGGATCACAAAAAGCAAATTGATCCTTAGTGCCATTTTCACGAACCACGCAATGCAAGTATCTACATTGTAAATGAAATGAAATTATATAAAATTACACGAATATGAATTATAACTAAACAACAGTCATGATCTAGAAGACAGTAATTAAAAAAAGTTTACTCACTCCATGTATGCAGCAATTGCTGCTTGGCCAATCATATTAAACTCCAGCAAGGCGACTATGTTTTCATACAAGATGAAGATTCTTTTCTCGATACCAAACACCTCAGCATCACACGGGATTTGAATTGAGTCTCCGGAGGATTGCATAAATGTTGTTGCATGTTTATACAACAACCGAAAGCGTTTTGGAACATTTTTATTGATCTCCATGTTATGAAACAAGGACTGGACTTTATCTAACTCGGTTTTAGGTTCCTTTACTTTCCGTTTACCTTTCTGAAAAATGAACAAAATTAATTTAAAACAAAATATAGGGGTAACATATATAATAGTACAATCCAGTACAACAATTATGTTAAAGTACACACCATAGTAGGAATAGTAGGAGGGGCATTTGGGAATATGATCAAGTCGCGGGGCCATGAGACGTACGAGCCAACAGCTTGCTCTACTGTTTCAATCTCACCTGGTACCGGTTTAGGAATCTTGGCTTGTCCTTGAATTGGGCCATCCACTGAGACGCGAACACATCCAGGCTCTATCGGCACTCCATGTATAGATTTGTTCATGTTATCATCATCAAACAACAAACCAAATGCCACTTTATTTTCTATTGTGCCTACAGCCAACTCACATTTTCGTGGACCGGCCTACACACATATATTTAAACAATTATGACGAATGCTTGAAATATGTTGAGCTAAATTGAATAAATGTGCTAGTTATTTTACCTTATTCTCTGGTGGAATAGGTTCCAAGTCAACTTCAATCATCTCTGGTTCCAGTTTTTTCACCACCTCTGTCTTAGCTTCTTTGACAGTGTTTGCCTCACAACTTGCTTTATCAGAAGCAATAGGAGATGAAATATTTGCTTTGCTGAGCGAGGCCTTCATTTCAGCCATCTCCTGCCTTGTCTTCTCCATTTCCATGGCCATCTCTTTCTTGGCTTTCTCCAGCTCCGCGTCCCTCTCTCGATCCCTCTCCAACAACTCAGCTTTGGTGATTCTATTTCTTCTTCCTGGTGGTATATTAAAAAAAATTGACGGGCTCACAAAGCCTCCAACTCCTCGAACCCTCCCCGAATGTTCAGGAGTTTGTAGGGCCGTAGTCAACACATCTCGACTCCCAGAAGGAGTGAATTCCCCCTTACTTTGCTGCTCTAGTAAAATATTCTGACATGAAAAATATGAACATACAAATCATCATCTAGTGAACCTCATCATCAATATTAACTTTAATATTACGAGCCTTTTAATTATAAATACTCACAATTCTTTTTCCTATTTCAGCTAGGTCTGAATCCTCATCATCAGCATCATCAGCCTCATCATCATCATCAACATTATCATTATCATCATCAATTTTAATTTTACGAGCCTTTTGCCACATGAGAGCCCGATCAGGTTCTTCATCGGCAGCCAAAGTTCCTTTCTTGATCTGATTAAAATAAAAAAAAAATTAAAAAGGCCAAGATATGTAAAATACAATTATTTAGGTTCAATGCTTAAAATACAACTATTTTTATACCTCTTCTTCCAATAATCCAATGTAACCCTTTCTTGATGTCCGGTGAGGATATTTTCGATTACTCACCCTCAACTTTTGTTTTTCACTAAAAGACTTCAAATATTTTAAATAATATTAGAATACTGTTTTTCAGAATATAAAAAGACATTTATATCACAATAAAGCAGAACATAAAATATATTTCATACCAGAAATTTCGAGGTAGTCCTCTCAGCAACAAAATTTTTCCAAGCCTCCTTTCCAACAAAAGCATACTTCTTTGGAGGCTTTCGTAATTTCTTCTTCTGCCCAAGATACGGCCTCACATAATCTCTTGTTAAATTTGCTTTAAAATTCCTCCACTTTGCTCCTGCAGACCTGATCAACCCCTTCTCAAGTTGCTTAGGAACTTTAAATGTCTCCTGCAACCAATGTTAATTGACAAAATTTACAAAATTATACTCTAAATGAGTAGAAGAAAATGCAAAATTTACAAAATGCATAGGAGATTACTTATTTTTATACCTTCACATCAATCCATATTTTCTCCTTTAGTTCATCAGGTACCTTTGACCAGTTAGGATAATCAATCGGAATCATTGTCCTAGCCAACATTCCAGTGTAGGATTGTAGACTGTGCCTTGCATCCCCTGTAGGAACTCCATGTGCATTACATGAAACCTTTGTTTTCTTGCCCTGCGCCTTCCTCACCACCACTTTATACATAGCAGAAACCCCTCGGGCACCCCCACGCTTTTTCTTTGCTGTTTCAGATGTTGTAACTGTTGCATCCGTTTCCTCCACAGAATTCACATTTTCTCCCTGAGGTTCTGTTGTCAGCTCCAACCTTTTATCTGATGCCTCATCCGACTTTTTGGAGTCTTCATGGAATTGTACTTTGGTTTTTTGCTTTTTATTTGCCATTTATCTTCTTCAATCTGAAAATGAAACATATATAATCCATTAGTCACAGGCATAAATACGAGCAATTACAGGATAAGCAGTTATAAAGTTACATAAGCCTACATAAGCCGTTACAAAATTGTAAAAATGCATAACTAAACAGTTACAGAGTGAAATATACATAACTAAACATTTACACAGAGTGAAATATGCATAACTAAACATCATCACAAAATTACAGGAGTCTAATTACACAGAGTAAATTACAAAGTTGCATCACATATATTACATGACTTGAAATAATGTTATCACAGAGTAAATTACAAAGTCTCATCACAAAATTAACTATTACATGACTTGAAATAATGTTATCACTTCTTAACCCAAGTGCCCTTAATATTTTCTCTAATACTTTTCTCAACATCATCACCGACATCACATGTAGGAATTTGGCAGCAGAATGGAGGATTTTCCATGGTTGTGTCTCCTAAATCATCATCGTTATACACCTCTTGGTAGTCTCGAGTTGTAGAGGTTAATACGACGGACCACTTGGCATCCACCGGATCTTCAATATAATAAACTTGCTTTACTTGATCTATAGACACGTATTTATCTCTCTTGTGGCCTTGTCGACTTAGATCGACAAGTGTGAACCCAAGATCATCCACCTTAATTCCCTTGTCATTGTCCGCCCAATTACATAAAAACAGTGGGGCTTTGAATGCATGATAATCCAGCTCCCATATATCTAGGATACCACCATAAAATGTCAAGTCACTTTCTACGGGGTTTAAATCTTTAGCGCTAGACACTTGGACAGTTTTAGCAACTAAAGACACTCCGCTGTTTTGAACTACCCTCACATTGTCTCGCTGTTTTGTAAAGTATCGGACCCCGTCTACTAGATAAGCTTCGTAAGTCATAACTGAAAATGATGGTTTTCCAGCTATCCATCTTACTGTCTCTGAAACTCCTCCAGGATTCTCCACCATTTCACTACTGACCTACACATTTCATAAACAGAAATTATCCTAAATTACTATAGAGAAAATAAATTAGGCACAAATGAAACTATAAAAATACTAACTTTTTCTAGAAACCAATCAGCAAAACTGTTATTGTGCTCTCTCAAGAGCCAATGAACGCTTTTCTTTTTCCCACGATGGATTTCCTCTAGATACTCCTTATGCATTCTGCCAAAAATTATATATTCATTAAAGAAGTAGTTTATACAGAATGTATATATTAATTGAACAGCCACAAAATTAAAAAAATCTTACAAGATATATGGCTGTACTTCAAGGTTGTTTAGAAGAACGTGTAAATGAGCTTCATCCCTCTCTTTTTCTTCGATTGATTTCATTACCGCAACAGATAATGGACCACTTAACTTGCCTTCACCTTTGCGAAGACCAGCAGTGGTGCAAGTTTGCTTGACAAACTCTTGGCAGAATTCAATCGATTCTTCTCCAAGATAACATTCTGCTATACAACCTTCGGGGTAGTAACGATTGCGTACGTAACTCTTCAACACCTTATTAAACCTCTCAAATGCATACATCCATCTATAGAAGACTGGCCCACATAACCGTAATTCCCGAACCAAGTGCACTATGAGATGTATCATTACATCAAAAAATGATGCAGGAAAAATTTTTTCTAGCTCGCACAAAGTTACTATTACATCTGATTGCAATTTATCTAGTTTAGATACGTCGACAACTTTGCTGCATAAAGCATTAAAGAAGAAACACAATCTAATTATTGTGACCCTGACTTTTTTTGGAAGTACCGCGCGAATTGCAATAGGAAGTAATTGTTGAAGTAGGATGTGGCAATCGTGGGACTTCAACCCAAACATTTTTATTTCTTCCATGGAAACACAGTTTTTAATGTTTGACGCGTGTCCATAAGGAAGTTTCATGTGCATTAACGATGACAACATCTTCTTCTTTTCTGCCTTGGACAAATTAAAAATCGAAGGAGGTAAATAGGTCTTTCTTTCTCCTTTTTGTGGAGCTAGATCAGCCCTAACCCCCATGTCAATCATGTCAAGACGAGAAGCTTCACTATCTTTAGACTTATGTTTCATATTCAGTAGTGTGCCAATCAAGCTATCACACACGTTTTTCTCCACGTGCATAACATCTAGACAATGACGGACATGGTGAAATTTCCAATACTCTAACTCGAAGAAAATTGACTTTTTCTTCCATGGACAGTCAACCTTCTTTGACTTCCTTACTTCTTTCCCAAACTGAAATTCAATTTTTTCTTGCTGCAATAAAACCTCTTCTCCCGAAAGAGGTTGACGTGCCTGCCCTAATTCTTGTTGTCCATTAAAAGCAGCTTTTTGCTTCCTATATGGATGATTTCTAGCCAAGTAACGTCGATGACCTTGGTAACACATCTTCCTACTATGGCTTAAATACTTTGCAACAGTATCATCACCACATATTGGACAAGACATATAACCTTTATTAACACATCCGGACAGATTTCCATATGCGGGAAAGTCGTTTATTGTCCACAATAAAATTGCTTTTAAAGTGAAATACAACTTAGTGTGTGCATCATAGACATTTGGTTCACCTTCCTCCCACAACTTCTTTAAATCATCGATTAGAGGCTGTAAATATACATCAAGGTCATTACCAGGCTCATGAGGACCGGGAACTAAAACTGTTAGCATCATAAACTTCCTCTTCATGCATAACCACGGAGGAAGATTATAAGTCACTAGTACTACTGGCCAACAAGTGTATCTATTGGTTAGACCGTTATTATGCGGGTTTATACCATCTGCAGACAACGCCAAGCGAATATTTCTTGCCTCACTACCGAAGGCAGGCCACCTATAGTCGATATTTCTCCAAGAAGGAGAGTCGGCTGGATGCCGCATCTTTCCATCTTCTATTCGCTGCTTTGCGTGCCAGGTAATCAGTTCAGATGTAGAAGGAGATTTAAACATTCGCTTCAATCTCGGAATAATTGGAAAATACCACATTATTTTAGCAGGAACATTAATCCTTACTTTACCATCCTTTCCTAACTTCCAGCGAGATAGACTACACTTAGGACACTTAGAAGCATCAACATATACCCCCCGATATAGTATGCAATCGTTTGGACATGAGTGGTACTTTATGTATTCTAGGCCTAAGTTGGATAATGTTTTCTTGGCTTCATATGCATTAGGTGGCATCACATTTTCCTTAGGAAGGAGAGAGCCAACAGTAGACAATAAATCTGTAAAGGCGCTATCACTAATTCCAAACCTTGCTTTCCAATTATGCAGTTTTAGCATCGACTCCAATTTGGTGCATTCACTACCCTCATACAAAGGCTGTTGAGCATCAGCCACAAATCTCCTAAACTGATACGACTCATTATTGTACTCACTCGAATTATACGCAGCATCACAAACATTGACTGTTTGTGATGCATGACCAGGGGAATGCATCGATGCAGGGTCAAGCGTAGGTGCAGGGCTAGGGGCATTGTCATGAACTGTTGATCCAGTGATTCCACACCCTTGTGTGTGCCAAATCCAATCAAGGTATCCCAAACTAAAACCGTATTCATATAAATGTCCCCTAATAATCTTAACTGCAAATTTTTTAAAGTTAACACATCTTTTGCAGGGGCATGGGATTTTTTTAGTATCACTAGCATTTTCCTCGGCAAATATTAAAAACTCTTCAACCCCGATTTCATAGTCAAGTGTATCCCTATCTTTGAAAATCCAAGACTTGTCCATGTTATTCTCAAACTACCTGATTGTCAAATATGATATCAAATTACATGGTAACAAAGATCCAAACACAATATACAATTACATTTACAAACTAAACAAACACAAATATATTTACACAGCTGTGCATAAAACATAAAAAACAAATCCCAAGCTCTAAACATATATAACACAGTACATAAAAAAGAAACCCCAAGCTCCAAACATATATAAAACATATATACAACTACACGTTTAATTTTCACATGCATACATATAACTACAAAAAGTTATACTTGCAACCGAAACATTTATATAAATATAAAGAAGAATATAGAAGAATATATATACCTAAAACCCAGCAGCTTCGAAACCCAGCACCTCCAAAATCCAGCAGCTATCCAGCAGCTTCGAAAACCCAGCAACTACCCTAATCTCCAAGCTTCAAATCTCCAAGCTTCAAAGAACCCTAATCTCCAAGCTCCACTCGACCCTAAGCTTGAAGATCGAACCTTAAGCTTGAACACAGCAGCTTCGAATCGCGCACAAATCGCACCTAGGGTTTAGAAGAGAGGGAATCAGTTAATAGAACATTTGAAAGGGGGTTTAGAAGAGAGGGAATCAGTTAATAGAATATTAAACCAAGAACGAGGATTGAAGGACTGAAGGATTGAAGAAAATCGCATACCTAGGTTTAGCTGTCGAGAGAAAGGGGGAAGAGCTGCTGTCTGAAAGAAATATGTATATATGTCCCGATTGTTTTCTTTTGAATGCTTTTGTTTTAATTTTGATTTATTTTTAATGTTTTTTTATTGTTTTATACTGAGGCGGGAGTGAATGATATGTTAAAGGGGGGGAAAACAGTAGGGGGAACTAATTAAAAAATTGACTAAGGGCGGGGGAGCGGAGGGCGCGGGCTTTAATATTTTTAAAATTCAGATTAGACATCGCTTAATAAACAATGTGATGTGAAAAAATTTTAAAGTGAGAGCTTAGACATCACTTATGTTAAGGACTGATGTAAAGATACCAGAAAGACATCACATATAAAACGAGCGATGTAAAAAAGGCATTTTACATCGGTGACACTTCCGACTGATGTCTAATGTGCGATGTCTATTGACGAATTTCTAGTAGTGAATGATTTGATATATTGGTGTGTAAAAGCTGAGCTTGAAACCTTTATTTTGATAATTCCATTTGCTTTCTGCATTCTATTTCTTTTACTCATCATTGTACATTTATCAAGTTAACCTCTTTTAAACTGATTTCAAATGTATTTATTAAGTTCACACAATCACTCGCTGCAATTTGGCCAAATGAATTGAAACAATCTTAGATTTGGTGTGACGGATATTTAGCCGTTTTCTCGATTTGTGTGCCACTTTCTAGAGCTTCTAGTACTGAGATTTTGTGAAAAGTCTATGCAATAAATGCTATTTGAGCACATAGGGGAAAATGGATGACAAGTGTGGAAACCACCCACTTTAATTCAAATTAATACACCATTTTACATAAAATTTTAATCCACAAAACCCTCTCATCTTCTCCTATAAATACCCTCCCATCACCCAACTCTTTTCTTCAAGCTAGGAGCCAAAGAATTGCCGAGATTTTTGAAGTAAACACTCTCTCAATATATACAAACACTCTCTTCAACTTCTTCAATAAAACCTTCTCATTCTTATATATATATATATATATATATATATATATATATATATATATTCATATACACACAAGGTTTTAATTACCAAAGCTTTGTTTCACCCAACCAAGCATTTTCCCACCTAGCCAAGCTCTCCACCACTTGTTTTCGGCCTCCCGAAGGGCTGCCCAAGTTCGTCCGTGTTCTTAAATCGTATCGAACCTCCGACGAATTTTTCCGGCGAACTTTCTCGTTAGTTTTTGTAAGTGGTTACTTTCTTAGCTTCATATTCGAGTCTTAACCGACCGATTTGTGTTCCTATATAAGAGCGCATACTTAAATATATATCCTCATCTTTAAAGCTCTTTATATACGGATCTATCTTTTCGAACAATACATTCGAAGGATTATATACTTCGTCCAAAGAAAAGTGATAAGTGCATATTTTTGTATATTTTAAATGCCTAATTATTGCTTGTTCTCACTTATTTATTTGTTTATTTGTCTTTTTTTTAGGAAAATTGCAAAAGCTTGAAGAAATAAAAGAATAAAGCAAAAAGGAGAAAAAGATGGGAAGAAAAGGATCATTAGGGAATATTCTCAAGGAAGCATCTAGATGGGACACCTACACCCCCCTCTACCCTAATTTCCCCCTATAAATACACATCTCCCCATCATGTTTCAACGAACCTAGGATTTTCTCTTTTTAGTAGCCTCTCTTTTTATGTAGTAGATCTAGTAGTAGCACTCTAAATTTGTAATCACTTTCATTATATCAATACAATTTCATCTTTGTTATTGTCACTTTGTTCTTGATTTTTACTTAAAGGCTATGAAATCTTTCTCTAACCACATGAAACTCAAAATTATTTGTGGATTGAAAGGAGCCTAGTTCGTAGTTAATTAGTTGTAGATTTTTGGGAGATGATTAAAAACTTTAGCACAAAATCGATTTGTGAGAAAGTTAATATTTAAAATCTCCCACATTATTTCAGTTTTAGATCTATTAATTGCTGAGAAGCTTTAGTTAGAAATAAAAAAATAGAAGAATTCAAGACTTTCTTTACTCTGTTTTTCTTTTAAAACCCAGTAACCAACCCTTCCCCTGTTTAGTTTCGTTTCTTTTCGATAAAAAAACCTGCAGTGTTCTTTGTGTTTTAAATCGTTTTCTTTATTGTCTTTGTGTCCTGAGTAGAGTTTGTGTTTCTGGTTTCGAGTCACCACTGAGTTGCTGCACGAGTCGTCACCGAGTTCAGTTACCCGAGTCGTTGCTCTGTTTCCGAGCATTGTTTAAGTCGTTTGTTTCTGGTTTGTTTGAGTACTGAGTCATTTTCCCGAGTCAAGCATGTGTGTTCTTGGGGATTTTTGTATTGCTCTACCATGTAGTTTGTTTAATACTGAGTAGTTAATTCTGTTTTTTCTTGCCCCGAGTCGCGTTGCTTTTATTTGGGGTTTTGCTTTTCGAGTCATGGTTTTGTATGCTGTTGAGTTTTGCGTGTTGCTGGTTTGCTAAGTTTTGCCGAGCTGATGTCCTGCTCTGTTTTTCTGTGTCTCGTGTAATCTTTTCCGAGTTCTGCTGATTTGAGTTCACTTTTGTTCTGTATTCCGAGTTTCATCAACGAGTTTGCTGCATTGTGTTCTTAGTCGAGTTATGCTTGGTGTATTTCTGTAGTAGAGTCATTAGCTAAGTTTAAGTTTGATTTATGTGGGTCGATTTCATCGAGTTTCCAGGGTTTTGTTGCATCAATTTGAATCTGTTTTAATTTCGTTGAGCCTGTGTTGATTTCGTGCGAGTCCAGCACTGAGTTTGTTGCTTTTGTTTAAATGTTTGTTGCTGAGTTCATGTCAATCGAGTCTGTCTAGTGTACATGAATGCTTGTTTTTTTGTTTCTTTTAGCCACCAAGTCGATTTTCTTGCCGGGCTTTTCACCGAGTCATAACTGTACCCTCATCGAGTTTCCGAATCAATTTACTGAGTTTGTTTCTTTTGTTTAGTCACTGAGTTGGGTGAATGCTTTGTTAGAGTTAGGTGTTGATTTTGCCGAGTTGATTCTGTGTACTCCGCGTTGCGAGTCTGTTTTGTAGCAGTCATCTTTCTCGTCTCAGTTTTCTTTCCTTGGCTAATTCGTGTTAATGATTGTTATAGAGTCGAATATAATAAGTCAATGGGTTTGTGTATGATTTGTGACTAAAGTTTGGTTGGTGTTTCCTTTTGTTTTTGGCTATATAGTCACCTCCTGCGTAAGTAATTGTGGTTAATTAGTTTAGTTAAAATCTGGATAATTAATTTCATTTAATTTAGGTTAATTAGATTAAATCCTATATTAAGTTTTATAAAAATTAGTTGTAAACACTACACTTAATTGGTCTAATTCGCCTAGATTAGAGATAATAGGTGGCGAAAAATAATATAATCTCTGTGGACGAATCAAAAATATTAAAACGGTGATCGTGCGCTTGCGATTAATAAAGATAATATTTCTAGCCACATCAAGTTTTTGGCGCCGCTGCCGGGGATTATAATTAATTTTTCGCACTTTTATTTTTAATCTTTCGGATTAGTTTTTCTTCTCACTATTTTTTGTTCTTTATTTCGAGGAGGAATATTCGGGAATCATGGAGTAAAGTGGACAAATTTTGCTCGGATTTGGAAGCTTGCTTTGGTAGCCCGTATCTCTCCACTCTTATTTTTCGCCTTTATTTAGAAAATCACAAACAAATTTGAAAATTGAAAAACACAAACAAATTAAAAATTTTAAAATCCAAAAATATTAATTAGAAATACATATGTGTTGCATCATGCATTTAATCACTTAGGACACATCATCTAGATTTTATTTTTTGTTTTTAAATTTTCGTACCTATATTTGTGGTGATCGCTGGAGGACCCCAAGGTACGTTAATTTCTTTCTTTCTTTAGATAGATCACATAGTTTAGAGCATCCATAGTTTTCTACCGCTTTAATTATCTCGTTGTGTGGAGCATCATTTAAATAAATCTTAAGGGCAAAGCCCACTCACAAGATAAGGGAAGGGATTTCATCACTCTTTCCTTGGCCCACGACAACTAATTTCTTCATTTGCATTTCCCTAGCCTTTTAATAAAATTGAATTAGACGTTAGCCCCAAGGATTTCACGCTCAACTAGGAAGGTACCTAAAAGACGAGGTAATCTTTAATTATTCCGACTTTTCGGTGTCTAAGGAAAAGCGAAAGCTTACCTGGCCGATTAAGGTTTGGTGTCTAAGCGCGGAGATTGGCCTCTTGGCAATGCCTGCTCCAAACTAGCCAAACCGGTCCGAATAATTTTGGATTTATCAAGTTTTTGGTGGTCCTTAACGTTAGGAGCAAGGTCTAGTTCATTTTTATTAGGGAACCCTAGAATTAAGTTTTTCTTTCACTTTTACACCCTTTCTTTTGTTTGTTTTATTTCTTCGCACTTATTTGCTACGTGTTTACTATCTAGTTTATGCGAACTACTTGGGTTAGGAACGAATCGTCTAGACTAGTTAGACCGATTATCGAGATTCCTTCTTCATCTTCTTCCGATTCCGAAACCCTAGAAGTTCCAGAACCGATAGTTAGCATGGTGTTGTCTCTTAAAGACCGTTGTTACCCGTCTCGTTCCGCTCAACCATCGTGCATCACCCTTCCTCCCGTTAATGGGAACAATTTCGAGATTAAGGCACATCACATTAGCATGTTGCCTAAGTTTGTAGGGAGTGAAGGTGTGTTAGGTCCCGATACGATTGTAAAAGGGGGGGTTGAATACAATCGTCACGAAATTCGCGCGGAATAAATCTGATTTAAATATAACTGGATAATCAGATTTTAATTAATTAAATAAACAAGGTTCGAGTAAAAAGTAATTTAAACTTGAAAGTCGTTATTAAATTAATTAAGGTTCAGTTTTAATGTCCACTAAATATTCTAGAATAAATTTGACAGGAAGTATTCTAATTTAGGGATTAAAACAATCGAGTGATCAAAGCACAGAAAACTGTGGATATAACAAGCAAGTTACGAACAACTTGAAAGCTTAACAATGCTTTGAAATCAAAGAGAATGAACACTAAAAATGAAGAATGCAAAGCCATATTTATAGGCAAAGCATTGAACTTGTATGACAATCACAAGACAAGACAATTACAAGCTTGGAAAGACAAACACAAACAAGGCAAGACAATTTAACCTTGGGCAAGACAATTCAAGGCAAGGTATGACAATTTTAGATTGTCTACCAAGCTTTAAACTCGCCAGAAAGACAATTGGAGGGAAGGTATGACAATTCCAGGGAAGGTATGACAATCCCAGGGAAGGTATGACAATTCCTGGGAAGGTATGACAATTACATAAGCCAGCAAGACAAACTAGGACAGAAAGACAATCCATCCAAGGGCAAGACAATCCTGTCACAAGGTAAGACAATCTGATTGTCTTACAAACATTGTCTTGGCCACACATGAAGGAAACGACAAGACAATTAAATTGTCTTGCTGACCACCCTTGATTCAGTCAGACAATTTCCAAGGGATTGTCTGGGCAGTGGAGTGTAGCTTCGGTAGGACAATTCATTTGAATTGTCTTGCTGCTTCATTCAACATTCGGCAGTACGCTATTTATAAACTTTCGTCCTTTAGCCAGCCCTTAGAACTGCTTTTAATCCCGCACAGCTTATAATCTTTAATTAATAAATATTTAATTTAATCCAGAAATTATATAAATAAATATCTAATATTATTAGACATTTATAAATATAATTTTCTAATTAATTAAAATATTTATTAATATAAATAAATCTTTATGGTCCAAGCTGCGGTCTCTAGAGGGCCAGGAACCGGACTCCTTTTGCCTTGCAAATAATATTTTAATTCCATCCGGGGTTCCAGCTTTAAGATTATATCACTTTCCATAGTGTTGGTGATAATTCTTTTTCCTCATAGTCAGACAAGTCTAAGATTCGGTCTCCTGTGGGTCTGGAACCGGATTCCTTTTGCTTTGAAAAATATAAATCAATTCCAACCGGGTTTCCAGCATTAAGAATATATCACACTTCATTGCGTTGGTGAGAATTCTTTTTCCCATAGCTAGACAGGTCTGAGCGGCGGTCTCCTTGTCCTTCCTTGTGGCCTTCTTTCTTTTGCTTTCTTTTTGTAAATTAATTCTAAATCAATTCACTTATTAATAAACTTAATTATCAAATTAATTCTAATTGAATTAATTTAACAACTAAATAAATTAATAGAGATTAATTATTTAACAAAGAATTAATTAAAAACTCTATATTCCAGAAAGCAAATGTCTTGAGCCTTCGTCTTGATCATCACACGGCTTGAACGACCACCTTCCTTTGATGTTAAATATTCAATATAAATAGCTGGCACACAAATGTACTGTCTGGTTCATCTTTGCCTAACTAAATTGAATATTCTCCATCAATTAAACATTTGAGCTGTGGTCGGGTCTTCGAATCTTTGTCTTCTAGTTCTTCTTCATTTCAGTACACATATGGAATCTCTGATGAAATAAATACTTGAATCTTCATACCTTCTGAACTCCTTGAACTGCTACACAGTTTATTTGACACTGAGGCTTGATCATATGGAATGAACTTCTTCCAGTGGCTTGTAGCTGATATCTTGGAATTCTTCTGACATTCTGATTCTTGTATCTACTAGACTTTCTTGAACTGATTCCAACTAAACTATAACTATCTACTGACATAACTTATCAGAGACGATTCCATGTTGAGTTACAAGTTGAGTGGTTATCAGACACTAGTTGAGTTATCACTGGTTGTACAAAATAGGATTAGAAATATACCTTTGAATAAGGCCTTTCAATCTCCCCCTATTTGTTTGTTGAACATTAACACACAAATTCTGATGAGGATAACTCAACTAACAACAACTAACAACTGTCTATGACTCAATAAACATTAATACCAACTCAACCTATTAGGAAACAATCCCAATTGATAAGAGAAACATAAAACATTAAAATGCATAGTAGATGGTTTCTGGTAATACATATAACATTGTACCAGTCTCCATTTTTCTTCAGACAGCTACTTCTTCTGGAATACCTTTCAATCTCTTAAGACCTTTAAATCTCCCCAGAGACCTTGCAATATCCTTCCAAGATATAACATGTAATTCTCCCTTAATCTTCTCCCTCATATGTTCATAATATTCTCCCCCTTAGATGATAGATTAGAACATTGATATTCTCCTTCCATGGGTTCTGGCAATATTATTCTTCCCCTATGTGACTCTGCACTCCCCCTAAGTGAGGCATAGAACATTCTTCCCCTTAGAGCATGGATCATAGAATATTCTCTCAGAACATTCTCCCCTTTAACATCATTGAACATTCTCCCCCTTAGTTGAGGAATCCTCAATTGTTATCAATAATGATACCAACTGATTAGATAAAACATTGAATGACAGAATCCAGTATGAAGAAGACAGGGCTTCGTAGAAGGTGCATCCAGTAGAAAAGTAACCATAGTAAGCATCCACATAGATAAAACACTATAGATACCAATTTTGAACAATAAGGTTTAAATTTGGTAAATAGTGGGTGTCTCACAAAAACATTCTACAGGTGTATCACTCGACACTCAAAATATCTCTCAGTTTATAGGTAAAGGTGTCACTCACAAGTTCTGTAAGTGTTTCACTCCACACAAATCCTGAGCTTCAAAAGTGTGATGTACCTGCAAATAAGATCACCTTAGCCTCCTCATGGAAGGTCATTGGTGGTGCAATGGGAGTTCGTAATTCCCGATCCTCGTAGACTCGTCGGATAAATCCAAGTCATAGTCCACAAGTTGCCAACTACTTTCAGAAAGTAGTAAATCCTTTAAAGGATCCAGAGTTTGATTCTGGGAGGGTAGACATTAGGCCTTTCAATGGCATGAAACCTATGTTTCCCTCGGATACCTGTTAAGGCATATGATCCTTAGAAGAATCCTCTACCAGAGTAGATTGCCTTTCACCTTCGAGGGTGAAAGATCCCTTAGGGGATCCGGAAATATTCCTTCCGGGAGGGTAGACAAAGACGTTTTAGATGGCAACGTGTCCAAGTTTCCCTCGTATGCCTATGAAGGCACTTGGTTCAATAAAGAACCTGCAATTCCAGTGTCTATCCCTGATATGGACGACAAAGTTATTGCAACCGTCAATTACTTAAATATTTACCAACCACAGAAATATTCACAATATTAGTATTCACAAGATGGATACCAATAAGAAATACTTTACAAGCATGCAACAAAATTAAAATGGAATTAAACATAAAAACTATTTACAAGAGCTCATGTCATGTTTAACATTCCAAGTCCACAAACCAATCTTGAGAAAGTGGATTCATCAAGTGGTTTAGTGAAGATGTCAGCAATCTGATTAGCTGATGGTACAAAAAGTAGCACCACAATTCCATTCATGACATGTTCTCTAATAAAATGATACCTGATATTATGTGCTTGGTTCATGAATGTTGTACAAGATTGTTGGAAATGGCTATCGCACTTGTATCATCACAAAATATAGGGAATTTTGTTTAATACAAGTCCATAGTCATTAAGCTGATTCCTAATCCATAAGATCTGAGCACAACAGCTACCTGCCGCAATATATTCTGCTTCCGCTGTCGAGGTAGATACTGAGTGTTGTTTCTTGCTGTACCAGGAAACCAACCGTCGTCCTAGAAACTGACAGCTTCCAGAAGTGCTTTTCCTATCAATCCTGCATCCTGCATAATCAGAATCTGTATAGCCTGTTAGGTCAAAACCAGTGTTCTTAAGGTACCAGATACCTAAATTTGGTATGCCCTTAAGATATCAAAAAATCTTTTAACAATTATAAGATGTGACTCTTTAGCATCACTCAGGAACCTTGCACATTAACATGTTGCAAACATTATATTAGGTCTACTAGCAGTGAGATAGAGTAATGAGCCAATCATACCTCTATTGCTTGAAATATCAACTTTCTTACCAGATATGTCCTGTTCAAGCTTAGTGGCAGTGGTCATGGGTGTCTTTGCTAGTGAAGAGTCTTCTAGATTGTATTTCTTCAGAAGATCTCTGACATATTTTTATTGGCAAATGAAGATCCCATCATCTTTATGACTTACTTGAAGACCAAGAAAGAATGACAGTTCACCCATCATACTCATCTCATAGTTACTCTGCATTAACTTAGCGAATCTCTTGCACAAGTTATCGTTAGTAGAACAAAATATAATATCATCAACATATACTTGAACAAATATCATATTATTATCATGCAATTTGTGAAAGAGAGTTTTGTCTATGACACCTCTAGTGATATTGTTTCTAATTAAAAACTCAGAGAGTGTGTCATACCAGGTTCTTGGCGACTGCTTGAGGCCATAAACAACTTTAAACAAGAAGTACGCAAAATCAACAAATTCTAGATTTTAAAAGCCAGGGGCTGTTCTAGATATACTTCTTCTTCAAGCTTTCCATTCAGAAATGCACTTTTCACATCCATATGATAGAATTTAAAGTTGGAATGTGCAACAAATGCAAGAAAAAAAATTCTGATCGCCTCAAGACATGCAACTGGAGCGTAGGTTTCATCATAATCAATTCCCTCTTCTTGGGAGTAACCTTTAGCAACCAGTCTGGCTTTGTTCCGTACAACAATGCCATCACCATCAAGCTTATTCTGGTAGACCCATCCAATTCCAATAACAGACTTTATCTTTGGTCTTGGAACCATGGCCCAGACTTCTTGTCTCTCGAAATGATTGAGCTCTTCTTGCATGGAAAGAACCCATTCCGGATCGGCTAGTGCATCTTCAATTTTCTTCGGTTTTTCCTGATATAGAAAACCCAAATATAGACATTCATTCTGAGTTGCACTCCTAGTCTAAACACCAACATCTGGATCAGCAATGATTAGTTCAAAGGGATGATCTCTACTCCAGATCATCTCCCTTGGAAGATATAATCTTGATGATTCGCCAGAATTATCATTGTGATGCTGTGTTTGACCAGTTGATCCACCATCTCCCCCTGAGTTACTGTCAGGTTGACTAGATGATCCACCACTAGCATTAGTAGAGTCCACAGTGTTTCCATTGTTTTCTCCACCAATACCTGGATCAATATCAGCATTGTTAGTCTCATTACTAGTTGCAGCATCAGGTTATTCATCGTCATCATCCGAGTCTGAGTCAGGATAATTATCAAACTTTAGTGACTCAGATGGATATTCAAATTGGATACTTGGGAGTTTAGTGTCATCAAAAGTAACGTTGACACTTTCCTTGACTTGTAATTGATCAATGATAAACACCTTATATGCTTGATGAGAATAACCAACAAATAATTGCTTAAAGTGCTTTGGGTTCAAACTTGCCACGATGTTCATTGCCATCCTTAAGCACATCTCAAATACATGAAAGTACTTGACCGTTGGTTTCTTTCTGTTCATATGCTCATAAGGAGTTTTCATATTTTCCTTGTTGATCAGAGTTCGATTCTGGGTGTAACAAGAAGTATTTACAGCTTCAGCTCAAAAGTAGATGGGCAACCTTGATTCGCATAACATAGTTCTTGCAGCTTCAATCAAGGTACGATTCTTCCTTTCTACTACTACATTCTGTTGTGGAATTCTTGTCGCTGAATATTGTCTTGTTATCCCTTGTCGGAGCAAAATATGTTAAGAGTTTCATTCTTAAACTCTATTCTATTATCGGACCTTATTGCTTTGACATGAAGTTTATCATTCGAATCCAACTCGATCTCCTTGATAAGATCAATTACCAATTGAGGAGTTTCATCCTTAGAATGTAAGAATAAAACCCATGTGAACTTAGAGAAGTCATCAACAATCACCAAGGCATATCTCTTTCTTGATAAAGACATCACATTGACTGGACCAAAGTAATCCACATGTAATAGTTGAAGTGGTTCAGTAATGTTACTGGTGTCTGTGCCTTTGTATGATGCTATCTTAGCCTTCCCATTCTGACATGCCTCACAAAGTCCTTGTAGAGTGAATTCCAAAGGAGGCAGTCTTCTCACCAAATCCCTCTTGACCAAAGAGTTTACAATTTTAAAATTAAGGTGAGACAGCTTCTTATGCCATAGCCAACTATCTTCAGGTGAAGCCTTTAAATAGAAACAATTATCTTCATCATTGGCACCTGAATTGAGATCAGCTAAGTATAAGTTAGCTTTTCTTACTCCACAGGGAGCAAGACGGTCATCTTTAGTGTGAGATATCAAATACTTCTCCTTGACAAAATTTACTTCGAATCCCTTGTCACAGAAGATTGTGCTTGAGTCCTTCAACCAAAGAAACTTTTTCAATGATAACATTTCCAGCAAATAAATTGCCATATCCCGTAGTACGACCTTTGCTGTTATCTCCAAAGGTGACAATTGGGCCAGCTCTCTCAATCACATTTGATAGCAGGGCTCTATCACCGATCATATGTCTAGAAGATCCACTATCGAGGATCCATACAACCTTTTCAACCTTGTTTGGCTCCCTGCACATATCAAACGAATTAAACCTTCTTCGGAACCCAAACTTGATTGGGCCCGGCATACTTAAAGAATTGACCTTTGTCAGCTTTGACAACAGATCCTATTCGAATAACATCAGCATCCACTTTGACTGTACTTACTTTCCTACAAATAGCCTTGAACACTTTAGGTTTAGGCTTAGGAACATAAGTATCCTTCTTGATAGGAGAAGGACCAGTAGTCTTGGTTTTTGCAAACTTACTATTCATGTGCTTTCTAGGTGTTGTGTTTTCTTTGTTAGCATGCAAACTTTTGAAATAAGCAGACATTACATTAAACGCACATAACATGCAATTATCAACACCACAAGGTTTATGGCACATATCAACTAAAGGAATAGTAGGCATGTTATTCAGAACAACAGGGGGTTTAATAGTTTCTACATTAACATTTTCAGAAGTTCTAATGTTATAAGTAGATGAGCATGTATTGTTATCATTCCTGCATTTAACAAACTTATTAGGCTTGTTAAAATTATTCTTTAAGCCATTGGCACCTATGCCAGCTTTGGGCGAACTAAATGTGCCCTCAACTTGCATTGGCTCTACAGATGCCAAGATCTCCCTCTCATTCTCAATATCCTCTAGATTCATTTCATATTGAATAATCACGGGCAGATCAAGTAATGGTTCTGCGACAGGGGTTTTGAATAAAGGTTTGGGAGCATCCTTTAAAACATGTGGGATACCCCTGTCTTCAGCACTCTTAACAAAAGGAGTTATGTTACTAGCCTTACCTACCGACTTGTTGTAATCGAAACCTATACCAACTTTCCTTTTAATCACTTGTTGGTCCACTAGGTTCTTAACAATATTAGTCGACTCCTTATAAGCAAGGCACCTAACCTTCTCTTCAGCTAGTTGCTCATTCAGTTTGTTCTCCCTATACTCTAACACTTTGACTTTGTTAGACTGAGTCAACAAGTCACCAGTTAATTGTTCAATTTTAGGGGTGAGAACAAGTTTTTCTTTTAACTTTAACTCATGAACTTCTTGCTTTAAAGCTTTGTGTTCAAGAGTCAGAGCTTTGAGCTTATTACGAGCGTCATCACGTTCAAGTCCTAATTGCATAAACAGTTTAGGGCAAGTAGGATCTACCGGAAATCCGCCAGTGCGATGTGGAGGTGTAGAAGGTTCCATAAAAGCCATTAGAGCAACATTTCCCCGCTCTTCCTCCTCATCACTATCTGTGTCATCCCAGCTTTTCCCTTTTGCCACATAGGACTTCCCTTGGCTGCTTTGGCCTTGATGCTTCTTTAGCAGAGCCTCATACTTCTGCTTTAGCTCGTCATAAGATTCTTTCTTCTTTGCCAGCTGATTGGGCTTCTTGCACTCCGATGCAAAGTGATCAGGCTCATCACAGTTGAAACATTTAAACTTGCTTCGATCAACCATCCCAGTCTTGTAAGCCCCTTTTGATGTTGTGGACGAAGATCCCCCTCTTTCTGAAATTTACTACCAGAAGATTTAAACTTGTAGGAGGGATTCTTCCTAAATCTCATGTTACCAAACTTCCTGGCAAACATAGCAAGAGATTCGTCCTCCAGCTGATCTAACTCTTCCATCGAGTAAAATTCATCATCTCCCGTACTTACTGAAGTATGTCCCATTTCCGGCACAACATACTCCTGGGAGCTTCTTGAAGGTACAACAACCTTCCTTTCTTTCACAAGAGGTGATTGTATTATGAGGGCAGTAGAATTGCTGACAGACGTAGACGTGTTCAGTGTCTTTCCCCATCCGTATCTCTGTTTAGTTTGAGCCTGTTCCAATTCGTAGGTTTTCAGAACCCCATACAGCTGTTCCAATGAGATCTCTGTCAAATCTCTGCTTTCTCTGATGGCGGTTATCCTATGCTCCAGATGCTCAGGGAGTGTCAGCAAAAACTTCAGGTTCATCTCTTTGTTGTCGTAGTATTTCCCGTTCAGATTCAGATTGTTTATCAAATTGTTGAATCTGATGAATACTTCAGATATTCCTTCTTCGGGATTAGAACCAAATTGCTCATATTGAGCCACAAGAATTTCCTTCTTGTTTTCCCGTACTTCCTCAGATCCTTCATTGATAATTTGCAGAGTGTCCCATATCTGCTTAGCACTTGTACAATTGACAACATTATTGTACATTACTGGATCCAATGATTCGATCAAAATGAGCTGTAGAGTTACATCTAGATTTATCAGCTCATTATCCTCATCCGAGAACTCAGCAGGTGTTTTCAGATAGGTTCTGTGAGGAATAGTAACTCCATGTTCAGTATGTTCCAGGATAATATTCATTGGGGGCGAAAGACCCTTCGTCAAAATATTTATGTATTTTTTATTCGCCACCCGGAGGAACAAAAGCATGTGTCTCGTCCAGAGACCAAAGTTAGCCTTGTCAAAAGGTGGAATTTTAATGCTGCTAATTTTTGCGGTAGACATGGTAGAAGATTGGGTGTTTGAGTGTTTGGGAAAAGATTTGGATTTTGACAGAAAAAATAATTTTCAATCAAAAATAATTTTTGGAATAAAATTATCTCGAATTAAAAATTATTTGCAAAAAGATTTGAAAGAAAAATAATTTTCGATCAGAAATAATTTTTGGAATAAAATTATTTCGAATTAAAAATTATTGGAAAAAAGATTTGAAAGAAAAATAATTTTCGATCAGAAATAATTTTTGGAATAAAATTATTTCGAATTAAAAATTATTTGGAAAAAGATTTGAAAGAAAAATAATTTTCGATCAGAAATAATTTTTGGAATAAAATTATTTCGAATTAAAAATTATTTGGAAAAAGATTTGAAATAAAAATAATTTTCGATCAGAAATAATTTTTGAAATAAAATTATTTCGAATAAAAAATTATTTGGGAAAAGTTTGGATTTTTGAAAGAAAAATAATTTTCGGCCAGAAATAATTTTTGGAATAAAATTATTTCGAATAAAAATTACTTGGAATTTTTAGAAATTTTCAGAGTGAGTGTAGGATCTGATAAGGTAGATTATATCAACCGCTCTGATACCAATTGTTAGGTCCCGATACGATTGTAGAAGGGGGGGTTGAATACAATCGTCACAAAATTCGCGCGGAATAAATCTGATTTAAATATAACTGGATAATCAGATTTTAATTAATTAAATAAACAAGGTTCGAGTAAAAAGTAATTTAAACTTGAAAGTCGTTATTAAATTAATTAAGGTTCAGTTTTAATGTCCACTAAATATTCTAGAATAAATTTGACAGGAAGTATTCTAATTTAGGGATTAAAACAATCGAGTGATCAAAGCACAGAAAACTGTGGATATAACAAGCAAGTTACGAACAACTTGAAAGCTTAACAATGCTTTGAAATCAAAGAGAATGAACACTAAAAATGAAGAATGCAAAGCCATATTTATAGGCAAAGCATTGAACTTGTATGACAATCACAAGACAAGACAATTACAAGCTTGGAAAGACAAACACAAACAAGGCAAGACAATTTAACCTTGGGCAAGACAATTCAAGGCAAGGTATGACAATTTTAGATTGTCTACCAAGCTTTAAACTCGCCAGAAAGACAATTGGAGGGAAGGTATGACAATTCCAGGGAAGGTATGACAATCCCAGGGAAGGTATGACAATTCCTGGGAAGGTATGACAATTACATAAGCCAGCAAGACAAACTAGGACAGAAAGACAATCCATCCAAGGGCAAGACAATCCTGTCACAAGGTAAGACAATCTGATTGTCTTACAAACATTGTCTTGGCCACACATGAAGGAAACGACAAGACAATTAAATTGTCTTGCTGACCACCCTTGATTCAGTCAGACAATTTCCAAGGGATTGTCTGGGCAGTGGAGTGTAGCTTCGGTAGGACAATTCATTTGAATTGTCTTGCTGCTTCATTCAACATTCGGCAGTACGCTATTTATAAACTTTCGTCCTTTAGCCAGCCCTTAGAACTGCTTTTAATCCCGCACAGCTTATAATCTTTAATTAATAAATATTTAATTTAATCCAGAAATTATATAAATAAATATCTAATATTATTAGACATTTATAAATATAATTTTCTAATTAATTAAAATATTTATTAATATAAATAAATCTTTATGGTCCAAGCTGCGGTCTCTAGAGGGCCAGGAACCGGACTCCTTTTGCCTTGCAAATAATATTTTAATTCCATCCGGGGTTCCAGCTTTAAGATTATATCACTTTCCATAGTGTTGGTGATAATTCTTTTTCCTCATAGTCAGACAAGTCTAAGATTCGGTCTCCTGTGGGTCTGGAACCGGATTCCTTTTGCTTTGAAAAATATAAATCAATTCCAACCGGGTTTCCAGCATTAAGAATATATCACACTCCATTGCGTTGGTGAGAATTCTTTTTCCCATAGCTAGACAGGTCTGAGCGGCGGTCTCCTTGTCCTTCCTTGTGGCCTTCTTTCTTTTGCTTTCTTTTTGTAAATTAATTCTAAATCAATTCACTTATTAATAAACTTAATTATCAAATTAATTCTAATTGAATTAATTTAACAACTAAATAAATTAATAGAGATTAATTATTTAACAAAGAATTAATTAAAAACTCTATATTCCAGAAAGCAAATGTCTTGAGCCTTCGTCTTGATCATCACACGGCTTGAACGACCACCTTCCTTTGATGTTAAATATTCAATATAAATAGCTGGCACACAAATGTACTGTCTGGTTCATCTTTGCCTAACTAAATTGAATATTCTCCATCAATTAAACATTTGAGCTGTGGTCGGGTCTTCGAATCTTTGTCTTCTAGTTCTTCTTCATTTCAGTACACATATGGAATCTCTGATGAAATAAATACTTGAATCTTCATACCTTCTGAACTCCTTGAACTGCTACACAGTTTATTTGACACTGAGGCTTGATCATATGGAATGAACTTCTTCCAGTGGCTTGTAGCTGATATCTTGGAATTCTTCTGACATTCTGATTCTTGTATCTACTAGACTTTCTTGAACTGATTCCAACTAAACTATAACTATCTACTGACATAACTTATCAGAGACGATTCCATGTTGAGTTACAAGTTGAGTGGTTATCAGACACTAGTTGAGTTATCACTGGTTGTACAAAATAGGATTAGAAATATACCTTTGAATAAGGCCTTTCAAGGTGAGGATCCCTATCTCTTTATTCAAGAATTTGAGGAGGTTTGCGGTTCGCAAAAACTCCAACAATTAAGCGAAGACTCCATTCGGCTTAGACTAATCAACTTTGCTTTAAAAGAAAATGCTAAAAAATGGTTGTATAGTCTACCCGTCAATTCTATTTCCACTTGGGAGGGGTTTGTGGTAATGTTTCTTAAAAAGTATTTTCCAAACCATAAAACGACTCGAATTACAAATGAAATAAATCAATTCCATCAAAGGGAAAATGAGTCTTTTTGAAAATTCTTTGATCATTTTAAAATTTTTTTATCACAATGCCCCCACCATGGAATAGAGAAATGGAGACTTTGTAAGATTGTGTACGAGGCTTTAGATAGTCAAACAACCGCTTTGTTAGAGTCTATGTGCCAAGGCAAATTCATGGAGAAAGATGAGGATCAAGGGTGGGAATTTTTCGAGGACTTAGCCGAAAAAACAATGTTATGGGAGTCTACTAGGGAAACTAAAAAGTCGGATGAGGCATCTAGCTCTAGGGGTTTGCACTCAATAGGAAACAATGTGGCAACCGATGCCAAATTAGCTACCCTTACTAAGAGACTCGAGGCTTTAGTGTCTCATAGTGGCCCATCATCTTGGCCTATTTTCCCGAACTATAATGCTCCCCATCCCGAGATTCAACAATCTCACAATTTTGAGCAAGTGAACGCGATGTTCCAACCAAAGTCTAGAAATGACCCTTTTGCACCAACGTACAACCCCGGGTGGAAGAATCACCCGAATTTCTCGTGGAACCAAGGGCAAAATTTTCAAGCCCCACAACCTAATTTTCCTAGGGCCAATCCCAATTCTTTTCCGAATTATCAAAACCCGAGTCAAGCTCCGTTAAATCCTCCCGGTTTTAATGATTCGGATAAGAGACTCAATTCCTTAGAAAAGAGCATAGAGGCCTTAGTGAAATCGCAAACTAACTTGACTCAATCCGAACAAACCTTCATGCAAACTTTAACTCAAGATAGGCAACTTCTGCATTCGAATGTGCAAGCCGTCTCTAAGTTAGAGTCCCAATTGAGTTAATTAGCAAGCACGTTGTGTGAGCGAGAAAAGAACAAATTCCCGAGCCAACCGGAGGCGAACCCAAAATTTCCACTTAATCAAAGACCCCCGGATAATGTGCATGCGGTCATTTCTCTTAGGTGGGGTAAACAAGTTGATACCCACGTTGGTGAGAACCTTGGTAAGAAAGGGGATTCGACTTCTAACCCAAGTCCACCCCGCACTACCATTAATCATGACAAACCCGAGTGTTCAAAAGCCCGTGAGGAGTCGAGTGACGCAAACTCGGAACCGAATTTCGAGTTGCAAAGTGAAGTAGTCTATAAACCAAGAGTCCCTTACCCACAAAGACTTATTTCACTGAAGCAATCGGCTCAAATGGAGAAGATTTTGGAAGTGTTTAAGCAAGTCAAGGTCAACATACCCCTTTTAGATGTTATTCAACAAATTCCTTCATATGCTAAGTGTCTTAAGGAGTTATGTACTCATAAGAGAACCAACCATGTCCCTAAGAAAGCTTTCATTACGTCTCACATTAGTTCGATTCTCTCAAACCAAATTCCCGTGAAATACAAAGACCCCGGTTGTCCTACTATTTCATGTGTCATAGGAGAAACTTTTGTGGATAAGGCGTTACTTGATTTAGGGGCTAGTGTTAATCTCCTTCCATATTCTGTCTACCAAGCCTTAGGTTTAGGGGAGCTCCGACAAACTAATGTCACACTTCAATTAGCCTACCGATCCGTGAAAATTCCTAAGGGAATGATCGAGGACGTGTTAATTAAAGTAGGTGACTTTGTGTTTCCCGTAGATTTTGTCGTCCTAGAGACCGAGCTGGTTAGGAACCCGAAGAATCAAATTCCCATCATCCTAGGACGACCCTTTTTAGCTACATCCAATGCCTTGATTAATTGTAGGAACGGATTAATGAAGCTAACATTTGGTAACATGACAATCGACCTCAACATCTTTCATGTGGGGAAACAATCCGATGATTTCTATGATCAACCTATGGACGTTAATCTAATTGATGAAATAGTTGATCAAGATCTCATGAATCCCAAAGATGCCCTTGAATTTTGCTTAAAACATTTTGGAGAGGATTGGGATGTTTCCGACTACACACATGAGGTCAACCAAATGTTAGCATCCACCATTTCCTACAACGAGTCAAGAGCGTGATGTTGAACCCGAGCATTTGCCTTTACCAAAGGAAACCGTTGAGTCACAACCGCCGGAGTTAGAACTCAAACCTCTTCCTGACACTCTTAAGTATGCTTTTCTAGGCCCCAACGTGTCCTACCCCGTCATCATTGCCTCTAATTTGACTACGTCACAAGAGGAAGAACTTTTAGGAATCCTTAGAAAGCATAAGGGAGCAATAGGGTGGAGCATTTCGGACATTAAAGGAATTAGCCCGGCGATTGTCCAACATAGGATTCATTTGGTAGAAGATGCAAAGCCCGTGAGAGAACCTCAAAGGAGGTTGAATCCTCCCATGATGGAGGTAGTTAAGAAAGAGATTCTTAAGTGCTTAGACAATGGGATCATTTATCCCATTTCTGATAGTAAGTGGGTGAGTCCCGTCCATTTAGTGCCTAAGAAGTCGGGCATCACTTTAGTGACGAATGAGAACAATGAGCAAGTTCCAACACGTGTCCAATCCGGTTGGAGAATGTGCATAGATTTTAGGAAGCTCAATGCCGTCACTAGGAAAGATCATTTTCCTTTGCCTTTTATCGATCAAATGCTAGAGAGGTTAGCGGGTCATGCCTTTTATTGCTTCTTAGATGGTTACACGGGATATTTCAAATCCCGATTGAACCCGAAGACCAAGAAAAGACCACCTTCACTTGCCCTTTTGGAACCTTCGCATATAGACGCTTAGCTTTCGGCCTAACCACGGGCCCATCCACGTTCCAAAGGTGCATGACTAGCATTTTCTCGGAAATGATAGGTGACTTTCTAGAAGTCTTCATAGACGATTTTTCCATCTTTGGACCGTCTTTTCACCAATGCCTTAACAATCTTGACTTAGTGTTGAAAAGATGTGAGGAGACGGATCTAGTGTTAAATTGGGAGAAATGTCATTTAATGGTTAAGGAGGGAATCGTTCTAGGACATAAAATTTCTGAAAAAGGGATCGAAGTAGACAAGGCTAAGGTCGACCTTATTGCTAATCTCCCACCTCCCAAGTCCGTTAAAGAAATTCGCTCTTTCCTTGGACATGGGGGATTTTATCATAGATTCATCCAGGATTTTAGCAAAAAGGCCCGACCTTTGACCAACCATTTAGCTATGGATGTCAAATTCGAGCTCACAAGCGAGTGTGTTCATTCTTTCGAAGACCTTAAGAGAGAATTGACTTCGGCCCCGATCATGAAGCCTCCCGATTGGAGTTAACCTTTTGAGCTCATGTGTGACGCATCCGATTATGCCATAGGAGCGGTTTTAGGACAACGAATAGATAAGAGGCCTCATGTCATTTACTACGCTAGTAAGACCTTAAATGATGCCCAACCCAATTATTCTACCACCGAGAAGGAGCTTCTAGCCGTAGTCTCTGCCTTAGAAAAATTTCGCTCTTATCTTATCGGGTCCAAAATCATTGTTTACACCGACCATGCCGCTCTTAAGTACCTTTTCTCGAAAAAAGACTCAAAAGCCCGCTTAATTATATGGATTTTGTTGCTCCAAGAGTTTGACTTAGAGATTAGGGATAAGAAAGGTTGCGAGAATGTCATTGCCGATCATCTCTCTCGATTAGTGGTTGAATCCACTAACGACTTGCCCTTAAGCGAGTCATTTCCCGACAAACACCTTCTCTCAATTTCCACTCTCTCTTGGTTCGTCGACATAGTCAATTACCTAGCGACCGGTGACATTCCCTCGACATGGTCCAAAAATGATAAAGCCAAGTTCTTTTCTCAAGTGAAACACTTCTTTTGGGACGACCCGTATCTCTTTAAGCATTGTCCCGATCAAATCATTAGGAGGTGTGTCCCAAATAGTGAGTTTCATAGCATCCTCTCGTTTTGTCACGATCAAGCATGTGGAGGTCATTTTAGTGCGAAGAAGACCGCCGCTAAAATCCTCCAATGCGGTTTTTATTGCCCTAGTTTGTTTAAGGATGCCGCCGAGTATTGTTCCGCATGTAGTAGGTGTCAACATCTAGGAAGAATCACTAGGAGAAACATGATGCCTATGAGCCCAATCCTTGTTATAGAGCTTTTTGATGTGTGGGGCATAGATTTCATGGGCCCATTTCCAAGTTCGTTTGGCCACCTTTACATCCTTCTCGCGGTTGATTACGTTTCCAAGTGGGTAGAAGCCATCCCGACCCGGTCCAATGACAACAAAGTTGTCCTTAGATTCCTTAAAGAGAATATCTTTTCTCGATTTGGAACTCCTAGGGCTATCATTAGTGACCAAGGGACTCATTTCAAGGATCGTCAATTCGAGTACTTCTTAAGAAGTACTTCATCACTCATAGGTTGGCTACCCCTTATCATCCTCAAACTAGTGGCCAAGTAGAGGTTTCGAACCGGCAAATTAAGCAAATCTTAGAAAAGACGGTCAACTCGAATAGGAAAGATTGGTCAACCAAGTTGATAGATGCCTTATGGGCCTATCGGACCGCCTTTAAGACCGTCTTAGGAATGTCTCCTTATAGACTCGTGTATGGTAAAGCTTGCCATTTGCCGGTTGAGCTAGAGCATAGGGCCATGTGGGCCATTAGAGAACTGAACTTCGACTTACCCATTACCGGTAGTCATCGGAAGTTGCAATTGACCGAGTTAGACGAACTTAGAAATGATGCCTACGAAAACGCTAAAATTTACAAGGCCTTCCATGATAAGACCATCTTGAGAAAATCCTTTTCTCCCTGCCAAAAAGTTCTTCTCTACAACTCTAGGCTTCATTTGTTTCCCGGTAAGTTGCGTTCTAGATGGGACGGTCCTTACATTGTTCAAGTTGTGTTTCCTCACGGTGCTGTTGAAATTCAGGATCCTAAAAATGGTAATGTTTTCAAAGTTAATGGTCAACGTCTTAAACCATTTTTAGAATTGCCTGTTGATTCGGAGGAAGAGGTCATCCACCTCATCGACCCTTGATCATGTAAGTTGCTTCAGTAGTTAATAAAAATCCCCTTCATCTCCTATTCAAGTATTTTTCCTCTTTACTCTCTCATTTCAATTCTCTCTTTTGCATACATTGAGGACAATGCATGATTTAGGTATGGGGAGGGCTTTAGTGTAATTCTTAAAAAATAAAAAACCCAAAAAAATGAAAATTTAGAAAAATCCAAAAATAGAGATGTTTTAGCTAAGTTGTCTTTCCCTCACTCGAACTTTAGGAGTAGTTGGTGTTACATGTTTTCGAAAAGTATATATATGTAGTGTCTTTTAGATAATTTGAACGTAGTTAAGTAAGGTCGTCTTTTTGAAACTTGTATCGACCGATTTGTACTCGTAATGCCAAGATGGCACACACATTTGCACAAGACCTTTGATGGAGAGATAGTCTAGTGATATTATTCGATACCTGAGAGAGAACCCATGTGACAGCCCGAGAATCCGCGGGTCTGGATTCTGACGTCACCACACAAAAACCATTTTAGAACACATTTGAAAACCTGTATTTTGAAAAAGGTAATAAAATCAAAGGATTTAAAACCTGAAAACTTTAGTAAAAGATTTTAGAGAACATACTTTTAACCCCCTAAAAACAGGATCGCATCCAGGTTACAGTATTGAAATTAGAATCAACCACTATAAATAAACAATGTCTTACAACCTCAAATCATCTTCGATGAGAAGAATCACTGCCAATCTATTTAAATTATGATTACAACTGAATCTCAACAATTCTATCTAGAACCAACCTTGACAATCTCCCTGAACATTCCACTTGTCCTCTAGATATTCTATAACTCTGACTCCTCGCTTATCCTTAGCCATACTCGCAACCTCAATCAAGTAATTCATCTCTAATCTTTTCTGAAATGGTTATAAAAAAGAATAGCAAGGGTGAGCAACAATGCTCAGCAAGTGTATATAAGCAATAATAGTCCTGAATACCTTATCAGGGTTCACAGGATCAAGATATGTAATTGAAAACTTCACAATTCTTATCAGCAATTGAAATCAGAATTCAAACTTACAGAAGAATTGTCGAATTGGATTCATCACATTTTTACTTAAAACCAAAGGTTAGGCTGCTGATCAGTCACGCACTAACCCCGAACATGGCACACAGCCCTGTTCTCTATACTGGATCCAAGGCACACATTGGCCTATAATTGACCACGAATCTGGTCTGACCACGAATCTGGTCCACATATTTTATAAAAACTAATCCAATTCTAACAATTTAAGTCAATAGACAATCAATCAATAGAACAAAATCATAATCATTATCAACAACATAAATATTCCAAACCAACTTTTAAGAATCATCCTTTTATAAATCAAAATTCAAGAAGTCCTTAACTATTCAGTATCCTCCATCATCGGCTAAGTTAACTAGTCTGACAATGGTGGGTTGAATAATCAAGAAGATCTCAATTCATTCTAAGTTCTAACTATCACTGAGCAACACATGCTTCAATGACAATCTGAACTTCGAATTAGTTTGTAAAGCTGACATTTTTAAAATCTTGAGACTGGAAAGAAGGATCAGAATACTTGTAATAGAAATTGAGAGTAATTAGGTGTTTGGCTTTTCAAAATTTTGAAGAAGAAAACAAGCATGGGTTTCATTCTCAGAAGTAAGGGTGTATTTGAGAAGGGTTTCAGTATAAACAATATCATAATCTTGACAGAATAATCAGAACATGCAATATATATATGAGGAAGGATTTAGGAAAACTTGCCTTAAATCCGCTTCCACACACATAGCTTAATCTCATCTTTCCAACTCACAATCTATGCATATCATAACCTCCAGACCATCTCTGTATATACTCCATTCGCCACACTGCTTCGTTTACTCGATTCGTTCCTTATTCGCTTTGTAACATCGTTTGACCTTCTGAACGTCTTCGATCGTATCCGTCTCGTCCAAACCCTTTACGAGAATAAGATACTACCATAATCACTAAATAATCTATTGATTCTTATCTCTACTTATCAAACTCGGTATCATAACCTATCGCATACACATATCACGTATATCATTAACATTTAACACATAATCACATATCACCCTATATAATCTCTATGCACTTATCAGATATCACTTAACATATAATCATGCTTTGACTCTATCATATAGTCACATCATACTCCATGTAGCATACTACAACTCCATAAACATATAAATCCTATTGAAAATCTGACAGCGTCTTGTCTATTTATAGGACTATCCATCTGTTAACCTATTTCAACCAACAAACAATCAATTAACTCAAATTCCTGTAATCTACATATTCTTATTCAACATTAATCAAGACAAGATGCTATGTCTCCCAAATCATTTATCATGTTAGAAATGAACACGTATTTCAGGTAATCATCACTATATAGCATATAGATCACATATAGTCACATTATGCATTTTCAACAATCTTTATACACATTGGAAACTCAACCATATTGTTACATTATATTAAACTAGAGTTTCTAAGATTTAACCTCTTTTTCGTTTCACTCGATTCTGAATTACGGATCAAAAGTTATTAACAAAACAGTTTTCTAACTCCCTACTGACATATAACATATCTCACAGACAGCAGACATCACATTGCACATAAGGTTTCCCATCCCAATCGATATCCAATCAAGTCTCAGGTTAAAAATGATTTTTCGAGAATTTTCTGGAATTTCTAAACATTTTTCGGAATTAAAACAGGTAAAAGAATCCATTTTGGAATAAATAATCAAATCCGATTGCTCAAGATCGGATCCGAAATCATTTGAAATCAATTAACGAGCCTCAAACATATTTTAGAAAAATAATTCAAAGCTCGAAACTATTTTCCGGAATTTTTAAATCAAAAGGAACAATTAAATCTAATTAATTAATCAATTAAAATCAATGAATAATTAACTAAATTAATTAATCAATTAATATTTAAATTAATTGACCAATTAAAATAATTAATTAATAATTAAAATTAATTAAGAAACTAATTTAGATTTATTTTTGAATAAAGAAATAATTAAAAACTATTTTTGGAATTTAAAATAATTAAATAAAACAATTTTAGAAAATTAAATCAAAAGGTTTATTTTGTAAACTTTTGAAAGTTTTGGTCCAGGGTTTAAAGTGCAACTTTCAAAAGTTCCAGGGGGTAATTTGTAATTTTCAAAACCCGAGTACAATGACTTCATCAACTTCATAACGTCGGTGACCAGCCAGCAATAAGCCGCCGGCCACCTTCCACACTCGCCGGGAATCGTTTCCCGGCTTCCTTTATTCGCCAAAACAACACTGAATGATCTACACAACGCCAGGAGCTCGTATCTGGTCTCGGAATTCAAACTAATCATCAATTAAGCCGGAAAATTAAACTAAAACTAAGAACGCCGCCGGAGTTTCAAACTCCGGCGAGGCCTCATCTCGACTCCAACAGCTGATTCGATTATATGAACACACTCAGCATTCAACGATCTACACATCTGTGTTTTCCAATCTTACCCAGCCTTCCTAGAACTCAAACTCCGGCGAAAATTCAAAGAAAGCTCAAGAACACCCCAAGAACACAGTTCAGTAATCAAACCCACTTTTCTAGATGTTATGGAACTCAAAAATCAACATATAATATACCAAAACGACGAGAAAAACACGTTCTACAACATAGAAGCATCAAAACAATCAAACAACCAAGTTTGCGAAAATTCATCATTTAAATCAGATAAATTCGAATTTTAGAAAAATAATCTAAAATCACCTGTTGAATCTGCATATAAACGGATGATTGTACTAGATTCTACGCGTCGAGAGCTTCGTTTTGACTATTTATACGCCTCCATCGGATTCCAATAACGCCTTCAAATCCTTGTTTGATTATGAAGAACACGAAGAACACCCGTTCGTTTTCTCTCGGTATTCGTGCGGAGAAACTGGCGAAATGAATTTACGCGCGAAATAAACTGGTAAGGGATATTTATAGAGGAAGATAAGAGAATATTCCTTGAATATGCTTTGGAATATTCCTTGAATATGCTTCACGCATTACGAGATAACCAGATAATTATTAACTTTAAAAATATTAACAAAATCGTACCGGACCATTTACGGGGCAAACCGTACTCCGGATTGAAAAAGTTAAAACACGAAAAATGCTCAGAATGTCCCAAATAGCTTAATGGCGAAATTTTCCCGAACGCCCGCGGGGTTTAAAATGTTAAATAACTGTTTTAATATAAATAATAATTAAACGAAATTAAATTCACAAATCGATTATAAAATCACGTAGCAATCCAAAAATTGATATGAACATATCTAAATAAACTATATTTTATCCTGATCATATAGAAATTGAAATAGCTCAAATCCGAACACATATGAGCAGTCAGTTTAATAAACCAGATAGCACAAATCTCACAAATATTCATATAATATCACATACTATTCATAAATTACTAGGAAAATACACAAATGTTCCATATTTTATCCTCAGAATATGAAAAGTAAAAACTCGCTATTGCAACATATAAAAGCAATCAAAATGGAAAACTAGTTATCATATGATTTACCAAATATTCTTATAATATTCAGAAATAACCATAACTAATTATGCGACTATTACACACGTAACACTTAATCATGTAATACATATCTTCACATATCGACCATCTAACTTTTGCATAACAAATCTCTGTATTTTCAGAAATAATATTTGAAATGAGTTTTGAAAGGATATTCATATATCCGTATATAAATCATTTAGAAAATATCTAAATAACATATGACTCATTTTGATAATATCAATAAATAAACTCACAGATCTGGCACATATAAATAACAATTACAGAAAACCAATTTACACTAAAATTCATCCAATATTCACATTTAGTTATCATAACTAATTAAACTCACAATTTCACATGCAACACTTAGCCATGTAACAATTATAATCACATACCAATCTCTTAAATCTTTAAAATCAATTATATGAAATATAGTTTTGAAAAGACAACCCTGTGTTGATAACAAAATAACCCGGAATTTAAATATAAAGTTTTGAAAACACATTAAACTGGAATAAAATATTGAACTTTATTCCTTTCTCTCTAAGAAAATTACTTTCATAACGATAAACAATTTTTGGAAAAAAATCCGGGTCGTAAAAATATACGAAATCACAGAAGAAGAATGCATAATCAGTTTAACCCTTATAATTCACATCACAATTATACTCATACTACACAGACCATTCATCTTATCAGATAAAAGTCAATTAAAGCCAATAATAATATTCACAAACTTATTTCGATTTTAATAAACTAATTCTGAAAATCTGGGATGTTACAACCCACATGTTGAAACAATGTCGAATCGAACCTTTGCGAATAAAAAAATTAGAAAAAAAAAAGAGATAGAAAAAAAAGAAAACAAGGAATAACTACTTCAATACCCGTTGTTCTTTATAGATAAAATCTTTAGATAAATGGGCAAAAGTAGATTGGCTAGTCTCGTTTTGTGGCCTTTGTTACTCGAGCAATTAAGTTCGTAGGGGGATTTCAAAACCTAGTGCCGTAAGACCGTTTGGTTTGGGAGTCACTGACCCAAAGCTCGCTACATGGGTAACATTGTTTGCCCAAGAAAACAGACAAAATAAAGTCAATGCAAAAAAAAAGAAATAGAAAGAAAGAAAAAAAAAAGAAAAAAAAAAGAATAAGAGTTTGTGAAGTTTGGCCAGATATTTGTTTCGATAGAGAATGGTCAGTTCAAAATTGGTTGAAAAAGAGAAAATGTTATTAGACGATTAGGATCCATCAAAGGCCTTAAATTACTTACACTCCTTGGATTTCTAGTAAATTTTTGTGTCGAGTCAAGTAGATTAGAGGCAACTGTATCTTGATTATTAGTAAAAGAGTCTTTGAGTCGTATTTTCCTTAAAAAACGCTTTTTGTTAACACCGGCGAAATTAGAGTAGAGTCGAGTAGACACTTGCTAGAATGCCTCACAGATTTTATGGGTATATCTTCTATAAACCCTTAGGAGACAAAACTCTTCTTGTAGAGATCGTCTACGAGTTTAACGGGTTGGTGAACCTAAAATCACCCGTCACGCCTACGAAAAGGAGCCTAGGAATCGCATCTAGTTTTCATAGTTTATTTTCTTTTCTTTTGATTTTACTCGAGGACGAGCAAAATATAGGTATGGGGAAGTTTGATAAGTGCATATTTTTGTATATTTTAAATGCCTAATTATTGCTTGTTCTCACTTATTTATTTGTTTATTTGTCTTTTTTTTAGGAAAATTGCAAAAGCTTAAAGAAATAAAAGAATAAAGCAAAAAGGAGAAAAAGATGGGAAGAAAAGGATCATTAGGGAATATTCTCAAGGAAGCATCTAGATGGGACACCTACACCCCCCTCTACCCTAATTTTCCCCTATAAATACACATCTCCCCATCATGTTTCAACGAATCTAGGATTTTCTCTTTTTAGTAGCCTCTCTTTTTATGTAGTAGATCTAGTAGTAGCACTCTAAATTTGTAATCACTTTCATTATATCAATACAATTTCATCTTTGTTATTGTCACTTTGTTCTTGATTTTTACTTAAAGGCTATGAAATCTTTCTCTAACCACATGAAACTCAAAATTATTTGTGGATTGAAAGGAGCCTAGTTCGTAGTTAATTAGTTGTAGATTTTTGGGAGATGATTAAAAACTTTAGCACAAAATCGATTTGTGAGAAAGTTAATATTTAAAATCTCCCACATTATTTCAGTTTTAGATCTATTAATTGCTGAGAAGCTTTAGTTAGAAATAAAAAAAATAGAAGAATTCAAGACTTTCTTTACTTTGTTTTTCTTTTAAAACCCAGTAACCAACCCTTCCCCTGTTTAGTTTCGTTTCTTTTCGATAAAAAACCCTGCAGTGTTCTTTGTGTTTTAAATCGTTTTCTTTATTGTCTTTGTGTCCTGAGTAGAGTTTGTGTTTCTGGTTTCGAGTCACCACTGAGTTGCTGCACGAGTCGTCACCGAGTTCAGTTACCCGAGTCGTTGCTCTGTTTCCGAGCATTGTTTAAGTCGTATGTTTCTGGTTTGTTCGAGTACTGAGTCATTTTCCCGAGTCAAGCATGTGTGTTCTTGGGGATTTTTGTATTGCTCTGCCATGTAGTTTGTTTAATACTGAGTAGTTAATTCTGTTCTTTCTTGCCCCGAGTCGCGTTGCTTTTATTTGGGGTTTTGCTTTTCGAGTCATGGTTTTGTATGCTGTTGAGTTTTGCGTGTTGCTGGTTTGCTAAGTTTTGCCGAGCTGATGTCCTGCTCTGTTTTTCTGTGTCTCGTGTAATCTTTTCCGAGTTCTGCTGATTTGAGTTCGCTTTTGTTCTGTATTCCGAGTTCATCAACGAGTTTGCTGCACTGTGTTCTTAGTCGAGTTATGCTTGGTGTATTTCTGTAGTAGAGTCATTAGCTAAGTTTAAGTTTGATTTATGTGGGTCGATTTCATCGAGTTTCCAGGGTTTTGTTGCATCAATTTGAATCTGTTTTAATTTCGTTGAGCCTGTGTTGATTTCGTGCGAGTCCAGCACTGAGTTTGTTGCTTTTGTTTAAATGTTTGTTGCTGAGTTCATGTCAATCGAGTCTGTCTAGTGTACATGAATGCTTGTTGTTTTGTTTCTTTTAGCCACCAAGTCGATTTTCTTGCCGGGCTTTTCACCGAGTCATAACTGTACCCTCACCGAGTTTCCGAATCAATTTACTGAGTTTGTTTCTTTTGTTTAGTCACTGAGTTGGGTGAATGCTTTGTTAGAGTTAGGTGTTGATTTTGCCGAGTGATTCTGTGTACTCCGCGTTGCGAGTCTGTTTTGTAGCAGTCATCTTTCTCGTCTCAGTTTTCTTTCCTTGGCTAATTCGTGTTAATGATTGTTATAGAGTCGAATATAATAAGTCAATGGGTTTGTGTATGATTTGTGACTAAAGTTTGGTCGGTGTTTCCTTTTGTTTTTGGCTATATAGTCACCTCCTGCGTAAGTAATTGTGGTTAATTAATTTAGTTAAAATCTGGATAATTAATTTCATTTAATTTAGGTTAATTAGATTGAATCCTAAATTAAGTTTTATAAAAATTAGTTGTAAACACTACACTTAATTGGTCTAATTCGCCTAGATTAGAGATAATAGGTGGCGAAAAATAATATAATCTCTGTGGACGAATCTAAAATATTAAAACGGTGATCGTGCGCTTGCGATTAATAAAGATAATATTTCTAGCCACATCAACAAGTATATTTGTCCATATAGCCAAAAGAGCTTAAAAAGACTTTAGTTTTATCTACAAACTCCAAGTCACGTGAATATCATTTATTCGGAGGATTTTATACGATAAATGTATTCTTCGATTTTAAAGACAAATCTATCGAGAAAGAATACTCTCGAGATCTTAAGCTTTCGGAAAGCTTAAAGAACTCTTGATCTTTAATATTCTTCGACCAAGAATATTATTGTTAAACTCGGCTTAGTTAATCTAGCCAAAACTCTTTTTGTAAAACAAGGAGGTGAAAGTGAAGTGAGGTGATCTTCATTCTAAGACCTAAGTCCTGGACGTACTAGCGGGGAGTTAGTCGTCTTCGCACCGTGAGGAAGAGGAAAGACCCAAGACCTAAGACCTAAGATCCAAGACCAGCAAAATCTTAGAAGTTTAAAGACTACATCCAGAGTACAACGACTTTGAGGAGGTAACGGGGAGTTACGCTCCAAGACGAGTTTTGTAAATTTACATTTATAGCGAGGAGGTAACAGGTAGTTACGCTCCAAGATATATATTTGCAAAGGTTTCTCCGCCTATTTTAAAGGAGTTTCTTTATAGTAGAGAAAATCTCGAGTCCAGGGAGAAGCTCGAGGACTAGACTAAGGGTGAGTGGACTCCAAGGTTTAAGTTAGCCACCGCCAACCAGGATAAAAGCTCTCGTGTGGTATAATTCCTTTTCTTTTCTCATACTTCCGCATATTATAACTGATTGCACTCTCGATACACGATTTTAAAAAGGAGATAAACTTTTAAATCGGGATAAAATTTTAATCGGTGATTAAGTTATTTAACCCGCCCTTCCAGCTTAATTACCCTTTGTATCGGACCTAACACTCTGCTTTAGCTGCAGCATTTATCACCACAGTTGAAGGTGCGGAGGGTATAACAAGTGGAGATGAGTTGAATCTGTTTCATTGGTCAACTTTCATACTTGAATAAGATACTTGAGTTAATTGAGGTTTGGATCTCATCACTTTAGTTGGGAGCAGATGTCCAACAGCAATAGAATCATGTTGAGAAAACTCATTTTTATGGGTGACATCTTTTGGTTCCTGTCTTTTTGTGCTAGAAGTTCTTCGCCATGTACGGTTAGGAACAAATAATTGTTCACAGATATAATTGCGAAGTAAAAGTGGCAGTTATAAAATTTAAATTATACTACAGGACTAAAAAGAGTTTTCCAGCTTCCGTGGTTTAATAAAGGGCCAGATAAGCATTAGAATAATAAACTATATATCCATAATCTAAGGATTGGAACTTGCCTAGTGATAGTTAAAATCTACATTAATTTGTAAAAAAATTGGGATTTTGAGGATATAATTTATTATATTCTTGATGTTATGTCCAAAATCTAATGATTGGAAGTTGTTCCTTGATATGAGAACTTAAACTTTCATGTATGGAGTTAGGAATTTTTCTTAATGAAATTCATAGAGAAATCGAGTTGAATTTAGTGGCTTGAAAGAGTTTGAGATGAGAATGGCTTATTTGTCCCACATAAAAGAGAATAAGGCCGGTTGGTAGCTTTATACAATATTACACACATGGGTAGTGTACAACTACTATGGTGTGTAATGATGTATCGTGTTGCTATATGCTTTACGCGCGCGCACTCGCGCGTCGTCGGCACCACCTCGCCACGCCACGCACCGCACAGGTCCGGTCGGGTCAAAGGGCGATTTGGGCGGATGTCTCGGCGTCTCTCGTACACGAGGCGACCTAGCGAGAAATTTTATTCTTTGTCTGTGAAGATGTCAAGTGACAGTATAATTCAAGGTGTTGTCAAGGCACTTAGAATATACTGTCTGATACTGGACAGTACCTCTGGACTCTAAGTTGATGTCAGTAGGTGCTGTCAAGGCACTTACAATATATTGTGTGATACTAAACAGTAGCTCTGGATTTAATGTTGCTGTCAGTTAACAGTAGGTTTCAAAGTTGCTATCACGTCAAGTTGCTGTTAGTTGATAGTAGGTTTTAAAGTTGCATTCTATGGCACATAGAATATCCTGTTTGATACTGGACAATAGCTCTGGAGTCCAAGTTGTTGTCGGTTGATAGTAGGTTTCAAAGTTACATACTAAGGCACCACGGTAGGTCTTGAGTCCAAGTTGCTGTAAGTTGACAGTAGGTTTCAAAGTTGTTGTCACGTCAAATTGTTGTCTGTGACAGTAGGTTTCAAAGTTGCATACTTCAAATTTGCTGTCTGACAGCATGTTCTTTGGACAGTAACTCATTAACTCTGATAAATACATTCTAATTAAACACAATATATTAGTTGATAAATATGAGATCCCTGCTTTCTCAAGTATTTTCTTAGCATAAGCAGCTTGTTTAAGCTCAATATAACCATCTCCTTGAACGACCTCTATGCCCAGATAATATGACAGCTTTCCCAAGTCTGACATTTCAAACTCATTACTCATCTGACTCTTGAATTTAACTATATTAACCACACTTGTACCTGTGATGATTAAGTCGTCAACATAAACTCCTACAATCAAAGATTCATCTCCCTCTCGCTTCGTGTATACAGCGTGCTCAACTGGACACTTTGTGAATCCGAGACTTTCAAGGCACTTGTTTAGTTGTGCATACCAAGCTCGCGGAGCTTGTCGTAATCTATACAATGCCTTGTATAACTTATAGACCTTCTTCTCATCTCCTTCCTGTATGTAGCCCTCCGGTTGATTTACATACACTTCCTCATAAAGTTTGCCGTTTAAGAACGCTGATTTCACGTCTAAGTGGTGAACCTGCCATTCATTTTTAGCTGCAAGGGCCAGTAAAAGACGCACTGTTTCTAGCCTCGTTACAGGAGCAAAAACCTCTTCAAAATCAATCCCGTACTTCTGTACATATCCCTTCGCGACCAACCGTGCCTTGTGTTTTATCACTACACCACTTGTGTCCCTCTTAAGTTTGTAGGCCCACTTCAAGTCAATGGCTCTATGTCCAGGAGGTAAATCTGTCAAAACCCAGGTGTTATTTCTTTCTATTGCTTCGATTTCACAATCCATGGCCACCTTCCAAGCTTTTTCTTTCACTGCCTGACTATAAGTCATTGGTTCATCGACACCGGCCAGTAACAGTTCCTCTGTCATTTCAGTTTCTTCAGTCTCATTGTATATGTCACTGATTAACCTGAAGTGTCTTGGTGGTTCACTTCCATCGTATGTGTCATCTTGATCACCTTGTTGATTGCTTGTGTTTGCTCGGTTTGAGTTTAGAGTCAGTGGTGTCAGTGGCTCTGGTGTGGTCACTGTAAGCTGATCCTCTGCGTCTCCAACCCCATCTTCACTTTGAATCCCTGTTACTACAAACGTTGATGAAGGTGATGCATCACTATCATGAGAAGTCCTCCATTTCCATCCCTTAGCTTCTTCGAAGACTACATCCCTGCTGATATGTACAATCCCTGTCTCTGGATCGTATAGACGATAAGCCTTGGTTCCTGGCTCTCTTCCCAAGTGCACAACACATTTACTCCTATCATCCAGCTTTCTTACGTGTACATTGGGAATTTTCATGTATGCGATGCACCCAAAAACCTTTAGATAGTCTACCCGTGGCTTCTCGTTTGTCCAAGCTTCGTAGGGAGTTGCACCTGATAGAGCTCGAGTGGGTAATCTGTTCAACAAATACACAGAGTGTCTCATGGCTTCCCCCCACATATAAGATGGCATAGTCCGTTCCTTCAGTAAACTCCTTCCCATGGCCACAACAGTTCTGTTACGGCGCTCTACGACCCCATTTTGTTGTGGGGAGTAGGGTGCTGTAAAGTGTCTAACTATGCCTCTTTCTTCACAATAGTTCTTAAAATCGCTTAAGCAAAACTCTCCACCCCTGTCAGTCCTCAACACTTTAATTTCCTTTCCCGACTCCTTTTCTAACACTTTAAACTTTTTGAAATGAGATAGTGCTTCGTCTTTGGTCTTAAGCATATAAATCCACATTGCACGACTGAAATCATCAACAAATAGTAAAAAGTACCTGTTACCAGCTGGGGTTGGTGGTGAAATCGGGCCACAGATGTCCCCGTGTATTAATTCTAGTCGTTCCTTTGCTGCAAAATCAGTTTGAGATGGAAACGGACGTCGTGCTTGCTTTGACATTAAACATCCCTCATGTTGTGAGAGGAATTGATACAACACCCCCAGAACCGTGTAGCACAATTATAGGGATATCTATTACAACTACGAAAATCACGGCTAGCTTTTAGGGGCTACCGTTAGCACAAACTAAGAAAAAAACAAATGAGAAACAAGTGTGTTTAAGGGCTGAGCTTGCAAAGTACCAAACAATGAGGCCGGAATTATAGAATTCCGTCCTGCAATTGCCCGGAAATATATGTCACAAAGGTTACACGTGCCTCTCTTTAGAGTGTAGAACTCGTGAAAATGATCCAAATCCCTTTGCAAGGTGCCTACATACCCTATATTTATGGGGATCAAACCCATGTAGTTCTCGATTTAGGACTCTGAAGAGATAAGCTCTTATCCCCTCTAGTTTAGGATAAAACAGCCTTCTTTCAGTAGTTATCCAGCGGTATCCCACTCCAAGTAGGTCACTTGAAGCCTTCATCTTGCATAATTATTAGAATATTCTTGAATTATCTCCACCAATTTATAATTATCTCCATAATGCATGTATTTATCTCTTAATTTGTAGATAAATAATAGTTGATACACTCCCAATATACTTCCTATTCGTCCTCCTAGAAACAAGGAAGAAGAGTCCTTCTTGGAGTCTGCCTGCCGCTCTGCCCAGGCGGCGGAAGCCCTGCCAGCGGCATCCCCTAACTACAGCCCCGTAACTGCAAGCCTGGGTGCACTTAGCGGTAACCCCTAGCAGCGGTAACCCCTAAAGCGTCTTCAGGTGCAACCCCATTCTGATGGCAGTCTTCATTATGCTTCAATGCAAGTCCATATACCTTCTTGTACACCTTCAATGATTCACCCAGCTATGGTGAAGCCCATTATCCTTAACCAAATGATTCCAATAAGCCCAAGTGAAGCCCAAATAATATGATGGGCTATAAAATAAGCCCAGGGAGATTTTATGGCACAACAACTACCCCCCGGTTCCTTAAAGTATTAAATACGAGAGGAACCTAAGAACGGTAACCCTCAATCAACCAGCTGCAAGCCCTTAAATTATGTCAGAGATTAATCGTAAATTATTTCTAAGCTTACGTGGGCGTAGCCCGGTGTAAGAAACAAGAAATAATTCAGATGTATTTCCCACACATAATTATGAAACCAATTATATTAATTCAGCACAACCACCGCAAGCCTTGAATATTTATTCCCAAAATAATAAAAATTATTTTCCACGAATATGTCCGAGCTTCCGCAATTTTTACTCCACCTTTCTAGTTTCCCGCGTGTGCCATATCAGTTTGTGATAAGGCTAATCCCAAAGATTTCGGGGTTTAATTTAAATTCAAATTGGTTTGAATTGCAACAGAAAATCCCTAATTAGGTGGTGCAGCCGTAGAGTCCTAGCCTGCCTCTACCTCTTCAGCCACCCACCTAGGCCTCGGGAAGCCCTGCGTCATCAAAGCCTTCTCCACGCCCAGCCAGTCACGGCACGCCACCTGGCGTAGCTGTCCCCCACTTCTCACTGCTATATATACACTTACACACAGCCTCGTTCCACTTTTCTTTTATCTCTCAAACACTTCACTCCACACTCTCTCTTCCGACCGAAGCACTTCCAGGCGCGCCTTGCTCTTTCTCACCGGCGTTCACTTCTCCATCTCCGTTTCCAACTTCCGACCAAAGGTATGCTCTCCTCGAGCCTTCATTTTTATTTTTCTTTTACATTTGCACCATGTCTGCAACTAAACGTTTATATGGTCCATGCCTGTTTGTCTCTTTTTCTCTTGACTGTTCACCTCGGTATGCGTGCACACACCCACATTCGCCTTGCTTGATGTTACCATGCCCGATTAAACTACTAATTTGCCCTGCATGCCAGTTATAGTTAAACATGTACACTCATCCTTTGAATATACACACACCACTGGTTTTAATTGACCCCTATTAGGCCCTGATTGTTTCCCAACTGGGTTATCGCCCTTGGTGTTGTTGCATTGCTTTCAGGCCATGATCGTAGCCCTAGATTCTAAACCCTAGGTTCCCAATTGCCTCCAGGGGGAACCCCCCTTTCACAATCGAACCCCCTTGTCGTGCCCTTTATCTGTTGTGAATGTATTGTTTGCGTGATTTGCTTGCTATACTTGCTTAGCTGGTATCTTAGGATTGTGATTGGGCGTTGATTGTTGTGGTTGAGATTAGGGTTAGGATTAGGCTTCCCGCTCCGGGTCCCTTGTTGGGCTTCCCGAAGAAGATGAACCGTCCTTCGTGGCCTGTGCTGCTTCCTGTGAGGGATGTAGTCCCCTTACACTTCAGGGCTCCAACTGAAGCCTTTTTATTCCTTATTCGCACTCGTAGGGCTTCATCCTTGCAGCCCAGTCTTCCGCAAGCCCTTTCTCCTTCTCCCTTTTTGTTTTTCTTTCTTTCGACCTCGCCTCATCTTGCTGTGTCCTTTCATTAACCCATCCTTTCCTCTTGTAGATGTCTCAAGGATCCGTGTCATCACACTCTTCTCAGTCTGCCACAAGCAAGGCTCCCGTTGTCGTAGTTGACGCGGGATCCTCTCCTAGCCCGGACCTTCAGCCTGCTCAGCCGAGTTTGGGGGTTAGCTCCAGGACCCGCTCCAGGCGCAGCTTAGTGGTGAAGGAGCTCAACTGGACCACCTCTGAGTCCAGCCAGGCAGATATGACCCCGGGCCTCCCGCTGGACCCTGCTGCTGAAGCCCTCGAGGGGAGCCCCGAGGAGGCTGAACGGGAGGCTGAAGCTTCCGTGGAGGTGATCGAGCCTCCAGCTGTAGTCCTGGCCTGCGAGCACATGGACTCCATCATGACTCCTGCGAGGCTGCAGTCCCTCTTGGAGTCCTGCAACCCTGGCTGCACCCTGGGGATCCCGAAGCCAGGAGAGAGGTGTCACTGCTTCGACACCCTCAAGCCGGGCACTGGCTATCCCAAGGCCGTGCTTTCTGCCCAGTTCTTCAAGCTGGGCTTGTCTCTCCCCCTCCATCCTTTCATTCTGGAGGTCTTGGACTTCTATGAGGTCTCTCCTATGCAGCTCACCCCCAACTCCTACCGCATGGCGGTCTGCCTTTACATCCTCTACGATATCCACCATGGGGTGAGGATGTCTGCCTTGGAGTTGGGTTGGTTCTTCCAGCTGAAACTTACTGGGAGGACCCCAGGGTTCTTCTACCTCACTGCCTGGAATACCCATCACAAGAAGGGCATCAAGGGTTACCGCCAGTCGATGTCAGACTGGCAGAAGCTCTTCCTTTACTGCTACAACTGCCCAGTCTACAGAAAGGACTTCAATCTCTCCCCCAGTAAGCCAGTTTTCCCTTTGTTCATTGTCTAGTTTAGCCCTTTAGGGTTCCCGTTTAATTTCCTTATGCTTGTATTTGTTGTAGACATGCCAGTGCAGACTCCTTTGGCGGGGGAGTCCCTTGAGAGGGCCAAGCACGTGTTGGGGCTATCCACCGAGCTAGGTGATGGCTCCAGCCTGCTTACTCCAGAGAATCTGGAGAGGCTCGGTTTTTCCACTACGGTGGTAGATGCATCCCCCGTTGATGAGGGGGGTGCAGATGTGGAGGCGACGGGAAGCCCAGGTTTCCTCTTAGCTTGCACCCTTGGACTTATTTTCCTTATATGATATTCGCTTTATAAATTTCCTGTCATACCTCCTGCATGCTTTACAATTTTTATATGCCATCTGCTATGCTTGCATCCTCCCATATTTCTGTATATGCTCGGATATTATCTAATTGTTTCTCCTTGTTTCTTTCCACAGATATGGCTGCCAACATTCCCAGATTCGTCAAGCGCTCCACCAAGTACGAGGACCTCTTCGGAGAGGCCTCCGGCTCCCAGGCTCCCAATCCTGCCAAGCCACTCTCCCAGCTCCCTTCTCCCTCTTTAGAGCAGAAGAAGGCCTCCTCCGGGGGTCGCAAGCGGGACCCCTCCAAGACCGCGGAGGCCAGGTCTTCAGCCGAAGGCCGTACAAGCAAGAAGCCTAGGTTAACCCTGGCCCGCAGCTCTCCCGCTTCCTCCTCCTCTCAAAAGACTCAGCTCTTTCAGCGAATGCTCTCTGACCAGGTCTCCGAGGCTACCATTCGGGAGTGGGACAGGCTTTCGATAGCCGAGGCCACCCGTGACAAGGTGGTGGCCAACGCCAAGAGCCTGTTCCTCGATCTGAAGATGGGGGAGCATGTTGCTGATACAGACCGGGTCAATGAGACGATGAGGGCGGATTTGAAGCAGGCTAAGGCGGACCTGGCTTCCGCTGTCAAAGACAGGGACCTTGTGCGGAAGGCCAACCAGGAGCTGAAGGAGGCTGAAGCCAAAGTCCGTGAGGAGAGGAGGAAGGAAGATGCTGTGAGACGTTCCTTGGAGGAGGAGGCTGATGGCCTTGGGAAAATGGTCAAGAAGCTGGAGGACCAGGTGAAGGAGCTGTAGGAGGCTGCCGTCGCTGCAAAGGCGACGAGGAAGGAGCGGGAGGCCGCCGTTTTTGAGGCCGGAGTTGCCGCAGGAGTCAAGGACTGCGTGAAATCGGCCTACCGCTTCTTCCTCGACAATGATTGGGCCAAGTTGGGGCCCGATGCTGCGGTAGCCCTGGAGGAGGCGAAGGCCGAAGATGCTACTGGCCAGGAGAAGGTTCCGGCGACTTCCCAAGGTTTCTCCGGGGAAGGTATTGAAAAGAGGGGTGTGGCTGAAGACGAGCCGAAGCCCGTAGAGCCGATCTCTGCGGGAACTGAGGTGACGCCCCCGGAAGGGGTTCCAGCTGCAACCCTAGTGGCAACCCAGGCTCCGCAAGACATCCTCACTGCTGACGAGAAGGGCTCCTCCTCCCCTCCTGCTTCTTGATCTTCCCTCCTCTTAGTTAATCAAACTTTTATTTTTTGTTAATCCTGAATTTGTGTGTGGCGCTTGTCGTCACGAATTTGATATTTTTTTTGGATGAGGGTGCGGGCACCTCCGAATGCTGCGCAAGACATTTTTAATGCTACAAGGGCCTCCCCCTGTTGGTGTGGGGAGGAATTTCCCTTGTAGCTTATTTTCTATGTAGTCGCTTTCACTTCTTCATTCCTTGCCTTGTATGCCTTTCTTGTATTTCCTTGGATATTTTTGTGTTGGTCGCCTAACTCTTCCATGCAGGTAGAAAGAAGGAATACAGGGGATAGCCCTTTGATCGAAAGCGTACACATTGTTTGCTTTCTGGGGGGTTATGATCCTTGGGACTTTGTTCTTCAAGGTCGTTTCCTTCTTTGCGAATGTATGTTGATGTATATGTTTGTGTTAACTCCCCAATAGCGTATGTAAAAGCACTTAGTCTTTCCTTGTAATAATCCATTTAAGCGCAGTTGAATCTGATCTCACATGTGTGAGAATCTAGGGACACCATTGGACGTAAGCCTTAAAATGACCCCTAGGTGTAAGCCTTTAAAATGACCCCTAGGTGTAAGCCTTTAAAATGACCCCTAGGTGTAAGCCTTTAGAGTAGTCTCCAAGTATAAGTTCTGAGATAACGTTACGACGTAGGCTTTGCGATAATTCCTCCAAGTAAGTTCTGAATAATTCCACGAAGTGAGCTTTCTAGTAATCCCACCAAGTTAGCCTTGTAATAACTTCACCAAGTAAGCCTTGTGAGCCTGGATAGGCTTTAAACTCGAAAGCCTCGATAAGCCTTCGGCCTTGAAAGCCTCGACGGGCTTTAAACCTTGAAGGGCTACCGTAAGCCCAAAACCATGAAAGCTTGAAAAGCTTTAGCCTTGAAAGCCTTGATAGGCTTGAAACCTTGAAAGCTTTGATAAGCTTTAGCCTCGAAAGCCTTGATAGGTTTGAAACCTTGAAAGCTTTGATAAGCTTTAGCCTTGAAAGCCTTGATAGGCTTGAAACCTTGAAAGCTTTGATAAGCTTTAGCCTTGAAAGCCTTGATAGGCTTGAAACCTTGAAAGCTTTGATAAGCTTTAGCCTTGAAAGCCTTGATAGGCTTGAAACCTTGAAAGCTTTGATAAGCTTTAGCCTTGAAAGCCTTGATAGGCTTGAAACCTTGAAAGCTTTGATAAGCTTTAGCCTTGAAATCCTTGATAGGCTTGAAACCTTGAAAGCTTTGATAAGCTTTAGCCTTTAAAGCCTTGATAGGCTTGAAACCTTGAAAGCTTTGATAAGCTTTAACCTTCCCACCGGTGCAGCCAAGTTATCAAGTTGTGTTCACGAGTTTTAGTGTTTTCGATTTCCAATTTCAAATTTAAGCTAAGTAATGTTAATGATATGCCTACTACTACCCCCCGAGTTCTTTAGCATAATTTTAATTATGGTGGAGAACTAGATGCAATTGAAACCCTAAATACTTTTTAAAGCATACATGAAGTATTCAATTAACAATCATGGTAAGCAAGCAAGCATATACAACATTTTCGTAACGGAAAGCTGCGAAATTTTATTGAATCACATGGTAAAAATTGACATAGCATAATATTGGGGGGTGTAACGACACTACCCCCCGAGCGTCCTAGCAAATAAAGCAAATAGTAGCCTGATAATTTTCCTAAAAGCATAGCGATTACAACTAATAGATCGCCTTTATTTCCTGACCCTTAAGCCGAAGCCTACAGAAATACTACCCGGATGAAGCTACTGGTAATACCTCTTTAAGTGTTGGGCGTTCCATGCCCGTGGTATGAGTCTTCCATCCATGTCTGTGAGGTGATAGGTACCTTCCCAAAGCACTGTTTTGATGATATATGGGCCTTCCCACTTTGCACCGAAGGCTCCATGAGCGGGAACCCTCATGTTAGGCATCATTTTTCTGAGAACTAGGTCTCCCGTTTTGAGGAGTCAAACCCTTACTTTCTTATCAAAATATTTACGGGTCCTCTGTTGATATGCAGCAAGTTTCAACTGAGCCGTATGCCGTACTTCTTCAATCAGATCTAAGTAGAGCCCGTGGTTGACTTCATTATTCTCAGGGTCGTAGTTATCCCTTCGGAAAGATCCTGCTCCAACTTCTACGGGAACCATGGCTTCACACCCGTATGTTAGGGTGAACGGGGTTTCTCCAGTGGTAGACCTTGGAGTGGTATTGTAAGACCACAACACCATGGGGAGTTCCTCTGGCCAGCATCCCTTTTTCTCTTCCAGTTTGGCCTTCAGGGTGTGTTTAATAATTTTGTTTACGGCCTCCGTTTGACCGTTGCTCTGGGGGTGGCACACTACTGAGAAGCCTTTCTTTATGCCAAGGTTTTCACATAAATTCATCATTTCATTGCTGTCAAACTGTTTCCCATTGTCTGATATGAGCTTGTAGGGAACCCCGTATCGACAGACGATCGCACGATAAACGAAGTCTACCAACTTCCTTGCAGTAATGGAAGCCAGGGGTTCAGCTTCAGCCCATTTAGTAAAGTAATCTACAGCCACGACTGCATATTTCACCCCTCCTTTCCCTTTTGGTAATTCACCAATCAGATCTATACCCCAAACAGCAAACGGCCAAGGGCTTGTCAGGGTCTTCAGGGGTACCGCAGGGCTCTTGTTTGTATTAGAGAACCTTTGGCAACTGTCACAGGCCTTGGCGAAGGCATGAGCATCCTTGTGGAGGGTAGGCCAGTAGTAGCCTTGACGGAGGATTTTGTGAGCGAGGGAGGCACCCCCCGAGTGATTCCCACAGATTCCTTCATGCATCTCGCGCATAATGTATTCACATCTTACCCCAGCAACACACCAGAGGAGGGGCCGATTGAATCCCCTTTTGTAAAGGATTCCATCATAAATCACATATTGGGCTGCCTTGTACCTCAATTTCCTGGCCTCATCCTTGTATGTAGGCAGGGTTCCGTTGGCTATGTATTCATGGATTGGGGTTGTCCAAAGGTTAGTTTCATCAGCTTCAACGTCCATGACTTCAATTCTGGGGATGCCAGGCTGATACTGGATTTCGAGGGGGATCACCCCGAGCATGTGTGCATCCCTCTGAGAGCCTAATTTGGCTAAGGCATCGGCATCTGCATTCTCAGATCTTGGTATTTGCTCTAGCTTGATTTCCCTGAATTTCCCAATTAGTTCCTGGGCATACCGCATATAGAGATCAGTGCGGGAACCCCTAGCTTGGAAGCCTCCTCGGATGTGCCAGACTACCAGCATAGAATCACTGTAAACATTCATGTTTTCTACTCTCATCTCCAAGGCCAGCTTCAGGCCAGCTATTAGGGCTTCATACTCCGCGTCGTTGTTGGTGGCTTTAAAGTCGAAATGAATGGAGCTTTGCAGCTTATGGCCTTCCGGACTGACTAAGACAATGCCAGCCCCGGCCCCATTTCCATTTACAGCCCCATCGATGTACAAGTTCCACCAAGGGGAACAATTCTCGGGTATGGCTATTGGAGACTGAGGTTCAGGTATGCATTCCATCCCTTCAACTTCGAAAGTAGGTGGAAACTCTAAGATGAAGTCAGCTAGTGCCTGCCCCTTGATGGCTGTCCTTGGCTTGTACTCTATGTCAAACTGGCCTAGCTCGACTGCCCATTTCATGATCCTTCCAGAGGCTTCCGGCTTGTGCAAGACCTGTCTGAGAGGGAAGGATGTTCGTACTTCAATCTTGTGAGCCTGAAAGTAAGGCCTTAGTTTGCGGGAAGCCAAAATTAGTGCGTAGGCTAGCTTCTCCATATTTGAGTAGCGGGTTTCAGCATCAAGTAATCTCTTGCTCACATAGTATACTGGCTGTTGGGCTTGCTCTTCCTCCTTGATCAGGACAGCGCTAATTGAGAATTCGGAAACCCCTAGGTAAAGGATTAAGGCTTCACCCTCCGTTGGTTTTGCCAACAATGGCGGGCTTCCAAGTTGCTCCTTCAGCTTCAGGAAGGCAGCCTCACATTTTATCGTCCATTCAAATTTTTGCCCCTTTTTTATGGCTGCAAAAAATTCTCTACATTTATCTGAGGATTTTGAGATGAACCGGTTTAGGGCGGCAACCCGGCCTGTAAGGCATTGCACCTCTTTTACATTCCTAGGCGACCTCATTTCAATTAAGGCCTTGATCTTCGCAGGGTTAGCTTCAATTCCCCTGTGATTGACAATGAAGCCCAAGAACTTGCCGGATTCAACCCCGAATACGCATTTTTGGGGATTCAACTTCATCCTGTAATCCCTCAGTATGTTGAACATTTCTGATAAGTGTGTAACATGATCATAAGCTTCCTTCGATTTTACTAGCATGTCATCCACATACACTTCCATCGTTCTCCCAATCTGATCCTTAAACATCTTATTGACCAACCTTTGATATGTAGTCCCAGCAATTAGTAAACCAAACGGCATGCCTATATAGCAATAAAGCCCCCTGTCAGTGATGAAGGAGGTGTGTTCTTGATCTGGCTCGAACATGGGGATCTGATTGTAGCCTGAGTAGGCGTCCATGAAGCTCAACAGTGCATGCCCCGCAGTGGAATCCACCAATTGGTCAATTCGAGGGAGCGGGAAGCTGTCCTTAGGGCAAGCCTTGTTCAGATCAGTAAAGTCTATGCAATTTCTCCACTTTCCGTTAGGTTTCTTCACCAACACTGGGTTTGCTAGCCAAGTGGGGTAAAAAGCTTCTTTCACTAGGCCTGCCTTCAATAGTCGGTCTACCTCCTCTTGAAGAGCGGCAGCCCTTTCCCCACTAATTGGTCTTCTCTTCTGTCGGACTCCCTTCCTGTCTGGGTCAATATTGAGGTGGTGGCACATGACTTCCGGGTGAATCCCGATCATATCTGAATGGTTCCAAGCGTAGACGTCCAGATTATTCTTTAAGAATGCGGTCAGGGTTTCCCTTAGGTTCGGCCCCAATTGCTCCCCAATTTTTAGCTCTTTAGTGGGGTCGGACTCATCCACCAAGATGGACAGGGTATCCCCAGCTGCTCCAGTCTTCACCTGGGTTTCCGGCATCCTTGGGTCGAGGTCGATCTCAACGGTAACCTCTTTGTTGCCACCCTCTTGGGGTTGCGTACCCAGGATTTCATGAACGGGAAGCCGTGTTCGGTTTCCGAGTTGATAGGTTACCATAGCACTATTGAAGTCACAAGGTGCCACGCACTCATTTTCTTGCTTTTTATTTTGGGGCTGCTTTTGACCATCCCCTTCAAAGTCACTGTCAGTAACATCTTCCACAATCTCTTCGACCAGGCTTCTAGATAAGGGTCGTCCCCCGGATGTTGCACGATAATCACCATGTTGCAGGTTGCTTTCACAAACTTTATTAAAACCCTTCCCTGAGTCTTGGCTTCGGGTTCCTTTTCTATATCCACTTGCTTGTAACAGCTTTCCGGGATGTCTTCATCCATTTGTTGGGCCTCTTTACAGGCTTTTACTGCGGCCCTCAAAGCCTTGCTGTAGCATTTCCGGGAGTCAGCTTGACATCCCCGCACGCATCCTACCCCATTGGGGGTTGGGAACTTCATTGATAAGTGGTAGATTGAGGTCACGATTCGCATATCCCTTAAGATGGGTCTGCCCAGGATCCCGTTATAGGAGATGTCTTCATTGACTATCATGAACTCCGCAACTTGAGTGGTAGCCCGGGGTTCTGTTCCAAGGGTGATCGGGAGTCTTACCCTTCCAACAATCTGGACGGCATTTCCCGTGAAGCCATACAACTCATTATAGCAAGCCATCATATCTTTATCCGCCATTTTCATTCTTTGGTACGCACTGTAGGCCAAGATATTGACAGAGCTTCCGTTATCGACAAGAAGCCTGTGTACATTGACATTTCCGATCACGGCTGTTACCACCAGGGCGTCGCTATGAGGATGGTGTACCGCGCGCGCATCCCCCTCAGTGAAGGTAATGTCCATGGTCTCCCCTTTGAACATTTTGGGAGGCCTTTCAGACAGATGGCACACATTGGTTAAAAGCGGCCCTCGGGCTTCCCGTACATATCTCTTCATAGCACTGCGTCCCTGGCCTCCCACGAAGGGTCCTCCGATGATCATTCGCACACTACCAGCCTGGGTGTTACGGTTGGCTTCCTGGTTATTTGTCCTTTCAGCTTTCTTTTCCTTATATTTCTTAGCCTCTTGGGCTACAAACTCCGTCAGGTATCCTGTTCTGATAAGATCCTCTATGTGGTCTTTAAGATGAACACATTCCGTCGTGTCATGTCCGTTCAAATCGTGGAAAGCACAATATTTTCCCTAATCTTTCTTTCCAGGGGGACCACTTCGAAAGGGCTTCCGGAAGAGTCTCGCCTTGTCTCCGACCTCAAAAATGTGATCTATAGAAGCTGTCAGCGGTGGGTATTCGTGGTATCTCGCTTCTCTTGTCTTCCTCATTGTCAACCTTGACTTGTCGAAGCCCTGCGTGCTGGTTGTGTTCACGGTAATGGGCGAGGTCTTGCCATCTCGGCTCGAGGATTTTTCACCAGCAGGCTTTACGTAGGGATTCCTCTTGTAGGTGTTCCTCCTATCTGGGCTGTAAGACCTATCCCTCTTGTTTTTCCAGCTGCTACGGCTTTCAGACTTTGACTCCTTCTTCAACTTAGCTAGGGACTCCTCGATCACCTTATGGGGTTCAGCCCTAGCAAAGAAGTCAGCTAGGGTTTCAGGCTCCCGCCCTTGCAACTCCTTCCAAAAGTCTGTTCCAGGCCTTACCCCCGCTATCAAGAAGTTCTTCAGGGTTTCCTTTGAAGTCGGCCTAACCCGGGGTACCTCTGCGTTGAAGCGCTTGAAATACTCTCTCAATGTCTCATGTTCCTTTTGCTTAATATTAGCCAGAGTGTTGGCAAGTGGGGCGTAAGTGACGGAAGCCCTGAATTGTCCCACAAACAGTTCGCACATTTTTCTCCAAGAGCTGATGGAATCAGCGGGAAGCCTCTTGAACCAGTGATGAGCGTCATCCCTGAGGGTTGCAGCCAACAAGCGACATTTTGTGAGGTCTGGAATCTGGTAGACCTCCATCTCAGTATCAAACCGGCTAAGATACTCCACGGGATCCGTGGTTCCGTTAAATCGCAGGTCGCCAACCCCCCTGTAGATACGAGGTAGGGGTGACTCCCTAACCTTCTTAGTAAAGGGTGACTTTACGGTAAGCTCGGCTTTCGACTTCTTATCGGCTTTCACCTTCTTTAGGGCTTCCAGCAGTTCTTCCATCTTGCATTTATCATCCCCATCATCAAGTGCAACCTCATAGTCATCATCCAGGGGCTGATCTTTCTTTTTGCTTACTTCATTATCATTGTGCGACCCTGAGCTTTCCTCATCGTCATGAATGGAGATAACCTTTGACGGCCTTTGGTTTTTATCCTTTGACCGAGCTTCAGACACGGGCTTCTCATGTCTCTGACTGGGAGGAGCCCTATGTTGCGAGCCTTCAGGTCCATCCCCGTTAGGAGCCTTGTTGCCAAGCCTGTGCCGCAAGTCTTGCTCGGTCAGTTTCCTCCCAAGGCGGTCGAACACACTAGCAGCCTGCGAGTGCTCTCTATCATCTATTTCGGGGTTAGCTTCTTTCTCAGGGTTGCCACCTTCCTTCCTGCCGCCTTCTACACCGAAATCTAGCTTGGTGGGAGTCACCTTGCTAGCCTTTTTCGACCTTGCTGACTTTCTTTTCAAGGAGGCAATCCTCCTACTCATTCTCTTCATTTTTGCCTTCATCTCCTCGCGGGTTAGTTCCCCGCTTGGAACATCACTTTCATCCTGCGTAGCGCCTTCCGGCGTCTTAGGGTTTTCAGTGTTTTCGGGAATTTCTGACATCTCTCCTCTCTAAGATCAGTAACGCCCTCCTTCTAGCGCCAAAAAGTGTTGTGAGAGGAATTGATACAACACCCCCAGAACCGTGTAGCACAATTATAGGGATATCTATTACAACTACGAAAATCACGGCTAGCTTTTAGGGGCTACCGTTAGCACAAACTAAGAAAAAAACAAATGAGAAACAAGTGTGTTTAAGGGCTGAGCTTGCAAAATACCAAACAACGAGGCCGGAATTATAGAATTCCGTCCTGCAATTGCCCGGAAATATATGTCACAAAGGTTACACGTGCCTCTCTTTAGAGTGTAGAACTCGTGAAAATGATCCAAGTCCCTTTGCAAGGTGCCTACATACCCTATATTTATAGGGATCAAGCCCATGTAGTTCTCGATTTAGGACTCTGAAGAGATAAGCTCTTATCCCCTCTAGTTTAGGATAAAACAGCCTTCTTTCAGTAGTTATCCAGCGGTATCCCACTCCAAGTAGGTCACTTGAAGCCTTCATCTTGCATAATTATCCGAATATTCCTGAATTATCTCCACCAATTTATAATTATCTCCATAATGCATGTATTTATCTCTTAATTTGTAGATAAATAATAGTTGATACACTCCCAATATACTTCCTATTCGTCCTCCTAGAAACAAGGAAGAAGAGTCCTTCTTGGAGTCTGCCTGCCGCTCTGCCCAGGCGGCGGAAGCCCTGCCAGCGGCATCCCCTAACTACAGCCCCATAACTGCAAGCCTGGGTGCACTTAGCGGTAACCCCTAGCAGCGGTAACCCCTAAAGCGTCTTCAGGTGCAACCCCATTCTGATGGCAGTCTTCATTATGCTTCCAATGCAAGTCCATATACCTTCTTGTACACCTTCAATGATTCACCCAGCTATGGTGAAGCCCATTATCCTTAACCAAATGATTCCAATAAGCCCAAGTGAAGCCCAAATAATATGATGGGCTATAAAATAAGCCCAGGGAGATTTTATGGCACAACACCTCACAAACACCTTTTGGGTGTGTGAGGTCGGGTAGTCCACGTGCCATTCTGTTCTTTGACATGAGTAGCATAGATTGAAAATTAACATGACCCAATCTCGAGTGCCACAGCCAAGAGATTTCCTCCGCCTTTGACAATAAGCATAAGCCCTTGAATTCTTTGATGATTACCTTGTACAATCTATTTATGGACCTTTTTACTTTCAACAAGAGATTTTCATTTACATCGTACACCCATAGAAACTCACCCTTAATAACGACTCTATTTCCACTTTCACATAACTGACCCAAGCTAATTATATTGTTGCACATACTAGGTATAAAATATACCTCCTCGAGAACATGTACCTCTCCGTTGTTGGTCATGAAATTTACTGATCCTTTCCCTTGTATGCTTACTGTGGAACCGTCACCGAATTTAACTCGTCCAGTTACACTTTCATCTAACTCTGTAAACTTTGAACGCTGGCCCGTCATGTGATTACTAGCCCCATTATCAAGATACCACATGTTTGAGTCTTCACTTTTCCCATCTGTAGCAATGTTCAGTTTTGGAGTCAGATTCCCTTCATTTAGCAGGATCAGTTCGCCCTTGTTATCATCACATTTTGCCAACAAAAGAGTAGGTTCATCGTCATTAGTTTGAGTCAAGTTCACCTCGTTTCTTTGTTCTTTATCTCGTCTCGGTTTTCGACACTCTGCCGCATAATGTCCATATGCACTGCAGTTAAAACACCTTACTTCTTCCACTACGAACAAATTCCTTCCCACGAGCTTCATTGCCACTCCGTGTTCCCCCTTTGTTCGTTCTTTTCAGCCATTCTTCTCGTGTGAGAAGCACCTGTCCGTCAACACTTTCTTTCTTCGCCCACTCTTCTTCTGTGAGGAGAAGTTGCTGTTCACCACCACTACTCTCTGTTTTCCCCCTTAGCCTTTCTTCATGTGCCTTAAGGGAGCCAATTGTTTCTTCCACAGACATTTTTTCTAAGTTGCCAAACTGTTCAATAGTTGACGCTATCTGCAGGAATTTGGTGGGTACAACTCTCAGAATTTTTTTAACCACATACACTTCTTCAATCTTTTCCCCCAGTGCTCGAATGTTTGACACCAAACCATTCAATTTCATCCAGAAATCATCAAGTTAATCTGATTCTTTCATAGTAAGTGACTCAAACTCTGCTCTCAAAGTCTGAGCTCTTGCCTGTTTCACCTTATCTGCACCCTGGCTGATTGTTTTGATTGCTTCCCATGCCTCCTGGCTGTCTCTTTTTATGTGAGAGATAGTAACACCTCGTCAGGTATTCCTTGGTAAATCACAGCTAGTGCCCGTTTGTCCATCTTGTCCTCAACAACCGCTTTAGGATCCTTAGACTCAATCGCCTCCCATACACCGTGTGCCTGCATGTAAACTTTCATTTTCATAGCCCAGGCCGTGTAATTTGTTTTTGTCAGGGTTGGGTAGTTTAAGCCAAACGAGCTCTCCTTGTTTTTCTTTGTTTCCATGATTTCAGTGATGTATGCGTAGGAGTATGGCTCTGATACCAGATATTGTATATAAGCCAAAGTGTATGAACAAGAACTGCTGCAGACTTGGTTTTCTAATATAACTGGAAGAAATATTACAATAATTGAAGAGATAACTACCAACAAAGTTCATGCAAAATACTTAAACGACTACCTGACTATAAAATAGGAATGCTACCTATTTTATCTCCACTACTTCCTAACAAAGCTGAACACCCACCCCACGACTCATTCTACTGAAACATGAAATACAGCTAACTTATTCAAACTAAAACTGAACAAACAAATAAAGCACGTTTAGATTATTAAATAATCCAACAGGCATCAGTTACAGCTTAACTCCACTATAAATTGTGAGCCTGGACAGCAGAATGATATACTAAAAAAAATACATTGCACCTCCTTCTGTCTAAACTCATTGTCAACCCACACAATTCATATAGTTAGTTTGGTTTTTCCGGCGACTGAGGTGCCAGTCGATGTTGAGTTTTCTGTTCCTGTGAACACCAAGCTCGAAGCTATTTTATCCTGGAAGGAAAATTATAAGCGTCCCGACACAGTGTAAGGAGGGGCAATTATCTTTTTTCAAGAAGTATCAGGACTTCGTGCAAGGCCTGACAACTCCAGCTGTTTTTACTTTTGTTCTGTACATAGTTAAATCTATGGTGAACAGTATGTCTTCTGCCTTATATGTGTGATTTCAATTACTGACATGCATGCTATATACCTTCATGTTTTGTTTCGTTTCGTTAATCTTTGGCCTGGCCTTGGCTTGTAAAATATTTTATATAACTGTTTTCACGTTGCTGTAACACTGATTAGCTCCAACAAATTTCTTATGACCGCAAATGAAGAAATAATATCAAGCAACTTAAAGGTAAGTATATTGAACATACCATGCAGCAAGAATGGCAGATGAAGATGCAAAACTTCTTGCACCGAACTTATGTTTTAAAAAAAAATAAGCACGAAGAAAAACAAAGATTTGGTAGTATGCAAGTGTAATGTGTTAACAGTGACCTCAAAGTTTATATATATTTCAGATGTCATAGCTTAGAGTGGTAAGTGTAAGTTTAGAGTGGTCATAGCTGTTGGTTATAATTGAGATTTTATATGAACTATGATTTTGGCCGCTACCAATGGATCTAAGAGTTTTTATAAAATTAATTTTAAGATTAATTTACCAGCATATAAAAAAATTATAAATGAAAATCGTTTTAAATTTTAATAAAGGAAATTGTTAAGATTAATTTACGAGTAAAATGAATCACAAGATATTTATAATAGTATATTTTAATTAAATAATTTTATTATTATATATTTAAAAACGTTTATAAGTACATAAAATTGTTTATACATAATTTATAAATTATAACACGTAGTTCACAAAAAGTACTAATATAAATTTAATATTTCAATAAAATAATTATTTACAGAAATACTTCTAATTCATATAAATTATTAAGATAAATATTTTTTTTGAACAAAAATTTGTATGAGTCGATCTATAATTTATACATTAATTTTAATAAGACTTTTCAATATAATTTAGTAAATGAATTACAAAATATAAGCTATTATATCTTGTGAATGTTTGTTTTTTGATAAAATTTCTTGTCAATGTTAATAGTTGTATTTTATCATGTTTGACCAAACATGCACTAAAAAAATTTGAAATATATTCTATGTAAAGTACTCCTGAGTCTCCATATTTGAGGCGGGGGTCGCCGCCCGGGTGAAAGATTGAATGAAGTCGGCCTACCCCTTTTTTTCCGAGAATGATTGGGCGAAGGTTGGTCAGACGCTGCCCTAGCCTTGGAGGAGGCTAAAGCTGAAGATGCCGCAAGTTCTGAAAGGGTTGAACCTCCCTCAAGGGAGAGCTGTGGTTTGGACACACAGGAGGTCGAAGGGGCACCCACTGAGGAACCTCAGGTGGCTCCAAAAAGCCTCCTCCTCTCTAGCTTCCTAACTGCTCCACCCCCAGTATCCAATCAAACTTTTTTTTTCCGGTTAATCATGAATTTTTTTCTTGGCGCTCGGCGTCATGAATTTGAACAATTTGGATGAGGGTGCGGACTACTCCGAAAGTCGCGCAGGTTGTAACAGATTGATAAAGGGCCTCCCCCTGTTGGTGTGGGGAGGAATTTCCCTTCCGTACTTTATTTATTTTTATTATCATAACTGTTTTCCTCCCTCGTCTGATTTGTATGCTTTTCCTATGTTCCGGTTGGATAATTCATACTTGCAGACCCACGATTTAACTTTGTATCCAGGTGAGGAGGAAATTCATGATTTGTGGCTCCGAACAGAAAACCGGATGGGCCTTGCGACTAGGGTTGCGACCCTTGGGCCTTTATCTTTGGCATTGCTTCCCACCAAAGGAATATGTGCAATTATGATTATGTTTGCTTCCCAATATGTAAAGGGAAACTCAACTTTTCCAAATTATATGCAGCCTGACGAATTTAATTTTGCCTTTAACCCGGGTATCTTAGCAGAAAAGGTCAACTCATGGTTTTAAGAGTTGCACTTTCTCAGCTAACTTGATAATAACCGGCGTAGGCATGTATAAACCCAAATTTATGTGTTATTCCTCGAATAGTCATCTCAAGCGCGAGTCTTGAGCATAAACCCAAAATAGTAGATTTGTCATATTTTTTCTGAAAATTTTTCGAAGTCGTTCTAAAAATCGCATTATTTGGTGTAACAGATATTTAGCTGTTTTCTCGATTTGCGTGCCACTTTCTAGAGCTTCTAGTGCTGAGATTTTTTGAAAAGTCTATGCAATAAATGCTATTTGAGCACATGGGGGGACAATGGATGACAAGTGTGGAACCCACCCACTTTAATTCAAATTAATACACCATTTTACATTAGATTTTAATTCACAAAACCCTCTCATCTTCTCCAATAAATACCCTCCCATCACCGAACCTTTTTCTTCAAGCTAAGAGCCAAAAAATTGATGGGTTTTTTTGAAGTAAACACTCTCTCAATATATACAAACACTCTCCTTAACTTCTTCATTAAAACCTTCTCATTCTTATATATATATATATATATATATATATATATATTCATATATACACAAGGTTATAATCGCTAAAGCTTTGTTTCACCCAACCAAGATTTTTCCCACCTAGCCAAGCTCTCCACCACTTGTTTTCGGCCTCCCGAAGGGCTGCCGAAGTTCGTCCGTGTGCTTAAATCGTATCGAACCTCCGGCGAATTTTTTCGGCGAACTTTCTCGTTAGTTTTCGTAAGTAGTAACTTTTTTAGTTTCAAATTCGAGTCTTAACCGATCGATTTGTTTTCCTATCTAAGAGCTCATACTTAAATATATATCCTCATCTTTAAAGCTCTTTATATACGGATCAATCTTATCGAACAATACATTCGAAAGATTATATACTTCGTCCAAAGACAAGTATATTTGTCCATATAGCCAAAAGACCTTAAAAGGAGTTTAGTTTTATCTACAAACTCCAAGACACATTAATATTATTTATTCGGAGGATTTTGTACGATAAACGTATTCTTCGATTTATAAGACAAATCTATCGAGAAAGAATACTCTCGAGATATTAAGCTTTCGGAAAGCTTAAAGAACTCTTGATCTTTAATATTCTTCGACTAAGAATATTATTGTTAAACTCGGCTTAGTTAATCTAGCCAAAACTCTTTTTATAAAACAAGGATATTTCGTAGATACTGTATTCTGAGATTTGCAGTGAGGTGAAAGTGAAGTGAGGTGATCTTCATTCTAAGACCCAAGTCCTAGACGTGCTAGTGGGGAGTTAGTCGTCTTCGCACCGTGAGGAAGAGGAAAGACCCAAGACCTAAGATCCAAGACCGGCAAAAGCTTAGACGTTCAAAGACTACATCCGGAGTACAATAACTTTGAGGAGGAAACAGGGAGTTACGCTCTAAGACGAGTCTTGTAAGTTTACCTTTATAGTGAGGAGGTAACGGGTAGTTACGCTCCAAGATATATATTTGTAAAGGTTTCTCCGCCTACTTTAAAGGAGTTTCTTTATAGTAGAGAAAATATCGAGTCCGGGGAGAAGCTCGAGGACTGGACTACGGGTGAGTGGACTCTAAGGTTTGAGTTAGCCACCGCGAACCAGGATAAAATCTCTCGTGTGGTATAATTCCTTTTCTTTTCTCATACTTCCGCATATTATAACTGTTTGCACTCTCGATACACGATTTTTAAAAGGGGATAAACTTTTTAAATCGGGATAAAATTTTAATTGGTGATTAAGCTATTCAACCCCCCCTTCTAGCTTAATTAACCTTTGTATCGGACCTAACACTCTGCTTTAGCTGCAGCATTTATCAACACAGTTGAAGGTGCGGAGGGTATAACGAGTGGAGATGAGTTGAATCCGTTGCCTTGGTCAACTTTCATGCTTGAATAAGATACTTGAGTTAATTGAGGTTTTGATCTCATCACTTTAGTTGGCAGCAGATGTCCAACAACAATAGAATCATGTTGAGAAAACTCATTTCTGTGGGTGACATCATTTGGTTCATGTCTTTTTGTGCTAGAAGTTCTTCGCCATGTACTGTTAGTAAAAAATAATTGTTCACAGATATAATTGTGAAGTAAGAGTGGCAGTTATAAAATTTAAATTATACTACGGGACTAAAAAGACTTTTCCAGCTTCCGTGGTTTAATAAAGGGCCAGATAAGCATTAGAATAATAAACTATATATCCATAATCTAAGGATTGGAACTTGCCTAGTGATAGTTAAAATCTACATTAATTTTGTTAGAAAAATTGGGATTTTGAGGATGTAATTGAAAGGCATATGTTTAGCCTATTTGTAATTAAAGAGGTACCAACTCAACTTTGATAAGAATAGCAAGATAAATAGCAAGTACTGTTGAAGGAATCCGTACGAAGAACGTCAAGTGATTTATTGAAATTATATATCTTAAGAATTTCAGGATGCTGCTGCACACCACTGGAAGAAGTTCATCAATATGTTCAAGCCTCAGTGTACAAATAATCTTTTGTAGCATGTCTAGAAGTCTAGAAGGTATAAAAGTTTTAATACTTTATTTATTCAGAAGATTCCATACTATTTCTACTTATGAAGAAGAACTACGAAGACAAAGACTCGACGAACAAGCCATATCTCAAATGTTTATTTGATAAAGAATATTTGATTCAGCTAGATACAGATGAACCAGACAATACATTTGTGTTTCAGCTACTCACATTAAATGTTCTGCATCAACTATAAGTGGCCGTTTAGTCAAGACAAAGATCTACAACGTTTAACAAAGTTAGAAGTCCCTGCTGCTGAAGGAAAAGAATTTTATAAGTATTTCTTCAATTATTTCACTTATCAAAATAATTAAATTAGTTGTATAATTTATTTATTAAATTGATTCACCTTCGAATTAATTTAATTTATGAATTTATATAATTAATATAATTAAGTGAGTAATTATTGAATATTTATTCAATTAAAAACAAATGTTTTATTGATAAAATGGCTCGGCATGACATTCTCAAAGAATGTCATCCCGTGTCTTTATATCAGACTATCCAGCCATGACTTTATGAAGTCATACCGTGTGTTGATGGATGACATTTTAAAAACGTCATACCGTTTCTTAATTGCAGACATTCTCCTCTATGACTTAAAGTCATACCGTGTCCTGCATACAGGCTTTTCCTAAAGTGATTCAGACTTGTGTAGATATCACTTAATAAGTCATACCCCCCTTCTACAATCGTTTCAGGACCTAACAATTGGCATCAAAGCGATTGATACCATTTTACCGTATTAGATCCTATACACACTCTGTAACGTCCAAATATTTTTTATTCGAATTAATTTTATTCCAAAAATTAATTCTGATTTAAAATATTTTTCTTTCAAAAATCCAAATCTCATCCAAACACTATTCACTTCAAATCCTTAAACATGAGTACACAAAGCATTAAAATCCCACCGTTCAGCAAGGAACACTTTGGCCTATGGAAGAGGCATATGTTATTGTTCCTCCGCACCGCCAACAGAAAATATATCGGGATTCTGAACAAAGGTGTTACTACCCCGATGAAACTCATTCTAGCACACGAAGAGGATGGTGTGCTGATCCCTCATAAAACTGTTCCGAAAGAACTCTCTGAGTATACAGATGAAGAGAGTGAACAAATAAACTTAGATGACGCTTGTTAGGCCAAATTAACTCACTATATTAATAAATATAGTGATCACAATCAATAACAGAATACTCAAATAAGAGAATAATGTTAGGGTTATACTGAAATATTCATTTGAAGTATATAACAATTATTTGAGAATCTTGAATGCATGTTTTCACATTGTCTGTATATTATATATTGTAGACAATCTAGTATCAAATGGGATAGCAGAAGATTAGATTGTCAGACTCCTTATATAATATAATAAAGGTTCACAGTCGAGGTGGTGTTAGACAAACCACTGGAACGGCTGAAGTATTATTTGGAAATAGTTTATCTTGACTATTGAATAATACTTATATACTTTGTGTATATTGAACGGGATCAAAATAGTAGAATAATTGTTTCTTTAATTCTGACAATAAAGAACTAAGATTCTATGATGTTATTAATGCTTAAGTTCTTAATCCGGATATAGTGATTGACACTTGTATTTAATGCACATGCCTTGACTCATAAATTAAGTAATTTATTTTAAATTACGAATTTATGTATTGGGCAATGACATTATGTACAGAGTGGGATATTGACTATAAAAGGAAACCGTGTCCGAAAAATAGATTCGGGTGATGATGTCCTCTTGAAAGCTCATAAAGATAATTATGCTTTAGTCCTGCAGGCAGATTTGTTCTTGCATAAAATTATAAGGTTGAGTGGATGATCAAGGATAAAAGATATTAATTAAATTAATTGTCAGAAATTAATTTAATTAATGGACATGCGATATCTTAAACATGGGGAATTTATAAGCAATTAATATGGGAGCCGAATTAAATAATTAATTTACGGAATTAGGAAAGGTAGTGCAAATTTTAGTTCTTTAGTGGATAGAATTAATATTTAATGACATTGGGCCTGGCCCGGAATGTCATTGGAAGGCCTGACCTAATGATCCATGATCCCTGCTGTAGCCTATATATATTCTCGTTCTCCTAAAGCTGAAAGACACACCAAAACGAATTAATCCTAGAGTCAGAGAGAGGCAGACGATTTTCTCAAGGAGACAGCTAGGGTTTTGGGTTTTCGGAGCTTTAAGGAGAGACACACCTTGGGAGATCGAAGGCCACACTTCGTCCAAGGAGAATCAAGGAATACAGTAGAAGACGTGGATTTGAATCGCTTGCGCCGTAGCGATTAAGGTTAATATTCTGTTCGAACTTTTAATTAGTATCATAAAACGCAGGACCAAGGTCCGATTGTTCCTACAAATAATTCAAGTAAACTCTTATTCACAATTCACAGTAGCTTACAAATACTCTCTTAGTGATTTATAACTTATCACTAAGAGCTGCTGGGTTACAAGAATAATACGCTCGATATTCTAACTTCCATAGAGTAAGCCCTAAGCTGTGTTTATATACACTGTTACATGATATCTACTGATTGATTTATAATTATCTGCTTCCTAATATAATCTAATCAGTAGCTATCCTTCTCCTGTCCTGATCTGCACAATCTTCCTTGATCTTTATCTTCCATGTTTATCCAGATCTGCTCCTAGAAATCAGCCGCCTGCAAACTCTGATCTTCGCTAAACTCTGATCCAGCTGGAAGTCGTTAAACTCTGATTTCCAGATAAACTCCGATATTCGATTCTGCACACTAAACAAGTTAGATACCTGTGACATCATCAAATATGTAACAATCTCCCCCAACTTGTACATTAGACGGAATGAACAAGTTATATATATGGCTGATGATGTCAAAAATTACTAAGGACAAATGCATGAAATAATTAATTCTCAGAACTAATTACAACTTACAGAACCAGCAGCTACTTTCTATCAAATCAGCCTATATCCATAGCTTTCTCTGACAAACTGATTTATCAGATCTTCTTCTTTCTGCTTCAAGGTCTGTATCATCTGGGCTTTAACGAGCTCTTCAGTGTCTTCCCCAGTCTGATAGATGGCTGCTCTCAAGGCATTTACCTTGCTTCTTCTCATAGCATCTCCCAACTGAATAACTCTAGGTCTGTCTGCATCATTGTTATAACCCAAGATTCTGGTGTTTGCAATGGTCTCCATAACAGAGCTGTTCTTCTCCATATAAATCTCAGAACCATCATCTTGAGCTATTTTGGGAATGTATTCTTCATCAGAACTTAATCCATGTAATCTTCTCTTCTCAAGGATAGTCGTCTTCACCAGATCAGACCATCTCTGGGTAGCTTCATTCTTAATCTCAAGCATATAATGAAAATGCTCAAGCTCCCTCAGAGATTTCAGTAACAAGTCAGCTTCTGATACTCTGTACACTCTTCCAGTGTTGAGAAATATTGCTATCTTCTCTTTATCTCCAGTACCATCATGAGTATCCATTAGAATCTGCACTGATTCTACCTTGTCTAGGTCCTTCTGTAAGACAACTTCACCCACCTTATCAGTCAGAGGATATGGATCTCTGAAAGTAGTGGCTGAGCTGGTTTCCAATTTTTCTTTCCAGTGACCTAGACCAGTTGTATCATATGCTTCCTTTCCTCTGGTACCATGAGTTCTCATTCTAGTAAGCATTGAGCTTTCCTTATACAAACTTGTACCAAGACTTCCAAAGAGACACTTCTTCTTCAACTCATCTTGAGTTTTCCCAGAGTTTATCTTTAGCCATGAGGCTTTAGTTTCTGCAGGCTCAGAATTTCCTTTTTCTTCTTGAAACTTAACTTGAGCAATGTCAGAGGTTAATTCTAACTCAGAAATTGTCTTGACTATTGATTCTTCATTCTTCTTCCTTCTAGTCAACCCAACCTCTTCTTCCTCAACTTGATCAGACACATCAGAAATTATGTTTACACCTTTGCTTAGCTGTATCATCCTCTGAGAAGGATCTTCTGATGCAATCTTAACAACTGATTTCTTCTTCAAAATAGGAACACCATCAACAGGTTGCTTTCCCTTATCCTTGGAATCAGTCTCAGACTTTGTTTGAGACCTGGTTCTGGGTCTGTTGATGTCAGAGTAGTCAATTTCACTGATCACTACCCCTTTTTCACTTGGTCTTAACTGTTTTTGTGAGGGATCAGTAATTTGCTTCTGTTTATCAGACTTTGTTTTGCTGATCTTCATCTTCTCAGCAGCTAATCTTTCTTCTTCAAGTCTGATAGCCTCAATATCAACTCTTGGGTTTTCTTTTTCAAAGATCTTCCTTGCAACAGCCTCATCAATGGCTTGAAGAGATGGAGATTTATTGTACAGAGTGGTTTTCTTTCCTCTGAACTTCAGAGTTTGACAAAACTTCTGAGATTCTGGATCTCCAGCTTCAATCAGTTTATCAGATTCAGGAATCAGATTTTCTTCCTTATGTACAATATCAGAATTAACAACAGCCAGTTCTTTTGAGATTTTCTTGTTAGGGTTATACTGAAATATTCGTTTGAAGTATATAACAATTATTAGAGAATCTTCAATGCATGTTTTCACATTGTCTGTATATTATATATTGTAGACAATCTAGTATCAAATGGGATAGCAGAAGATTAGATTGTCAGACTCCTTATATAATATAATAAGGGTTCACAGTCGAGGTGGTGTTAGACAAACCACTGGAATGGCTGAAGTATTATTTGGAAATAGTTTATCTTGACTATTGAATAATACTTATATACTTTGTGTATATTGAACGGGATCAAAATAATAGAATAATTGTCTCTTTAATTCTAAGATTCTATGATGTTATTAATGCTTAAGTTCTTAATCCGGATATAGTGATTGACACTTGTATTTAATGCACATGCCTTGACTCATAAATTAAGTAATTTATTTTAAATTACGAATTTATGTATTGGGCAATGACATTATATACAGAGTGGGATATTGACTATAAAAGGAAACCGTGTCCGAAAAATATATTCGGGTGATGATGTCCTCTTGAAAGCTCATAAAGATGATTATGCTTTAGTCCTGCAGGCAGATTTGTTCTTGCATAGTTATAAGGTTGAGTGGATGATCAAGGATAAAAGATATTAATTAAATTAATTGTCAGAAATTAATTTAATTAATGGACATGCGATATCTTAAACATGGGGAATTTATAAGCAATTAATATGGGAGCCGAATTAAATAATTAATTTACGGAATTAGGAAAGGTAGTGCAAATATTAGTTCTTTAGTGGATAGAATTAATATTTAATGACATTGGGCCTGGCCCGGAATGTCATTGGAAGGCCTGACCTAATGATCCATGATCCCTGCTGTAGCCTATATATATTCTCGTTCTCCTAAAGCTGAAAGACACACCAAAACGAATTAATCCTAGAGTCAGAGAGAGGCAGACATTTTTCTCAAGGAGACAGCTAGGGATTTGGGTTTTCGGAGCTTTAAGGAGAGACACACCTTGGGAGATCGAAGGCCACACTTCGTCCAAGGAGAATCAAGGAATACAGTAGAAGACGTGGATTTGAATCGCTTGCGCCGTAGCGATTAAGGTTAATATTCTGTTCGAACTTTTAATTAGTATCATAAAACGCAGGACCAAGGTCCGATTGTTCCTACAAATAATTCAAGTAAACTCTTATTCACAAATCACAGTAGCTTACAAACTCTCTTAGTGATTTATAACTTATCACTAAGAGCTGCTGGGTTACAAGAATAATACGCTCGATATTCTAACTTCCATAGAGTAAGCCCTAAGCTGTGTTTATATACACTGTTACATGATATCTACTGATTGATTTATAATTATCTGCTTCCTAATATAATCTAATCAGTAGCTATCCTTCTCCTGTCCTGATCTGCACAATCTTCCTTGATCTTTATCTTCCTTGTTTATCCAGATCTGCTCCTAGAAATCAGCCGCCTGCAAACTCTGATCTTCGCTAAACTCTAATCCAGCTGGAAGTCGTTAAACTCTGATTTCCAGATAAACTCCGATATTCGATTCTGCACACTAAACAAGTTAGATACCTGTGACATCATCAAATATGTAACAATCTCCCCCAACTTGTACATTAGACGGAATGAACAAGTTATATATATGTGCTGATGATGTCAAAAATTACTAAGGACAAATGCATGAAATAATTAATTCTCAGAACTAATTACAACTTACAGAACCAGCAGCTACTTTCTATCAAATCAGCCTATATCCATAGCTTTCTCTGACAAACTGATTTATCAGATCTTCTTCTTTCTGCTTCAAGGTCTGTATCATCTGGGCTTTAACGAGCTCTTCAGTGTCTTCCCCAGTCTGATAGATGGCTGCTCTCAAGGCATTTACCTTGCTTCTTCTCATAGCATCTCCCAGCTGAATAACTCTAGGTCTGTCTGCATCATTGTTATAACCCAAGATTCTGGTGTTTGCAATGGTCTCCATAACAGAGCTGTTCTTCTCCATATAAATCTCAGAACCATCATCTTGAGCTATTTTGGGAATGTATTCTTCATCAGAACTTAATCCATAGAATCTTCTCTTCTCAAGGATAGTCCTCTTCACCAGATCAGACCATCTCTGGGTAGCTTCATTCTTAATCTCAAGCATATACTGAAAATGCTCAAGCTCCCTCAGAGATTTCAGTAACAAGTCAGCTTCTGATACTCTGTACACTCTTCCAGTGTTGAGAAATATTGCTATCTTCTCTTTATCTCCAGTACCATCATGAGTATCCATTAGAATCTGCACTGATTCTACCTTGTCTAGGTCCTTCTGTGTGACAACTTCACCCACCTTATCAGTCAGAGGATATGGATCTCTGAAAGTAGTGGCTGAGCTGGTTTCCAATTTTTCTTTCCAGTGACCTAGACCAGTTGTATCATATGCTTCCTTTCCTCTGGTACCATGAATTCTCATTCTAGTAAGCATTAAGCTTTCCTTATACAAACTTGTACCAAGACTTCCAAAGAGACACTTCTTCTTCAACTCATCTTGAGTTTTCCCAGAGTTTATCTTTAGCCATGAGGCTTTAGTTTCTGCAGGCTCAGAATTTCCTTTTTCTTCTTGAAACTTAACTTGAGCAATGTCAAAGGTTAATTCTAACTCAGAAATTGTCTTGACTATTGATTTTTCATTCTTCTTCCTTCTAGTCAACCCAACCTCTTCTTCCTCAACTTGATCAGACACATCAGAAATTATGTTTACACCTTTGCTTAGCTGTATCATCCTCTGAGAAGGATCTTCTGATGCAATCCTAACAACTGATTTCTTCTTCAAAATAGGAACACCATCAACAGGTTGCTTTCCCTTATCCTTGGAATCAGTCTCAGACTTTGCTTGAGACCTGGTTCTGGGTCTGTTGATGTCAGAGTAGTCAATTTCACTGATCACTACCCCCTTTTCACTTGGTCGTGACTGTTTTTGTGAGGGATCAGTAATTTGCTTCTGTTTATCAGACTTTGTTTTGCTGATCTTCATCTTCTCAGCAGCTAATCTTTCTTCTTCAAGTCTGATAGCCTCAATATCAACTCCTGGGTTTTCTTTTTCAAAGATCTTCCTTGCAACAGCCTCATCAATGGCTTGAAGAGATGGAGATTTATTGTACAGAGTGGTTTTCTTTCCTCTGAACTTCAGAGTTTGACAAAACTTCTGAGATTCTGGATCTCCAGCTTCAATCAGTTTATCAGATTCAGGAATCAGATTTTCTTCCTTCTATACAATATCAGAATTAACAACAGCCAGTTCTTTTGAGATTTTCTCTGAAACTCTGACTGCTTCATTTATATTCTGAACTTGAGACACAACAATCATTTCCAGAGAAGATTGCTTTTGTTGTGATTCTCTGAGTCTGACAGAGTTTCCATCCTTATCACTCTGTCTTTCCAGATTCTTCTTTATCTTTGATTTGCAGCTTTATCTGCTTGCCAGAGTTTCCATCTGCAATCTCATTTCCATCTTCATCACCATCTGGCTTTTTCTTTTTCATTGGCTGGTCAGATTTGCATTTGTCTTTCAGTACTTCTCCCCCTTTTTGACATCAGCAGAGGTTAGAAATTGAACCAGCTGAGCTACATAAGAGCTCAATTCAGCCAAGGTAGTCTGCATGGATCTTTGAGTAACTTCAATTGAGGAAAGTCTGTCTTCCATAGATGGAGGTTGAGCTCTGCACATCCTTTGAAAATATGTTAGTTGACAGACTTTGCTCTTAGCAGAGGTAGGATGTTGGACTGGAGAATCTTGAACTAGTGAAGGAGTTTTGATTGGAGAGGATTCTCTGACTGAAGACAGATCATGTACTGGAGAAGCATCTCTCACTAGAGTAGATTTTCTAACTGGATCAGAGATTGTAGCTGGAAGAGAAGCTGAAACATGAGTTGGAACAGAGGTGACCTCTGTAGCATCATCATCATCATTGACAAAGATGCTGAGTGTATGAGAAGCCAGAGCTTCTGTGGCTGCATCAGAATTTGCAGCATAAGAGATCTCCTGAACAGGAGCTGCAACATTTTTTTGAACTTGAATCAGAGATTCCTGATTCATCTACAACACAGACTCTGTAACAACATCAGCTGTAGTTGGTTCCAAAGGAACATCTGATTGAGCTTGGAATTCAGGAATTGGTTCTGACATTTGGATATCAGCTGCTGTTGTTTCCTCAAGTGGCAGTGCAGATATAAGTTCAATCAGTACAGGATCCGCAGATTGTTGTTGATCAGAGAATAGGATCAAAGCCTAATTAGGATCTTCTGACTGAGGAGGATCAACAATCAGGTCAGTGATGATGGTTGGCTTGATCTTCTTCCTTTGTTTCTGAACTGGTTGAGCTTGTATAAGTTCTTCATCAGAGTCAGAATCAGAAATTTCTTGAAGAAATCTTCTTTTCCTGGGTGGAGGAGATGGTTTTGTAGGAGATTTAGAAGATCTGAGGACTTTTGTAGGTGAAGATTTTACAACTGGCCCTTTTTGGGAAGGACCAGAGGATGGTGGTTGGTCAGATTTTGCAACTGGCCCTTGTTGGGAAGGACCAGAGGTTGGTTCAGCAGAGGAAGAGGATGGACGAGGAATATTCTCATCAGAGAATAAGGGACCATATTTATCTGGCAAAGCCAGCTTCAGTTTGTCCTGTACAGTGACAGGTATGGCCAATACAAGAGGATTGGTTTTCTTACTGTCCTTTTTAATTAGATCAGTAAAAGCACATTTTGTGATCTTAAAGGGTAATTCAGTGTCAGAGTCAGGTATAGAGACAGTAGGAAAGCAATATGAGAATATTAATTGGCAAAATCTAGCAAAGTAGACAACATTCTCATCCTCTAATTTTCTATCACCAATAAATCTCAGGATAGAAGGCCCAATCTGCTGACTATGGATTAGAGAATACCCAATCTGCTGACTGAAGATTGGAATGGCATCAAAGTTGCTACATTTGTTGCCGAAGGTGTAGGAACAATCGGACCTTGGCCCTGCGTTTTATGATACTAATTAAAAGTTCGAACCGAATATTAACCTTAATCGCTACGGCGCAAGCGATTCAAATCCATGTCTTCTACTGTATTCCTTGATTCTCCTTGGACGAAGTGTGGCCTTCGATCTCCCAAGGTGTGCCTCTCCTTAAAGCTCCGGAAAACCCAAAACCCTAGTTGTCTCCATGAGAAAAACGTCTGCCTCTCTCAAACTCTAGGATGAATTCGTTTTGGTGTATCTTTCAGCTTTAGGAGAACGAGAATATATATAGGCTACAGTAGGGATCATGGACCATTAGGTCAGGCCTTCCAATGACATTCCGGGCCAGGCCCAATGTCATTAAATATTAATTCAATCCACTAAAGAATTAATATTTGCACTACCTTTCCTAATTCCGTAAAATAAATTACTTAATTTATGAGTCAAGGCATGTGCATTAAATACAAGTGTCAATCACTATATCCGGATTAAGAACTTAAGCATTAATAACATCATAGAATCTTAGTTCTTTATTGTCAGAATTAAAGAAACAATTATTCTACTATTTTGATCCCGTTCAATATACACAAAGTATATAAGTATTATTCAATAGTCAAGATAAACTATTTCCAAATAATACTTCAGTCGTTCCAATGGTTTGTCTAACACCATTTAGACTGTGAACCTTTATTATATTATATAAGGAGTCTGACAATCTAATCTTCTGCTATCCCATTTGATACTAGATTGTCTACAATATATAATATACAGACAATGTGAAAACATGCATTCAAGATTCTCAAATAATTTTTATATACTTCAAACGAATATTTCAGTATAACTCTAACAATCTCCCACTTATACTCAAGATATTCTTTGAGTATATCAGTGTTTATTACAAGCAATCCACTACCAACTATATATAACTATGTGACAAAGTATCTGACTCCTACCGCTTCCACGTGCTCCTGAAAAGCCTTAGCTGGTAAGCTCTTCGTGAAAGGATCTGCCCGGTTATCCTTCGATGCTATATCAGCCACAACGATATCTCCTCGCTTAACGAACTGTCGTATGAGGTGATACTTACGCTCTATGTGTTTCGCAGCCTTATGGGCCCGTGGTTCCTTGGTATTTGCCACAGCACCAGTATCATCACAATAAATTGTGATTTGCTGTGGAGGATTAGGAACCACATCCAAATCCAGCAGGAAGTTTCGGAACCATATAGCCTCTTTGGCTGCCTCTGAGGCTGCCACATATTCGGCTTCCTTGGTTGAGTATACGATGCATTTCTGCTTCACACTCCTCCATATTACGGCTCCACCTCCCAAAGTAAAAACACATCCCGAGGTGGACTTTCTCTTATCCTTATTTGTCTAGAAATCCGAATCGGTATATCCCAGAGGCAATAGGTTAGAGGGCTTGTAAACTAGCATATACTCCTTAGTCCTTCGCAGGTACTTGAGTATTGCTTTTACAGCAATCCAATGTTCTTGTCCTGGGTTTGACTGGTATCTGCTAACCATGCCCACGGCAAAGCAGATATCAGGCCTCGTACATAACATTGCATACATTAGGCTTCCACATGCCGAAGCATAAGGAACTGCCTTCATGTTCTCTATCTCCTTAGGTGTCGAAGGACACTGACTCTTTGATAGAGTAACTCCATGTCTAAAGGGTAAATTACCCTTCTTGGAGTCCTGCATGTTAAAACGAGCTAATACGTCATCTATGTAGGGCTCCTGAGATAAAGCCAACATCCTTTTCTTGCGATCCCTTATAAGTTTGATCCCAAGGATGTATGCTGCTTCACCTAAGTCCTTCATTTCAAATTGTTTGAACAACCATGCCTTTATTGAAGACAACATCTTAACATTGTTTCCAATGATTAAACTGTCATCAACATAAAGCACTAGAAAAACCACTGCATTTCCCTCACATCTCTTATATACGCATGCTTCGCTTGGACATTGATCAAATCCATATGATTGGACTGCCTGATCAAAGCGAATGTTCCAATACCTAGAAGCTTGTTTAAGTCCATAAATAGACCTCTTCAGCTTACATACAAGATGCTCTTGGCCTTCTTTAATGAATCCCTCTGGTTGCTGCATATAGATGGTTTCCTCAAGATTTCCATTAAGGAAAGCTGTCTTGACATCCATTTGCCAAATCTCATAATCGAGATGAGCTGCTATAGATAAAAATATACGGATTGACTTAAGCATGACTACTGGCGAAAAGGTTTCCTCATAATCGATACCTTCTTTCTGAGTATACCCTTTCGCAACAAGTCTTGCTTTCCAGGCTTTCACCTTTTTGTCTGATCCCCTCTTTTTCTTGTAGACCCGCTTACATCCAATAGGTTTTATACCTTTGGGTGGTTCCACGAACTCCCAGACCTGATTAGAATACATTGATTCCATCTCAGAATCCATTGCCTTTTGCCAAAGACTTGCATCTTTGTCTTGTATTGCCTCTTCGTATGTCCGGGGATCATCATCATGTTCACCAGAGACCAGGTCCGAAGACTCTCCCAAAAACATGAATCTGTCAGGCTGTCGAACAACCCTCCCACTACGACGAGGAACTGGTGCGGTATTAGTGACCGGTTGCACAGTCTGTTGTGGTTGTTCTACTTGTACTACATGTTCATTATTCGTCCCTCCCACTAGTTCCTCTAAAATGATACTACTCATGGGTTTGTGATTCATTATATAGTCTTCTTCTAAGAATTTTGCATTGGTGCTAACAGTGACATCCTGATTCTTAGGACTATAAAATAAATAACCTTTTGTTCCCATGGGGTAGCCTACAAACAGCTTTACTTCTGTACGAGAGCTTAGTCGCGTTCTTGTTCAGCACATGTGCTGGACAACCCTATATCCGAATGTGTCTCAGACTCGGTTTGTACCCGGTCCAAAATTCTAAAGGGGTTTTAGGAACCGACTTAGAAGGTACTAAGTTCAAAAGATAAGCTGATGTCTCTAAGGCATGTCCCCAAAACGACTTGGGTAAATCCGAATAACTCATCATCGATCTAACACTCTCTAAAAGAGTCTGGTTCCTTCTCTCTGCTACACCGTTCTGCTCGGGTGTGCCTAGTGCAGTCAACTGGAATTCTATCCCATTCTCTGATAAATATTCCCTGAATTCCCCAAGCAAGTACTCGCCACCACGATCTGATCGTAGTGACTTGATAATTTTATTATGTCGCTTCTCTGTTTTAGCTTTGTACTCCTTGAATTTATCAAAGCACTCAGACTTACGGTGCAACAAATAAACATAACCATATCTAGAATAATCGTCAATGAAAGTGACGAAATACTCATAACCACCTCTTGCTTGGATATTCATGGGTCCACATAAATAAGAGTGAACCAATCCTAACACTTCTTTGGCTCTATTCCCCTTTGCCTTGAAAGGCCTATTGGTCATTTTACCTTCCAAGCAGGATTCACAAACTGGAAATGGCTCCAATGCCAATGAGTCTAAAGGCCCGTCTACTACCAGTCTTTGAATCCTCCTCAAGTTAATATGACCTAATCTCAAGTGCCAAAGATATGTTTGGTTCAAACTAGAACGTTCCTTTCTTTTATTAGAGCTAGAAGATGTGTTGTTCAATACCCTATGTTGTAGTTGTTGTGCAGGTTGATTAGGATTAAATATATACAAATTGTCTTGCAATGTACCAGAACATATAATCCGTTTATTCATCATAATAAAAACATTACGATCCAAACAAACATTATAACCATCCATAGCAAGTTTAGAAACCGAAATCAAATTCCTTCTAAAAGAAGGTACATAAAGACAATTGTTCAAAACCAAAATCCTATCAGAACCAAAAGATAAATGAATAACTCCTACTGCAACTACTGCTACTTTCGTAGCATCTCCTATGAACACGTATATCTCGCCATCTCTAAGCATTCTGGATTGCTGGAACCCCTGCATAGAGTTACAAACATGATCAGTGGATCCAGTATCTACACACCAAGTGCTCGTAGATATAGACGCTATAAATGTTTCTGTAACTAGAGAAAGAGACATACCAGTATTGTTTGTCTTCTTAGGAAGAGGACAATCCTTTTTCTAGTGACCCGACTGCTTGCACCGGTAGCACTTTCCTTTAGGATTTTTCACACCACCTTGAACTCCCACTACCTTCACAGCTTGCTGTGTCTGACCCTTTTTCTTCTTCTTATATCCTTTCGGCTTAGAGGAAGAACCTTTCTCAGCCACATTCACTTGAACACTCTGGCGAAATAATCCTTCAGCTGCCTGAGGTTCTGTCAGCAGTTCCGCAAGACTATACTGCCTCTTATTCATGTTGTAATTCAAGCGGAACTGCTCAAAACTCTTGGGCAAGCTCATAAGGACAATGTCAATCTGGGTTTCCCCGTCAAGCTCAGCACCAAGGATTTCTATCTCATTCAGATGTGACATCATCTTAAGAACATGATCCCTTACAGGTGTACCTTCAGCCATCTGAGTGTTCATTAAAGCCTTCATGGCTACTTGCCTAGCAGCCCTATTCTGATCTCCAAAAAGTTCTTTGAGATTAAAGAGCATATCCGAAGCAGTGGCCATAGCCTGATGCTGATGCTGCAAAACACCCGACATTTCTGCCAGAATGTAACATCGCGACATCTCATCAGCCTTTATCCACCGCTTATAATACTCTTTCTCCTCATCAGGAGCATGAGCAGCAGGCTGCTCAGGCTTGGGTTCATAACTGCAAAATTTGTACTCCTCAGCAGTCAACACAATGTCCAAATTACGTTTCCATTCAATATAGTTAGGTCCGGTAAGTTTGTTATCCTTAAGTATGGTGAATAGTGGATTAAAGCCCATTTTATCCTGAGAATCATGCATGAAAAAATCACATTGCACATAAAGAAGGGTGCATTAAAAATTAAGACCTATTGGTTCCTCTAACAATTATTAAAATTAAATGCACTAACGTTTAAACACCATAAGTTTCTGGTACGTCACGATGGGTGACATGTATACCACCTAAATTTGTTTAAACGTTACTTCGGTCCTATTACTAACCAATAAGCCTAGTTGGGGTGGTCTATATTATTTTTCATAGCTAAGTGTATACCATCATCAAATCTTAAATTACCCGAAACCTATGGAACTTGGTACGCCACGATGGGCAGCATGTATACCTTCCAATATTCTTTGAATATAATACTTCAATTCAATATTCGTGTCTGGTTTGATTTTTAGGCAGTGGAGGAGTCACATCGGTCTCACTAAATACCCATAAGCCTTAGAAATCGCCCCAAATCAGAGATAATGAAAATTCGTATCCATTCGTATTAATTTAAGAAGTTTGTTCCGGTAATATCTATAACATTCTAGACACCATAAATTACATGCCACGATGGATGACGTATATATAATTTATATTCGTCTTTATGTTAAATTACATACAAACAATGATGGAGACCATGGGATTTAATATCATATTAATTCCCTCTCCCACTTAAAATTTACTTTTAGGATTTTAATCTAGATGCATCACCCTATGTTAGTTCTTTGAAGTCCACATGCATACTATCATGGTAATAGCAACACAAAGAACACATAACATGGCAGCATACTAGCATGATTAAAGCATTAATTAAAAACATCCCTATGTCCATGTCATTCTAGCATGCGAAGGGTTAGTATCACATGGCATAACAACACAGACAAGAAACACATAATAACCATAATCAAGAATTATGTAAAACATGATAAAACACGTCCACTATTATGGCCCTGCAAAAATCAGCTTCGAATTCATCCTTCGAAAAATTCCAGGAAACTTCGAGAGCCCGTTTGGATGCCTAAACGGCCTCAGAATGCCTCAAAAAATTCCGAAAAACAGACTCGAAAAGTGCTCGTTCGCCGAAATCGGACATCGTGTGCAAAAGTTACAGCCAAAACAGTGCAGCACCCCTGAAACCAGATCGCAGCAGCGGAAGATCTCTGTTTCTTGCAGCCCTGTTGATCAAACAATTACATACAAATTGTATAGATGAACCAGCCTATTCTATTACATCAGATCATAATCTAAAACAATTACAAATTGAATTACAAGATTAAACTATCACGATCAACCCTCGTGATTTACAACAGCCACGATAAACCACGTGGAATCCAAACATAACAGAATTAAAACACGGCCATAATAGTGGATAACAACCTGCATCACAGAATCACTATATACATGCATATATAATCATGACACGGACTACATATCATAAATCGCAGAACCGCAACCTGGCTCTGATGCCATTGTTGGAACAATCGGACCTTGGCCCTACGTTTTATGATACTAATTAAAAGTTCGAACAGAATATTAACCTTAATCGCTACGGCGCAAGCGATTCAAATCCACGTCTTCTACTGTATTCCTTGATTCTCCTTGGACGAAGTGTGGCCTTCGATCTCCCAAGGTGTGCCTCTCCTTAAAGCTCCGAAAAACTCAAAACCCTAGCTGTCTCCTTGAGAAAAACGTCTGCCTCTCTCAAACTCTAGGATGAATTTGTTTTGGTGTATCTTTCAGATTTAGAAGAACGAGAATATATATAGGCTACAGTAGGGATCATGGACCATTAGGTCAGGCCTTCCAATGACATTCCGGGCCAGGCCCAATGTCATTAAATATTAATTCAATCCACTAAAGATTAATATTTGCACTACCTTTGTGACGGACCCACCACAAATAACCGACTAAAGCATGCATAATACGATATTAAATTAAACTACATAATTATAAATATTAAACTACACGTTTAAACCACAATCCCGGAATCACTAGGAATGAGTATGAACAACGTCTAAAGTATTACAACCCAAATTATAGTCTAAGTCATTACTACACATTTTAAATCCCAAAAGTTCTAAAAGATAAAATTAGGGAACTATGAGTTCCCAACCTGCTCCATCATACGGCGGTACGCGATCCCTGATCCTGAGGTAGACTTACGGGCGGTCTGCTTGAATCGGGACATTCTCGAGTTTCACTGAAGAGTTATAATAAACAACAAAATATATGAGCTAAAAGCTCAGCAAGTGAAAGCAATATATATAACAGTTCACAATATGCAGTATAACAAGTGCAAAAGCAACAGTAGATATCACAAGGTATAATCACAAGTAAAGGTGCAAGATGAGATATCAATTTTATTGGAATTGGAAACACACAGCGCTACGACCATTGAGGGGTGATCAGCCCACACCAAGCTCCGAACCACATAAAGTGATTCAACCAGGGACGATCCTCGGCACACATTGGCCATAAACAGACATCAGGCTCCCCGCTACTGATGCTGCAATAACTGACTAGCGCCTCAGTCTTAATATAAAATTATTATCCAATTCCTTTTAAAAGGTCATTTCAATTCAATTCAATTTCAAAAGGGGTCTTGATCAAAGACAAGTCATAAGCAAGGGTGTTTTCAAATCATAAGTGGACTTTCTAAAATAGGAAATGTTATTAAGATCAAGGTTCCAAAAGAGATAATTCAGTTCAATGTGGGATTCCAAGTTCTCAATATGAATCAGGGACTATTGGAGTATGTTCATGTGGGTGTAAGGGTGATATTATATAAAAAGGTCCATTCAAGTATAAAGGGTATTATTGAATTCCAAACTTGATCATAGGGTGATGATAGGGTGATACAGTTCTAAGTAAACAGTAATTCAATATTCACAAGGTATACAATTATCAAGCAAGTATAAAGGAAGAGTTTCACTTGCCTGGATTAAGCCTACTGAGCTCTTGTATAGATGTTTCTGGGGGTTCCTTGCCTGGCCTCCTACTTGCACCTATAATTAATAGTATCCTCGTCACTACAATGCTAACTACCCTTTCGTGTATAAATATATATACATATATATAAATAAATATATACATATATATAAAAATATACACTTAAACTTAATTAAAACAAGTAACATATTCATCAAGTAATGCACATAACAAGTAAAGCATGGCATTTTATTACTTAACTATGATCATTTAATAATCCTCTAATTGTACCTAAGTCACTTAAGCAATTAATCAAGTAACACATAAGGTCTAAGACCAATACCTCCTAACTATACTCTACTGACCTCAACTTAACCAATTAATAGTAAGGCACACTTGTGCCCCACCTTACAAGACTCACAAATGAAGTGCATCCTAATTGGCTTACTAGTATGCTTACCTTGGCAACACTTGTGTGCCTTGGTTAAAATAATGCATCTATACTAAGTGCATTGACCTAAACTGACTTGCACTATCTTATATGACTTAAAACTAACTCATGGACTCAATATGAGGTCAAGGCCTCACTGATGACACACTCATATGCAATGCTTCTAACTTAGTTCTAAAATGTGACTCCATGTGTGACACTTGTGTATTTTAGTGGAAATGAGGCATCTCCACTTAAGGCATTAACTCCAAATTAATTTCTAAAGGTTAATATGATCCTAAAATAACTTTGTGAAGTGGTGTGACTCAAAGGCCTAACTTATAAGGACTTTTAAAAACTAATACACTCAAGTGATTATTCTGATTAGGCAGTTTGGCACCTCTTGGAGGGCCTTGGCAAAAACAAATGTTTCCCCCATGTGCCTTGGTGAAATTGTGACTCCTCTGGATACCTAAGACCTAAATCTAAGTTGTGCACTTGTAATGACACTAAGGCCTTGCTCAGGCCTCCTTGGGCCTCCATGCCAAGTTGACACAGAACACCCTGACTTGCTGTGGGGACTGCCATGATCTTACCAACTTGAAATTCACTAAACTCACTCAATACTCCAATATAATGACTCAAATGGCTTCCTAAGACTTCCCTAAACTCATCTAAATCAAGGCCCCATGAGGGCCTCACCAATGACATAGCTTAAACCACTCAAGGATGCAATTGATCCTAAAATGCCCTGTTCTGGGGTGTACCCTGAAATGTGTGTGTGCATCTATCTAAATCAATATTTTTATGACTTTTTATGGCTACTGGAGACTTGTATATACCAAGTCCCAACTCCAGGTAACTTGGGCCTATGAGTGCCTAAGCATGACATCTCCATTTTTCATGGTTTCTATAGTGCAAAAATCTGCCATAGTGTGTGTGTGTCTCCTTCCACCTTAACACCCTCCAAAACTCCATAAACCAACAAACCAAGCCTCAAATCCTAGTCTATACTATATATATACCTACTGACTATTTACACAAAGCAAGATATCACAAAATTTGGCCATTTAAAAGCACAAAACCGAGGCAATTAAAGAGCAAAAACAAAGCAGATTTTTCAAGGAGCATTCTTGAGCAAATTTTCGAATATAAAATCATGGTATTCACACAATAGCTACTGATTATTACTAGATATCATCATAAACACTTTAAACTAACATTTTATCACTTGGATCATGGCATGCATCACTCATAAATTGCATACAAAACTCAAACTCATGGCATTTCATTCGGTTTTCACATAAATCAACATGCATCACTAGAATCTCTCATATATAGCTCTAAATCATGTTATATCATCCAAATACAAGTCATGAAAGGGCTGAATATACACAATAATCTCACCACAACACTATAGCCTTCGAATTTCAAGAAACCATCTCCCAAAATCATGAAATTTTCGAGTGCAAAGATACATACATTCGGCTCTTCTTTAGAGTCATGGCCGAATGTGATGAAACATGAGTATGACTTGGTCGAATAGAGGTATAGCCCTCACCAAGAACGCCTCAAGCTCATCTTTAAGAACCCCCAAAATGGAGACCTTAAGCTCATAAGAACTAAGGTCCCATTTCAACTCCAAATATTAACATGCAAGCAACAACTAACCTTGATATGAGATATATAAGCTTGATTAGAGAGACTTAACTTGACAAAGCTTGAAAAACATGAAGAAGTGAAAGAAAAGGGTGGAGAGGGTAGAGAGAGAGATTCGGCTGAGAGAGATGAGGGAGAGAAGAGAGGAGAGTGGAGAGGGTTTTGGTGAGTGAAGGGGTGTGTGACAAGTGGAGCCAAGTACTTGCTTTGACCCCTCTTTTGACTAGAAAAATGTTAGTGGAGTTTGTAATGACTAGCTTGTCCTCGGTAGTAATGTAAGGGGTGTTTGCATGCAAGGGTAGAGTAGACAATTTGTAATTATTAAAAGTGTGGTTTAAAAAGTATTAAAAGAAAGAGTTTTAATATATAAAGTACAAATCTATAAATCATGAAATTAATATCACAAATAATATGAGATTTTAGAAGTTAAATAAAATAGTTTTCAAAAAATTTTGGACAAGGAATGAATTTTAAAAGAATTATTACAAGTGGAGCTCTATTATACACATCACACAAAAATATTAAAGCACGAATATAATAAACGTAAACTTTCGAGAGAAATATATATATCACATCGCTATTTAACAAGTTATAATACATCGGCTACTCGCAATTATCAAATAGCACTAAATCGAACCAATCTTTATTATTATTAAATCGGGTAGCGACACCGATCACATTTATTAATATTAAGTCAAAATCCGTCGCAACTAGTAATACCATTTAATCGCGTAGCGAGATTTATCCATCAAATATTAGACAAGTATATTCTAACTATAATCAGAAGTCACGTAACAATAAACGAGTCAAAGTCACATAATTTAGCAATTAAGACACGAAAATTTATATATCACCAAAATGAACTATTGTAATATATATAAGTCAAATATTACAGGCGTTACATCCTTCCCCCCTTAAAAGGATTCTGACCCCAGAATCTAAGCAAATAAATGAGGATACTTATCTAACATATCACTTTTTAACTCCCACGTTGATTCTTCAACCTTGGGATTCCTCCACAAAACTCTAACTAAAGGAACTGTCTTATTCCTTAACACCTTATCCTTTCTATCTAGAATGCTAACCGGTTGCTCGATATAAGACAAATCGGGCTCTATTTCCACTGGTTCATTCTCTATGATGCACTTGGTGTCGGGGTTGAACTTCTTAAGCAATGAGACGTGGAAAACGTTGTGTACGAGCTGCATTTGAGGCGGTAAGGCTAGTTTGTACGCCACTTTCCCAATTTTGCTCAAAATCTCAATAGAACCAATAAATCTAGGACTCAGCTTCCCTTTCTTTCCGAATCTTGCTATTCCTCTCCAAGGTGACACTTTCAGTAGAGCAGCTTCTCCAATTTCATACTCAACATCTTTTCTGTGCGGGTCAGCATACTTTCGTTGCCTGTCTTGAGCTGCAATCAGTCGATTTCGAATCACATCTACTGCTTCCTTTGTTTGCTGAATCAATTCTGGACCAATTACTTTCCTTTCTCCAACTTCATCCCAATATATCGGAGATCTACAATTTCTTCCATAAAGAGCTTCGTACGGGGGCATTCTAATGCTGGCATGATAACTGTTATTATACGAAAACTCAACCAAAGGCAAATGCTCGTCCCAATTTCCTTCGAAGTCCAAAGCACAAGACCTTAACATGTCTTCGATAGTCTGAATTGTACGCTCGCTTTGTCCGTCCGTTTGTGGATCATAAGCAGTACTCATCTTGAGTCGGGTTTCCAAATGTTCTTGAAATTGCTTCCAGAATCTAGAATTAAAACGAGGGTCTCGATCTGACATAATATATACTGGAACTCCATGACGAGTAACAATCTTTTCAAATACATGTGAATCAGCTTGTCCATTGAAAATCTCTAGTTGATTGGCAGAAAATGAGCCGACTTGGTCAATCGATCAATTATTACGCAAATAGCATCATGATTAGATTTCGTCTTTGGCAATCCAACTATAAAGTCCATTGCGATGTGTTCCCACTTCCATTATGGTATCTCTAAAGGTTGTATCAATCCACTTGGCTTCTGATGTTCAGCTTTTACTCTTTGGCAAGTGTAGCATTTACTGATCCATTGAGCCATTTCCTTCTTCATATCTGGCCACCAAAAGTTTTGCTTCAAATCTTGGTACATTTTTGTGCTTCCGGGGTGAATAGAAAATTCTGAAATGTGAGCATCCTTCAAAATCTCATTCTTCAATTCTTCCACATTTGGTATCCAAATTCTTGATGAAAACCTCAAGATTCCTTGGTTGTCTTTCTGTGTATAAATTTCTTCTATGGTCAATTCATTCATCTTCTCATTCATCACTTCTTCTTGACACTTCTTTATCTTCTCCATCAACTCGGGCTGAAAAGTCATGGTACAAATCATTTCTGTAGGTGCACTTGGAGCTCGAATCTCAATTCCCATCTTCTCAAATTCATGTGATAGTTCTTGGGCCATGGTCAGCATATTCAACCTTTCTTTGCGACTTAACGCATCTGCTACCACGTTCCCCTTTCCGGGATGATAACTAATCGTGTAGTCGTAGTCTTTAATCAATTCAAACCATCTTCGTTGCCTCATGTTCAACTCTTTTTGCGTGAAAATGTACTTTTAGCTTTTGTGATCCGTGAATATTTCACACTTCTCGCCATAAAGATAGTGTCTCCAAAGCTTCAAAGCAAATACGATTGCTGCCAATTCCAAGTCATGAGTCGGATATCTTTGCTCGTGTGGCTTGAGTTGTCTTGACGCGTAGGCTATCACTTTCCCGTGTTGCATTAAAACACAACCTAATCCTTTATGTGACGCATCACTGTAGATAACAAAATCTCCTCGATCATCTAGCAAAGCTAGAACTGGAGCGGTGACAAACTTCTGCTTCAATTCTTGAAAACTTTTCTCACATTTGTCGGTCCATTCAAACTTTTCATTCTTCCTAGTTAATCTTGTCACCAGTACCGCAATTTTCGAGAAATCCTTCACAAATCTTCCATAATATCTGGCCAATCCCATGAAACTTCTAACTTCAGTTGAGGTCTTTAGCCTCTCCCAATTCATCACAGCTTCTATCTTCGCTGGATCTACTCGAATTCCTTCACTTCCAACAATATGCCCTAAAAACTGCACTTCTCGTAGCCAGAATTCACATTTAGAGAACTTTGAATACAGCTTCTCCTTCCTTAAAGTTTCCAAATCTATCGTCAGATGTTCAGCATGTTTTTCTTCAGACTTCGAGTATATTCGAATATCGTCGATGAATACAATGATGAACTTGTCTAAATACTTCTTGAATACACGGTTCATCAAATCCATGAAGGCGGCTGACGCGTTTGTCAATCCGAATGCCATAACTAGAAACTCGTAATGTCCATACCGAGTTTTAAAAGCTGTCTTTGGGATGTCTTCCGGCTTAATCTTCAATTGATGACATCCCGAACGCAAATCAATCTTCGAAAAGTAAGTTGCTCCTTTGAGTTGATGAAATAAGTCGTCGATACGAGGCAAAGGATACCTATTCTTGATTGTCAACTTGTTCAACTCTCTATAGTCGATGCACAATCTCATGCTTCCATCTTTTTTCTTCACAAAAAGAACTGGAGCTCCCCACGGGGATACACTCGGCCTTATAAGTCCTTTATCTAACAATTCTTGCAACTGCTTGGCCAATTCCTTCATTTCTGCCGGTGCCATTCGATATGGTTGCTTCGAAACTAGTTCTGTGCCGGGTGCTAAGTCGATAGAAAACTTAATTTGACGGTCGGGAGGCAATCCAGGAAGATCGTCAGGAAATACATCAAGAAATTCATTAACTATCGGAATGCTCTCTATATTCGGGGTTTCTTTAGATCTATCAATCACATGAGCCAAATAACCTTCACAACCTTGTCTTAACAGTTTCTTAGCTTCAATTATCGTCAAAAATGTCTTAGCTTGTTTCTGCCCTTTAAATTCTACTTTCTTGCCTTGAGGAGACTTAAGGATTATCTTCTTCTTCTTACAATCTATTTGAGCACCATTTTTTGCTAACCAATCCATACCTAATATAACGTCAAACTCTCCTAATCGAAAAGGTATAAGGGAAGCAGGAAAACTAAAGCCAGAAATCTCTATAGTACACCGGGGGCAAATACTTCTAACAGATACTTGTTCTTGATTAGCAACAATGATAGATAAGGGTTCAGCTAACGGTTCAATTTCACAATTTAACTTGCCAACAAACGATTCGGATATGAAAGATCTAGTAGCTCCAGAATCAAATAGCACTTTAGCATGGATGTTGTTGACAGAAAGCGTACCTGCCACAACCTCAGAACTCTGAACAGCATCCTTGATATTCATGTTGAATGTCCTTGCTTGAGCCGGATAAGAGGGATGGTAAACAGGAGTTGTAGACTCAAAGACTTGAGTAGAAGGTAGTTGCAGAATCGGAACAGAAGATGTCATTCCTTGATTGTAAGGGGTAGCTGCGAACTGCATCAACTTGTTGGTTCCAGAAGCTTTACAATCCCTTGACATGTGACCGGTCTTTCCACACTTGAAACATGTAACAGAAGGCTTCGGGTTCTGGCACTCGTTTGCATAATGACCCTTCGAGTTGCACTTGAAACAGACAATATCAGCCTTATTACAATTTCCCGTGTGTTTCTTGTTGCAGAACTTACATTCTGAATTTGCTTGTTGACTCCTTTGACCACTCGGTCCTTGAATCTTCCTCACATTCCGATTATCACCTTTCTTGAATCCTCGGGGTCCTCCTTGATTCGGAAATCCAAACTTCTTGAAATTCTTCCCCTTTTGGCTCCCTTGAGCCGAACCTTCACCATTATTCACAAACTTCCTTTTCTTGCTATCCTTCTCCTTCTGACTCTGATCACTTTCTCCTTCAATCACCATTGCCTTCTGGACCACTTCAGCATATGTGGCCAATTCAAAAGCAGCCACTCTGCTTCGTAGCCAAGGCTTTAATCCTTGTTGAAATCTTTTTGCTCTTTTCTCGTCCGTGTCCACATAATCTCCGACGAACCTTGCCAATTCTGTAAATTTCTTCTCGTACTCTCCAACAGTCCTTCCTTCTTGCTTCAATTCAAAGAACTTTAACTCCATTTGAGTTTGGATATATCTTGGAAAATACTGGTCTAGAAAAATCTTCTTAAACCTGTCCCAAGCAATAACATCACCTTCTTCTAAAGCACGTGCTGACTCCCACCAGTAGTTTGCTTCATCCTTCAGGAAATAGGATGCATACTCAACTTTCTTTTCCTCAATTACCACATCCAATGTGAAAGCCTTCTCCATCTCCTTAAGCCAGGATTGAGCTTCAACAGGGTCTTGAGTTCCTCGGAACTCGGGTGGTTTCACAGCTTGAAAGGTCTTGAAGGTTGTAGGTGTTGGTGGAGGTGCTTGTTGTTGTTGCTGGAGTTGTTGTTGAAGTAGAATTGTTGTTGTTGAGCAAGAGTGACAGATTGTTGGTGAAGAAGTTGCATAAGTTGAGCCAAGGTTGGTGGTGGTTCTTCGGTATTTTCATTGTTGGTGTTGCGGTTTCTTCGAGGAGGCATGATTCTGGATTTAGAAAAGAAAAGCTTATTCACAGTTCAATATATGCATACAAGTTATAACAAGGGCCAATATTGGGTACAAAGGAATTATTCAAGGGTTATTCACAATGTAAGGGTTTATTGTTGTTACGGCGTCATGGTATGTGTGTGTATTATAAGAGTCTAAGGTATCACATCAAAAGGTATAATTATTCGGTCAAGGTCATGTTCATGGTATATTTGGAAAGTTTAAGCATAATCAAGTTCTAAAGGTTTAACATGGCAATTTCTATCTAAGCATGGCATATATAATGACAATATGATAGCAAAATGAGATAAATGGTCAAAGTGCGAATATTAAACATTAGTTCAGAATAAAGTGCAAGTCAAAGTACCAACGGAAATAAAGTACGAATAAGTCTTCCCGAAACAATCCGGGGTACAAGTACGAATAAAAGTCAAAGTACGGATAACATGACAACAGAAATAAATAGACTAAGAGGTAGTCTAGGTGGATGATGATGATGCTGGTGAAGCTGGTGGACTGGCAACGGGCTCACAAAGACTGCTAATCACACGGCTGAGCTCGTCAGTAATGGTGGTCAAAGTGATACGATTCTCACGCTCGCGGTAGGGTGGAATAGCTGCCAAGCGGTCCGCAACCATACAGATGATCTCCTCGACCCTAGCAATCAAACGGGGACGGTTGCCCTCATCATCAAAGTCCTCACGGTACAGCTGGTTAATCCGGTGCTGAAGAATCGTGTTCTGGCCCTCGAGTCGGTCGGTAAGCCTCACCATCTGCTCGTAAAGCGGGAACGGAACAGTAGCCGGGAATCCGAGACTAGAGGATGACGATGCCTGCCAACAGTTATATATATATACGCGGTTATAAGTAAAAAGGGTGAGAAAACTTAAAAGATTCTAACGCCCCAAGTCCCACATGATCTAAGTTCATCTTAACCTCTAAATCCTATCTTATATTCATTTATCCTATGTTGTTCAGTGACTTAAACCTCGCTCTGATACCAACTGTGACGCACCCACCATAAATAACCGACTAAAGCATGCATAATACGATATTAAATTAAACTACAGAATTATATATATTAAACTACACGTTTAAACCACAATCCCGGAATCATCTGGAATGAGTATGAACAACGTCTAAAGTATTACAACCCAAATTAAAGTCTAAGTCATTACTACACATTTTAAATCCCAAAATTTCTAAAAGATAAAATTAGGGAACTATGAGTTCCCAACCTGCTCCATCATACGGCGGTACGCGATCCCTGATCCTGAGGTGGACTTATGGGCGGTCTGCTTGAATCGGGCCATTCTCGGGTTTCACTGAAGGGTTATAATAAACAACAAAATATATGAGCTAAAAGCTCAGCAAGTGAAAGCAATATATATAACAGTTCACAATATGCAGTATAACAAGTGCAAAAGCAACAGTAGATATCACAAGGTATAATCACAAGTAAAGGTGCAAGATGAGATATCAATTTTATTGGAATTGGAAACACACAGCGCTACGAGCATTGAGGGGTGATCAGCCCACACCAAGCTCCGAACCACATAAAGTGATTCAACCAGGGAGGATCCTCGGCACACATTGGCCATAAACAGACATCAGGCTCCCCGCTACTGATGCTGCAATAATTGACTAGCGCCTCAGTCTTAATATAAAATTATTATCCAATTCCTTTTAAAAGGTCATTTCAATTCAATTCAATTTCAAAAGGGGTCTTGATCAAAGACAAGTCATAAGCAAGGGTGTTTTCAAATCATAAGTGGACTTTCTAATATAGGAAATGTTATTAAGATCAGGGTTCCAAAAGAGATAATTCAGTTCAATTTGGGATTCCAAGTTCTCAATATGAATCAGGGACTATTGGAGTATGTTCATGTGGGTGTAAGGGTGATATTATATAAAAAGGTCCATTCAAGTATAAAGGGTATTATTGAATTCCAAACTTGATCATAGGGTGATGATAGGGTGATACAGTTCTAAGTAAACAGTAATTCAATATTCACAAGGTATACAATTATCAAGCAAGTATAAAGGAAGAGTTTCACTTGCCTGGATTAAGCCTTCTGAGCTCTTGTATAGATGCTTCTAGGGGTTCCTTGCCTGGCTTCCTACTTGCACCTATAATTAATAGTATCCTCGTCACTACAATGCTAACTACCCTTTCGTGTATAAATATATATACATATATATATATAAATAAATATATACATATATATAAAAATATACAATTAAACTTAATTAAAACAAGTAACATATTCATCAAGTAATGCACAAAACAAGTAAAGCATGGCATTTTATTACTTAACTATTATCATTTAATAATCCTCTAATTATACCTAAGTCACTTAAGCAATTAATCAAGTAACACATAAGGTCTAAGACCAATACCTCCTAACTATACTCTACTGACCTCAACTTAACCAATTAATAGTAAGGCACACTTGTGCCCCACCTTACAAGACTCACAAATGAAGTGCATCCTAATTGGCTTACTAGTATGCTTACCTTGGCAACACTTGTGTGCCTTGGTTAAAATAATGCATCTATACTAAGTGCATTGACCTAAACTGACTTGCACTATCTTATATGACTTAAAACTAATTTTTGGACTCAATATGAGGTCAAGGCCTCACTGATGACACACTCATATGCAATGCTTCTAACTTAGTTCTAAAATGTGACTCCATGTGTGACACTTGTGTATTTCAATGGAAATGAGGCATCTCCACTTAAGGCATTAACTCCAAATTAATTTCTAAAGGTTAATATGATCCTAAACTAACTTTGTGAAGTGGTGTGACTCAAAGGCCTAACTTATAAGGACCTTTAAAAACTAATGCACTCAAGTGATTATTCTGATTAGACAGTTTGGCACCTCTTGGAGGGCCTTGGCAAAAACAAATGTTTCCCCCATGTGCCTTGGTGAAATTGTGACTCCTCTGGATACCTAAGACCTAAATCTAAGTTGTGCACTTGGAATGACACTAAGGCCTTGATCAGGCCTCCTTGGGCCTCCATGCCAAGTTGACACAGAACACCCTGACTTGCTGTGGGGACTGCCATGATCTTACCAACTTGAAATTCACTAAACTCACTCAATACTCCAATATAATGACTCAAATGGATTCCTAAGACTTCCCTAAACTCATCAAAAACAAGGCCCCATGAGGGCCTCACCAATGACATAGCTTAAACCACTCAAGGATGCAATTGATCCTAAAATGCCCTGTTCTGGGGTGTACCCTAAAATGTGTGTGTGCATCTATCTAAATCAATATTTTTATGACTTTTATGGCTACTGGAGACTTGTATATACCAAGTTCCAACTCCAGGTAACTTGGGCCTATGAGTGCCTAAGCATGACATCTCCATTTTTCATGGTTTCTATAGTGCAAAAATCTGCCATAGTGGGTGTGTGTCTCCTTCCACCTCAACACCCTCCAAAACTCCATAAAACAACAAACTAAGCTTCAAATCCTAGTCTATACTATATATACACCTACTGACTATTTACACAAAGCAAGATATCACAAAATTTGGCCATTTAAAAGCACAAAACCGAGGCAATTAAAGAGCAAAAACAGAGCAGATTTTTCATGGAGCATTCTTGAGCAAATTTTCGAATATAACATCATGGTATTCACACAATAGCTACTGATTATTACTAGATATCATCATAAACACTTTAAACTAACATTTTATCACTTGGATCATGGCATGCATCACTCCTAAATTGCATACAAAACTCAAACTAATGGCATTTCATTTGGTTTTCACATAAATCAACATGCATCACTAGAATCTCTCATATATAGCTCTAAATCATGTTATATCATCCAAATACAAGTCATGCAAGGGCTGAATATACACAATAATCTCACCACAACACTATAGCCTTCGAATTTCAAGAAACCAACTCCCAAAATCATGAAATTTCGAGTGCAAAGATACATACATTCGGCTCTTCTTTAAAGTCATGGCCGAATGTGATGAAACATGAGTATGACTTGGTCAAATAGAGGCATAACCCTCACCAAGAACACCTCAAGCTCATCTTTAGGAACCCCCAAAATGGAGACCCTAAGCTCATAAGAACTAAGGTCCCATTTCAGCTCCAAATATTAACATGCAAGCAACAACTAACCTTGATATGAGATATATAAGCTTGATTAGAGAGACTTGACTTGACAAAGCTTGAAAAACTTGAAGAATTGAAAGAAAATGGTGGAGAGGGTAGAGAGAGAGATTCGGCCGAGAGAGATGAGGGAGAGAAGAGAGGAGAGTGGAGAGGGTTTTGGTGAGTGAAGGGGTGTGTGACAAGTGGAGCCAAGTACTTGCTTTGACCCCTCTTTTGACTAGAAAAGTGTTAGTGGAGTTTGTAATGACTAGCTTGTCCTTGGTAGTAATGTAAGGGGTGTTTGCATGCAAGGGTAGAGTAGACATTTGGTAATTATTAAAAGTGTTGTTGAAAAAGTATTAAAAGAAAGAGTTTTAATATATAAAGTACAAATCTATAAATCATGAAATTAATATCACAAATAATATGAGATTTTAGAAGTTTAATAAAATAGTTTTCAAAAAATTTTGGACAAGGAATGAATTTTAAAAGAATTATTACAAGTAGAGCTCTATTATACACATCACACAAAAATATAAAAGCACGAATATAATACACGTAAAATTTCGAGAGAAATATATCTATCGGCTACTCGCAATTATCAAATAGCACTAAATCGAACCAATCTTTATTATTATTAAATCGGGTAGCGACAACGATCACATTTATTAATATTAAGTCAAAATCCGTCGCAACTAGTAATACCATTTAATCGCGTAGCGAGATTTATCCATCAAATATTAGACAAGTACATTCTAACTATAATCGGAAGTCACGTAACAATAAACGAGTCAAAGTCACATAATTTAGCAATTAAGACACGAAAATTTATATATCACCAAAATGAACTATTGTAATATATATAAGTCAAATATTACAGGCGTTACAACCTTTCCTAATTCCGTAAATTAATTATTTAATTCGGCTCCCATATTAATTGCTTATAAATTCCCCATGTTTAAGATATCGCATAACCATTAATTAAATTAATTTCTGACAATTAATTTAATTAGTATCTTTTATCCTTGATCATCCACTCAACCTTATAATTATGCAAGAACAAATCTGCCTGCAGGACTAAAGCTTTCAAGAGGACATCATCACCCGAATATATTTTTCGGACATGGTTTCCTTTTATAGTTAATATCCCACTCTGTATATAATGTCATTGCCCAATACATAAATTCGTAATTTAAAATAAATTACTTAATTTATGAGTCAAGGAATGTGCATTAAATACAAGTGTCAATCACTATATCCGGATTAAGAACTTAAGCATTAATAACATCATAGAATCTTAGTTCTTTATTGTTAGAATTAAAGAAACAATTATTCTACTATTTTGATCCCGTTCAATATACACAAAGTATATAAGTATTATTCAATAGTCAAGATAAACTATTTCCAAATAATACTTCAGTCGTTCCAATGGTTTGTTTAACACCATTTAAACTGTGAACCTTTATTATATTATATAAGGAGTCTGACAATCTAATCTTCTGCTATCCCATTTGATACTAGATTGTCTACAATATATAATATACAGACAATGTGAAAACATGCATTCAAGATTCTCAAATAATTGTTATATACTTCAAACGAATATTTCAGTATAACCCTAACAGAAGGCCCTGGTGATGCAATCATAGAAGACGCTCCACTCCTTGCAGAGATGTGGACGCTTGAGTTCCCCCATTTTATAAGTGTTACCTGAATAGCCAAAGAATTGCATCATATCCTTGAGAGTTTGATTGGAAACAGAAGCATTGAACTTAGAGTGCTCTGGAAGATGAAGCGCCTTGCGAACTGTCTCAGGAGTAACGAGATACTCCTGACCCTCATAGATACAAGTCAGAGATGGTGATCCATGTTCACCACCGTCATTATATCTGGCAGAGCGCCAGAGTGAAAGAACTTGAGCAGGCGATATGACTTCAGGCTGAGTCATAGAGTACATCAGGTCGCTGTGGGCAAGATAGTCTTGAATGATATGAAACTAATTTGGAGCTTCATCATTGCTTAGGATTGCAGCATAATTATTTGTGACGAACTTGGCACCATCAAACTCGAAAGCTTTAGTGGACATATTTCTGAAAAAATAAGAGATTTTAGAGATGCAGGTTATGTGTTTGTTGAAATGTGTAAGTGATAATGGAGAGAAGAGAACGGGAGAGAGTGCAGTGAAAATCGTGTGTAAAAAGTAAAAGATAAAAATCTTTTTAACCCGATATATATATGTATACACGATCTGCTGATTTTACATAGTTAGTGGGACACGTGGCATAATATCAACGGTAACAAAACAGATAGTGGAGCGGTAATAATGAGTGATGCGTGTGAACTTGTATTGTGTAACAATTTCTGAGAAAACACAATAATTTACTGTGTTTTTCTCCACTCAGGAATTCAAATAGATTTTGTACCGTTTGACAACTAAATCTGATATTTACTAAACCAAATATTTATTAAATAAACGCCGAAGTCGATCAGAGACTGACTTGAATCAGAGTTTAAATAAATATCTGATTATTTGACAAACAAAGAGTGTACACAGAATTTTATACTGATGAGTGATAATAATCGAGAGTCTTTAAGACAATATATCCTCAGAGTGTACAAACAATTATTTGAATTTAGTCAAAAATCACTCGTTGTCACAAAATTTGTTAATCACAAATATGGAGTGGAAGGTGTGTGTGGACATGATTCTAAGATTGACACAGAGATTGACAAAATTATCAAGAACATTAGAATAAACCAGATTGTCAAAAAATAATTTAAACACTTCATAAGCCGAGTCGACTACAGTATGAATCAGAGTTTACATTTTCTTCTCTTGACTAAGTTATTAATAATCTTCAGAATGGAAACTTCTCAGGGTAAGTGAGTCATAACCTTCATCAGATTAAAATATTACTGCTCAGTGTATTTCTCCAGTAATCGTATATAGAAAGTAAAAGGTCCCCAAGAAAAAAATAAGGTTTTTCTGATGCATTTTGCTTAATACCAGCAATGCACTTGGATCATTCCTTACACCAAGTATCTAAGATCTCAAAGGAGTACCTGGGAATTATATATATATATATATATATATATATATATATATATATATATATATATATATTATAAGAGAAGAAGTAAAATTTATTGATTCATACTGAAGGTTTAATTAACTCTGAGCTCATAAAGGGAGTAAAAGAATTTCTACACTGATTATATATCTAATGTCTAAGAAGTAAGACATTCTAAGTGGCAGATTTAGATCATGGTTAGTGTCAGGTAAATTTCCACATCTGTAATGTCACAAATAGCAGACTTTAGAGTTGTTAATGACTTAATTCATGAATTTGCAACATATTCTTCATAGGAATATCACACATCAGAAAAAGTTGCGTGTAATCAGAGTTTATCAGGTCAGAGTATAAGCATCAGAGTTTGTCATATCAGAACATAATCATCAGAGTTTGAATCAGAGAATAACAGAAGCAGTTATAAATCATTCTCGTGACAACTAATAAAAACAGATATATTCTAGATACCAAAGCAGAGTTTAGAGAGGACCAGAAATCATCCCTAATTCATTTACAAGTCTTGTAAATGTTGCTTCAGCCAAAGGCTTGGTAAAGATATCTGCCAACTGCTGATCTGTGGGGACAAAATGAAGTTCCATTGTCCCTTCCATCACATGTTCTCTGATAAAATGGTATCTGATACTGATGTGCTTTGTCATAGAGTGCTGTACTGGATTTCCTGTCATGGCAATAGCACTTTGGTTATCACAATAAATAGGAATTTGTGTCAGAGTTAACCCATAATCAAGCAACTGATTTTTCATCCACAAAATCTGAGCACAACAGTTTCCTGCAGCAATATACTCTGCCTCTGCAGTGGATGTGGAGATAGATTTTTGTTTCTTACTGAACCAAGAAACTAATCTGCTGCCAAGAAATTGACAGCTCCCACTTGTGCTTTTCATGTCTATTTTGCATCCTGCAAAATCTGCATCATAATAGCCAATAAGTGTAAAGTCTGATTCTCTGGGATACCAGAGACCCATCTCAGTTGTTCCCTTGAGATATTTGAAAATTCTTTTGACTGCTACTAGATGTGGTTCTCTTGGATCTGCTTGAAATCTTGCACAGAGACAGGTAGCAAACATGATATCTGGTCTACTGGCAGTCAGATATAGAAGTGAGCCTATCATACCTCTGCAGTTAGTAATTTCTACTGATGCTCCAGTATCTTTATCTAACTTAGTGGCTGTTGCCATGGGAGTGGTAACAGCTGAGCTATCCTGCATACCAAATTTCTTTAGCAGGATCCTAGTATACTTAGACTGATTAATGAAGATGCCCTCATCAGTCTGCTTGACTTGAAGTCCCAAAAAATAGCTCATCTCTCCCATTATGCTCATCTGATATCTAAACTGCATAAGCTTTAAAAATCTTTCACAGAGTTTAGAATTAGTAGAGCCAAAAATTATATCATCCACATAAACTTGAACTAAAAGCAGGTCTTTACCATGGTTGAGATAGAATAGAGTTTTATCAATTGTACCTCTGGTGAATCCACTTTCTAAAAGAAATTGAGCCAAAGTTTCATACCATGCCCTTGGAGCTTGTTTTAGTCCATAGAGTGCCTTGTCAAGTCTGTATACATAATCTGGAAATTTTGAGTCTACAAAACCTGGAGGTTGTTCAACATACACTTCTTCCTCTAGTTCCCCATTGAGAAATGCACTCTTCACATCCATCTGAAAAACTTTGAATTTCTTGTGAGCAGCATATGCCAAAAATATTCGAATTGCTTCTAACCTTGCAACTGGAGCAAATGTCTCATCATAGTCAATTCCTTCTTGTTGAGAATACCCCTTTGCTACCAGTCTTGCTTTGTTTCTGGTCATTATGCCCTCACTGTCAGTCTTGTTTCTGAACACCCATTCGGTACCAACTATTGATCTGTTCTTTGGTCTTGGTACTAATGTCCAGACTTTGTTTCTCTCAAATTCATTTAGTTCTTCTTGCATTGTTGTCACCCAGTCAGCATCCTGAAGAGCATCTTCTACTTTCTTAGGTTCTCTCTGAGATAGAAATGAATGAAATAGGCATTCATTTGCTGTTCCAGTTCTGGTTTGTACTCCAGCATCTGGATCTCCAATTATAAGATCTGGTGTGTGAGACTTTGTCCACTTTCTTTCATGTGGCAGTTGACTTCTGGAATTTGATCCTCCCCCATAATCCATGCTATTTCCAGTATCATTCTGATTCTCTAATGCTTCTCTCCCATGAATCATGCTGTCTTCATGAGCATTCTGAGTTTCTGATGCTCCCCCTGAAGATGTATTTTCATGATTTTTTGATGTAGAATTATCAGAGTTTGATGATCCTGCATCAGAGTTTTTGTTGTCTGTCAAGTTCTCATCATTTTCGTCCAGATGTTCATTGTCAAAGTGATCCCCCTCAACATGTGCTTGAGGTTGATGATTTGGAGTGATAGACTCTGATATAATTTCAGAATCAGAGTTTGTTGAGTCAGAGAATGCATCTTCATTTTCAAATCTCAGCTGTTGATGTTCATCAAAATCTTCCATCCCAGTTATTTTCTTATCATCAAAAGACACATGAATAGATTCCATGACTACTCTTGTTCTCAGATTGTAAACTCTGAAGGCTTTTGTTGACAGAGGATAGCCAACAAAGATACCTTCATCAGCTTTTAAGTCAAACTTGGTCAACTATTCAGGATGACTTTTGAGAACAAAACACTTGCAGCCAAATATATGAAAATATTTCAGATTTGGCTTTCTACCTTTGACCATCTCAAATGGTGTTTTCCCATGCTTATTTATCGGAGTTGCATTCTGTGTGAAGCAAGCAGTTTGCAAAGCTTCAGCCCAGAAGTAAGTTGGCAATTTTGCTTCCTCCAGCATGGTTCTAGCAGCTTCAATTAGAGTTCTGTTCTTCCTTTCTACAACACCATTCTGCTGAGGTGTTCCAAGTGCTGAAAATTCTTGCTTAATTCCATTTGCTTTACAGAACTCTTCCATTTTGGAATTCTTGAACTCAGTGCCATTATCAATCCTGATGATCTTTACTGCATCCTTAGAAATTTTGTCCAGAATCTTGACATGTTCAATCAGAAGAGAGGATGTCTCATCCTTGCTGTGTAGAAAGTATACCCATGCATATCTGGTAAATTCATCAACAATGACCAGAGTATATCTTTTCTTTGCAATGGACATGATATTTACTGGTCCAAAAAGTTCAACATGAAGCAGATGATAAGGCTCAAGAATTGAGGACTCAGTTTTACTTTTGAATGAGGATTTCCTCTGTTTTGCTTTCTGACAGGAGTCACAAAGGCCATCTGGGGTAAATACTGATTTGGGCAGTCCTCTTACAAGATCTTTCTTCACTAATTCATTTATGTTGTTGAAGTTCAGGTGAGAGAGTTTCTTGTGCCAGTTCCAACTATCTTCAATACTAGCTCTGCCCAGTAAGCAAATTGCAGAGTTATCAGAGTTTAAAGAGAGCTTGGCTTCATAGATATTTCCATGTCGGTATCCCTTCAGAACAACTTTCCCAGTGCTTTTGCTAACCACTTCACAGTGTTCTTCAAAGAACATGATATCCTCTGTCACAGATTTGACTTATGCTGAGCAGATTGTGCTTAAGTCCTGAGACCAGAGCTACAGATTGAATGATGACATTTCCAAGATTGATATTGCCATATCCCAAAGTTTTCCCTATGTTTCTATCTCCATAAGAAACATTTGGGCCAGCCTTCTCCACAAATTCTGATAGTAGGGCTTTATTTCCTGTCATATGTCCTGAGCATCCACTGTCCAGAACTAGGATCTTTTTCCTATTGCCCTGCAATCACATACACAACTAATGGTTAGTTTTAAGGAGCCAGACTTGCTTGGATCCTTTGTTCTTGTTAAGTTTGTTGACACTAGCAGCGGAAGATTATCAGAGTTTAAATCAGAGTTTATGCTAACAGACTTTTTAACAAAATTTGAACTAGGAGAATCAATCTTTTTCTTCAGAGAGGGTTTCAATTCATAAAAATCATAGTATAAACTATGGTATTCCTTACAAGTGTAAATGGCATGCCATAAACTACCACAATGAAAACAAGGATTTTCTGGTCTAAATCTAACATTCCTAGTCTTAACTTCTGATTTGGGAGACATAGAATTTATGTCCTTATTCTTCCTGCAAAAAGAAGCAAGATGATTAGGATTTCCACAGTTATGACATGTTTTCCTAGGAGCATTAGGAATAGGCATATAATTATTGCTTTTGTTTATTCCTACCTTCCCATTTCTGTTTTTCCTATTCCTTAATCCAGTTTTCTTGTTTGACTTCCTTGAGCTTATGCTTAAGCTGTTTCTGAGTCATTAAACCTATGTTGACCTGTTTTGGTTTATCAGTCTTTGATTTGTCATGAGCTTTTGATTCTGCAACAAATCTAACTGGTGCAACCTTAGGTCTATCAATTTTAACAGTCTCTTGTTTAAATGACTCAGCTTCATTGTTATCAGTGTATCCTAGTCCTTTCTTTCAATTTCCACTTTCTAAGATATTCTGAGTGGTTTTTCCTGAGTTAGTCCATGTTCTGATTATCTCTCTTTCCCTAGGAAGTTCTGATTCAAGAGAGGCATTTTTCTTTAACAGCTCATTCTTTATGAAAGCAGAATCATCTCTTTCTTTCTGAACTTCTAGCATCTGAACTAGTTCTTTCTCAAGATAATCATTCCTTTTCTTAATATCTAAGATCTCAGATTTTAATCTCTCATTCTCTAAAGTCTGATCTCTATAACTGACATGCAAGTTTTTAAGAAACAATCTTAACTCAGTTATATCTTCAGTGTCAAAAGCAAGAGTGGAATGAGGTACCTTAGATTCAACAACCTCAGAACTGTTGTCAGTGTTTGCCATCAAGGCATAGTTGACTTCTTCTTCAGAATCTGATGAGTCTGCCCAGCTTCCTTTCGTGGTGATAAAAGCTTGTCCCTTTTCATTCTTGGCTTTCTTGCACTCAGTTGCAAAATGACCCTTCTCACCACAGTTGAAGCAGGTATACTTGGACTTATCAGCTTTTCCAGATTTTTCTTCCTTGCCTTCATTCTTTTTGAAGACCTTCTTATCAGAGTTTCTGTCCTTCCTTGAGAACTTCTTCCCTTTATTGACATTCTTGTAAGCCATCTTCTTGAAGCTTTTAACCATCAATGTTGCCAGCTGCATCATTTCAGTATCACTGTCCTCAGAGTCTGAAAGAACATCAGAGTCTGAGTCATCATCAGAGTTTGATGACTCAGTGTCAGACTTTGTGACATGTGCTTTTCCTTCGTTCTTCACAGCAGTTTCTCCTTGAACTTTTAGAGCAACAGGCTTAGGTTTCCCTCCGTGCCTTTTGCTCCTTTGTTCCATCTCAAGTTCATAGGTTTTCAATCTTCCAAAGATATCATCAAGAGACATCTCTTCAAGATCATGATTGTCTCTTATAGTGGTTACTTTCAAATCCCACTTTTCAGGAAAAGCCAGTAGGAATTTGAGATTTGAATCTTCCAAGTCATATTCTTTATCCACTAAAGATAAGTCATTCAGCAGCTTGACAAACCTGTCATATAGATCAGTCAATGATTCACCAGTTTTTGAATCAAAGTGTTCATACTCTTGAGTAAGTCAAACCTGTCATCAATGTCTGGCACGTAGTGATTATCATTAGGATTCCTTATACAGCTGAAAACTGCCAACGCTTTTCTAACAGGGGTTTGCAGCAAAGCTTTCTTATCAGTATGGTGGAGAAAGATGTGATTTGAGGCAAAAATGTCGTCTTCCTGCAAAATGATTTGATAGAAACCAGGGTTAGTTCCACTTATCTATACATCAGATGAAACATTACTAATACAAAACCATTGATACTCTGCTCAAACATTACATGGATCCTTGTTCAGTTTATCAACATAAAAAGCAAGTAATTAATACAAAAGCTACAGATCCATATATACTTGATAAACACAAACTTTCCGTTAGATATATCAGTACACAACTAATATTACAAAGAAGATGAAACAAACAATAATGGGCATAGAAAATGAGGGAACAGAATGATATTTGTAGACTATGGATCAAGTCAACAAACAGCCCTGCATATTGTTGTGCGCACACAGGTCATCTTGAACATGTAAGGATATTGCTGGAAGGTGGAGCAAATGTAAACAAGCCCTGCTATTCAGGATCGCAAGTAAACTTGAAATCAAACCTGAAACTAAAGTAGAAAGTCTGCAGAATAAACCTTTATCAAGTACAATTATTGTCATTAGTGATTTCTTAAATTGATGCTCATTAATCTAGTCATCTGTAACTTGCTAAAATGCAGGTCAAAATTTGGAGGCTACAATTATACTATATTATTAGCCACATTATATTTTCACAGGGGCCTATAAAACATACAAAAATTTCTAAGAGGACAATAAACAAACAGTGTTACACATAAAAATACAATACAATAACTACGCATTTCAGGTTCACATACATACATGTAACTACACAAATATATACATGTAGCCCAAACAAATATATATACAAATATAAAGAAGAATATACCTAACAAAGCAAGCTCTAAAATCAAAGAAAATCTGACTCCGCATCCCAAAATCCAACTAAACTGCAAGCTGCAAGATTTAAGCTTTAACAAACCCTAGGCTCCAAGATTTAAGCTCCAACAAACCCCACTCCTCAAAATTGAACCTCAAGCTTCAAAGACGAACACACTTCACTCCTTAAACTTCAAATCTGTTCAAGAAATTGAAACAAATGAGAAAGCAAAACATTTGAAAGAAAGAAAGTAAGAAAATAAAGGATAATATGAAAAAATTGAGAGATTTAATCGGAGATTGAAGGTGTAATTGAATAATTTAGGTTTAGCAGGCGAGAGAGAAAGGGGAAAGGGGTGAGTGTTTTGTGAGCTCCCCGTATGTTTGTTTTCAGTTTTGTATGTTTTTGTTTTGATTTTGATTTATTTTTTAATGTTTATGTTATACTCCCTCCGTCTCTTTTTATATGTCCATTTTCAAATTATTTTTTGTCCATATTTACATGTCTATTTATACTTTCAAAACTAATTTAATGATAGTTTTTCAAATATATCCCCATAATTTCAATTTTCAAGGCTTGACTTATTTAAAACTTGGTTGAATTCATGTTTTCAAGACATAAAGTAGGGATATTCCACCATTTTCAAGATATTAATTAGAGGTATTTAATGGAAAAGTTTATACAATCAATTGTTCCTTGGTATGTGTTTTTTTTCAAAATGGACATGTAAAAGGGGACGGAAGGAGTAATTTTATTTTATTATACTGAATGTTTGATAGGCGGAAGCGGAAAATATGTCAAAAGGGGAAAATATACTAAACGGGAAGATAAAAAAGTTGGCTAAAGGCGGGGAGCAAAAAGAAGAAGTAGCGGGTTCTATTTTTTTAAAATTGAATTTAGACATCGATTTACATATTTAGTGATGTAACACAGTTTTTAAAAAAAGAGGTTAGACATCGCATTACTTATATACTGATGTAAAGATACTAAAAAGACATCACTTATTTTTTCGGTGATGTAAAAAAGATCTTTAACATCAGTGATTTTTCTGACTGATGTCTAATGTGTGATGTCTAATGCAGATTTTCTAGTAGTGACACTAGAAAACCACTAGAAAACCACTGCATTTCCCTCACATCTCTTATACACGCATGCTTCGCTTGGACTTTGATTAAATCCATACGACTGGACTGCCTGATCAAAGCGAATGTTCCAATACCTAGAAGCTTGTTTAAGTCCATAAATAGACCCCTTCAACTTACATACAAGATGCTCTTGGCCTTTTTTAATGAATCCCTCTGGTTGCTGCATATAGATGGTTTCTTCAAGATTTCCATTAAGGAAAGCTGTCTTGACATCCATTTGCTAAATCTCATAATCGAGATGAGCTGCTATAGATAAAAGAATACAGATTGACTTAAGCATTACTACCGGCAAAAAGGTTTCCTCATAATCGATACCTTTTTTCTGAGTATACCCTTTCGCAACAAGTCTTGCTTTCCAGGCTTTCACCTTTTCATCTGATCCCATCTTTTTCTTGTAGACCCACTTACATCCAATAGGTTTTATACCTTTGGGTGGTTCCACGAGTTCCCAGACCTGATTAGAAAAGATTGATTCCATCTCAGAATCAATTGCCTTTTGCCAAAGATTTGCATCTTTGTGTTGTATTGACTCTTCGTATGTCCGGGGATCATCATCATGTTCACCAGAGACCAAGTCCGAAAACTCTCCCAAAAACATGAATCTATCAGTCTATCGAACAACCCTCCCACTACGACGAGGAACTGGTGCGATATTAGTGACAAGTTGTACAGTTTGCTGTTGTTGTTCTACTTGTACTACAGGTTCATTATTCGTCCCTCCCACTAGTTCCTCTAAAACGATACTACTCATGGGTTTGTGATTCATTATATAGTCTTCCTCTAGGAATCTTGCATTGGTGCTAACAGTGACATCCCAGTTCTTAGGACTATAAAATAAATAACCTTTTGTTCCCATGGGGTAGCCTACAAATAGCTTTACATCTGTACGAGATTCTAGCTTAGTCGCGTTCTTGTTCAGCACATGTGCTGGACAACCCCATATCCGAATGTGTCTTAGACTCGGTTTGCCCCCGGGTCCACAATTCTAAGGGGATTTTGGGAACCGACTTAGAAGGTACTAAGTTCAGAATTAAGCTGTTGTCTCTAAGGTATGTCCTCAAAAACGACTTGGGTGAATCCGAATAACTCATCATCGATCTAATACTCTCGAAAAGAGTCCGGTTCCTTCTCTCTACTACACCGTTCTGCTGGGGTGTGCTGTTAGTGTAGGTGCCCTAGAGGCAATACATTATTCTTTCAAATCTTTATGTCAGTTGTTCATTCAATAAATGTATTTATTATGATCTAAATTATTGCGATATTTTGTTAGCATAATAAATGTCCTTAGAATCATGATACACATTATATAGTTTAAGTACATGACTTGAACTTGAGATTATATAATATATCATATTCTTAAAAGTCCCTAGTCGAGTACTATTATATAAGACGATAATAATACATATAAATAGACTAGTATGTTGTTTGACAAGATAACCACATCTCATTGGTTATAAGTATGGGGATACTAAAGTCAATATATAAGTACATGTAAGAGTACATGGTACTGGAAAGACCCACAGTGAGATTCTTCATGTTTAATAAAGTCATAAGAAAGACTCATAGTGATAATGGTGTAATGATCCTTTGACTTGAAATCATTATATTTCTATGCGAGGACTAATATACTTTGACTACATTAAAAGTTACCTTTGACCGGGTGGTGATAAAAGTCGACATCGGGTATATCATGAGTCGTATGAGAAATATGAATGATAGATAAAGGATTTAACCCTCCTCTAAAGAGGACAGATATTATTGGCCTCTTGATTGAGTGACACTATAAATGCATGGCCATGCTGTTATGGGAAGAAGTAACAACTTCTTAAGTCTGTTTTCTGTTTAACAGATTCTGAGGCGGGAAAGTCTGTTTTTCTGTTATTTCTCATTTCATTACTTGCAATTTGCTGTATAAATGTAAACACAAAGAACTGTGATAGGTTATGAATTGAATAGATTGAATTTCCATTTTCTCATCTCATATTTCTCTCTCTCTCTCTCTCTCTCTTTCTCTCTTCATATCTTCCATTCTGTACTTGTGGTGCTAGACTTAAGAGGTGAATCCATCTTCACCCTTAACATTGGTATCAGAGCCATTCTTTCCTCCATTCTCACTATCAAACACATGGTGTGTTAAGTTTGTTTCTCAATCTGGCGGCGGGAACTCGTAAAGCGGCAGCCATGGAAGAGCAATTTAAGGTCTTGTTGGAGAGTAATAATCGGAAACAAGAAGCTCAAATCAAGAAGCTTGAAGATAATATGATGAAATTGATGCAAGTAATTACAGACATGAAGGAACAGATGCGGAATACAGAGTCTGGCTCAGGATCTCAACCAGAAACGAATTTGATCACAAATCAAGGTACAAACCCAACTAATCGACCTCTGAGTTTTTTGCCAAAACTTGAATTTCCTAAGTTTGATGGGTCAAGTCCTAGGGTTTGGATTAAGAAAGCAAGCAAGTATTTCGAGTTATGTAAGATCCAAAATGAACAGAGAGTCGATTTAGCTTCTTTACATATGGTTGATAAGGCAGAGAATTGGGTTTCAAGTTACTTGGCAGTAAGAAAGAATGTAGAATGGGGAGTGTTTACTGCAGATTTAACAGCTAGATTCAGAGAAGAAACTAGTAGCAATATAGTTGAACAATTTAATAAGTTGGTACAAGATGACAATCTGGAAAAATACATTGATGATTTTGAGGATTTAAGGGCTGTGATGATCCAGATAAACCATATACTCCCAGATAGTTACATTCTTGACAGTTTCATTGGTGGGCTCAAACCTTCTGTTAAGCCATTTGTAAGGGCTTTTAAGCCTGAAACCATTTCCCAAGCCATTGAATATGCTAGGTTACAAGAAGAGTCAATTGCTGTGATTCAGAAAACTACAAGATCAGGGTGGCATAATCCTGCAAAGGCAGTTCCTATGTTGGCCAATACCAAACCTCCCTTGCTGCCTACACCTCAAGGCACTCAGGGAAAGGCTGATCAGCTTGCTTTACAAAAGGGAAACTCAAAACAACAATCAAGAAATAGTAGATTTGTGCCAGCAGATGTAAGGGCTGAGAAGATTGCAAAAGGGTTGTGTTATTTTTGTGATCAGCCCTATGAAAGGGGCCATAAGTGCAAATTCAGAGAGTCACAATTGTTTACTGTTGAGGTACCAGGAGATGTAGAGGAAGTTTTAGAAGAGGAAGACATTTTGCCTGAAATAGAAATTAGTGAACCATGCATTTCTGTCAATGCTTTGGCTGGTGGTCAGAAATTTCAGACAATGAGAGTTAGAGGGTTGGTTCAGAATAAGATCATTTCTATTTTGGTAGATTCAGGAAGCACCCACAATTTTGTTGATATTAATCTTGTTGAAGAATTGAATTGTGATGTAGAAGAAATGGACCCTCAATCTGTAACAGTAGCTGATGGTAACCACATTCCTTGCAATAAGGTTTGTAAAAGTTTTAAGTGGAAGATGAATGGTAAAGAATTTCTTACAGAAGCTATGCTTATTCCATTAGGGGGATGTGATATGGTTCTTGGGGTTCAATGGTTGAGTACAATTGGACCAGTTAAATGGGATTTCAAGAAACTTCAGATGGATTTCATATATCAGGGAGCTGCTATCAGGTTGCAAGGAGTACCTTGTCACAAATTAAAAGTAAGGGAGACACCTCCTTCTGCAAAGATGTTACAAAATGCAGCTCAGTTATGTTTCATCCAGGTGACACCAGTACAGTCACCAACAGAACTGGCATCTTTGACAGCAAATATAAAGGAATCAGGCTCCTCATCTCAATGGCCAGAATTAGACAAATTAAAAGAAGAATTTGCTGTGGTATTTGAGGAACCTAATGATCTACCACCACACAGAGGGGTATTTGACCACAAAATCCCATTGGAGCCAAATTCCAGACCTGTAAATATAAGACCTTACAGGTACCCTTTAAAACAAAGAGATGTTATAGAACAGTTAGTCCAAGAGATGCTTGATAGGGGAATTATTCAGAATAGTTCAAGCCCTTTTGCCTCACCAGTAGTTTTAGTGGGGAAGAAAGATGGGACATGGAGGTTGTGCATTGACTATAGAGAGTTGAACAGAAAGACTGTCAAGGACAAATTTCCCATCCCTGTTATAGATGAACTCATTGATGAGTTGGCTGGAGCACAATGTTTTAGCAAATTGGATTTGAGAGCAGGTTATCACCAACTGAGATTGCATCCAGAAGAGGTATTTAAAACTGCTTTCAAAACACACACTGGGCACTATGAGTTTTTAGTCATGCCTTTTGGCTTGACCAATGCACCTGCATCATTTCAAGGGTGGATGAATTCAGTATTCAAACCTTTACTGAGGAAGTGTGTTTTAGTGTTTTTTGATGACATCCTTGTTTATAGTAACAATTTGCAAGAACATTGGGTACACTTAGAAGCTGTGTTTACTTTAATGAGGGATAATCAGATGTATGCCAAGCTGAGTAAATGCAATTTTGCTGTGAGTAAGGTTGAATACCTTGGTCATTTTATATCAGGAAAAGGGGTTGAAACTGATCCCAATAAAATTGCTGCTGTTGAGAGTTGGCCTGTACCCAAGAATGTCAAAGAGTTAAGGAGTTTCTTGGGCCTTACTGGCTACTATAGGAAGTTTGTGAAGGGGTATGCTGTTATTACCAGGAATCTAAATGATTTGTTAAGAAAGGGAGGTTTTCACTGGAGTGAAGAAGCACAAGAATCCTTTGAGCAATTAAAGAAAGCTCTAACAACAGCACCTGTGTTAGGTATTCCAGATTTTAATAAGGAATTTGTGGTGGAGACAGATGCTTCAAAAACTGGTATAGGAGCTGTATTAATGCAAGATTGTCATCCTCTGGCTTTTATTAGCAGAACATTGGGGCCTAAATGGCAGAAATTATCTGTATATGAGAAGGAATTATTAGCAATTGTTTTTGCTGTGCAAAAGTGGGAACAGTACCTTATTGGCAATCATTTCATTATCAAAACTGACCAAAAGAGCCTCAAATGGTTGCTACAGCAGAAGATTTCTACTCCTTTTCAGCAGTTTTGGTTGTCAAAATTATTAGGCTTTGATTATGAAATACAGTATAAGCAAGGGAAAGAGAATGTGGTTGCAGATGCCTTGTCAAGGGTTGGCCATGCTGAGGTATTGTATTTGGCTATTTCTGTTGTCTCATCTGACATTGCAGATTTGATTAGTGGAAGCTACACTCTTGATGATCATTTGACATCTCTGCTGAATAAATTACAACAGAATCAGGGTCACTGGGATGACTATTGTTTGATTGGTAAGTTGATTAAGAAGAAGAACAAAATTATTATTGGGCCTGATTTGCAATTGAGGCAAGAAATTCTTAAGTGGCATCACAGTGGACCTGGAGGTGGTCATTCTGGAAGGGAATCTACCATAAAAAGAGTCAGAGCTATATTCAATTGGAAGGGCCTCTCTCAAGATGTCAAGTTATTTGTCAAAAATTGCCAGGTTTGTCAAGCTGCTAAGTATGAAACTGTTGCATTTCCAGGACTGTTACAACCTTTGCCTATACCTGAAGAAGTTTGGGTAGATATATCAATGGATTTTATCACTGGATTACCTAAGTCTAATGGCAAAGAGGTAATCTTAGTTGTTGTGGACAGGTTAAGTAAGTATAGTCATTTTCTGGCACTTTCTCATCCTTTCACAGCTTTGCAAGTGGCTCAAGCATACTTAGATCATATTTTCAAACTCCATGGTTGGCCAAGAAGTATAGTCAGTGATAGGGATGCAGTGTTCTTAAGTGAATTCTGGAAGCACTTGTTTACAGTTCATGGTACTCAGTTTTTAATGTCATCTGCTTATCATCCGGCAACTGATGGACAGACAGAGGTTGTTAATAGATGTCTTGAGACATATCTTAGATGTATGTGCACTGATCAGGGCAAAGACTGGAGTAATTGGCTATCTTTAGCAGAATGGTGGTATAATACAAACTTTCACACTGCTACTGGTTTAACTCCTTATGAAGTTGTTTACAATCAACAACCACCTTTGCACTTACCCTATTTAGCTGGTGAAGCTGATAACATGGTAGTAGACAGGAGTCTGCAGAAAAGAGAGGAGATGATATCTGTACTGAAGTACCAGTTAATGAGGGCTCAACAAAGAATGAAGTCTCAAGCTGATAAGCATAGGAGTGAGAGAAGTTTTAAAGTACAAGATTGGGTGTGGCTCAAATTACAGCCTTATAGGCAGATTTCTATTCAGAAAAGATCAAATCATAAGCTAGCAATGAAATACTATGGTCCTTTTCAGATTGAAAGTGTTATTGGGAAGACAGCATATAAACTTAAATTGCCTGCAGATGCACAAGTCCACAGGGTCTTCCATGTTTCTCTACTCAAACCATTTTATGGTCCTACTCCTACAATGATCTCAGTCCCTGATTGGATGGGGAAATCTCATACTGCTATGTTGATACCTCAAGCTTTACTGCAAAAACGTATTGTTAAGGTTCAAAATGCTGCTCAAATTCAGTATTTGGTCAAATGGATGCACTTGCCTGATCATGAGGCTACCTGGGAGATTGCAGAACATTTTGTCCAACAATTTCCAGATTTTCCAGTTGAGGAGGCTTTAGCACAGTTACAAGAACAGACTTGAGGACAAGTCTTCTGGGAAGGGGGAAGCATTGTTATGGGAAGAAGTAACAACTTCTTAAGTCTGTTTTCTGTTTAACAGATTCTGAGGCGGGAAAGTCTGTTTTTCTGTTATTTCTCATTTCATTACTTGCAATTTGCTGTATAAATGTAAACACAAAGAACTGTGATAGGTTATGAATTGAATAGATTGAATTTCCATTTTCTCATCTCATATTTCTCTCTCTCTCTCTCTCTCTTTCTCTCTTCATATCTTCCATTCTGTACTTGTGGTGCTAGACTTAAGAGGTGAATCCATCTTCACCCTTAACACATGCTCAAATAATGATTTGTCTTGATAGTCTACTCATGGATCAAGTAAACCCGGATTAAATGTTGAAGTGGATGACTAAATACATGCCTCGAGTTTAATCTATAATATATATGGTTAAAGCGATTATATTACACGAAAAAAAAAACATTAGTCACGAAAGGTTTTATCTAATCACGATTTAATTATTGTTTAGTTGGGTAACAATGATGTATTACTAGATACCGCTCATTGTTTATAATTTTATTAGAGAATAAAATTATTGCCGATTAAATGATAGCCTAAAGGGTCACACAAATAGAGCACTTAATGGAATAGTTAATTTAAATTATTGATTTAAATTAACTGATGATTATTTGAATTTTATTATAATTAAGTGAGACTTAATTGAGATAATATAAATTCGAATTGAAGGGAATGTTTTTGCCCATAATAATTAAGTATGACTTAGTTATTAATTAAATAATAGAAAATCATTTTATTATTTAATTCTATACCTACTAGGGTTGGGCTTTGCTGTTACGGGCCTTCCAACCAGTCATTATAAATACATAATGATGGTGAAAAAGGTCATTACGTTTTTTGTGAGAAAAACCCTAGCAGCAAAGAGAGGCAGGGCAGTTCCGAGAAGGAGGGTAGTACGTCCATTCGTCCGTGCTCGTGTGGATACCATAGATGTGTTTTCCGACAGGTAGACACAAAGCGTGATAGCTAGGATCTCTGTTGAGTTTGTGAAAGTCAAGCTTTTGAAAGGTATGATTCCTTATCTCCATAATCTGCCCATAATTATACATGGATCCTGTTATTGGGTTTCGAATTTTTTTTGTTTATTTAAGCATATCCGCTGCGTTTTGTGCCTCAGAACCCAACATGTGCCTGGTGCAGTTAACTGGGATTCTATCTAATTTTCTGATAAATATTCTCTAAATTCTCCAAGCAAGTATTCGCCACCACGATCTGATCGTAGTGACTTGATACTTTTATTATGTCGCTTCTCCGTTTTAGCTTTGTACTCTTTGAATTTATCAAAGCACTCAGACTTTCGGCGCAACAAATAAACGTACCCATATCTAGAATAATCGTCAATAAAAGTGACGAAATACTCATAACCACCTCTTGCTTGCATATTCATGGGTCCACATAAATCAGAGTGAACCAATTCTAACACTTCTTTGGCTCTATTCCCCTTTGCCTTGAAAGGCCTATTAGTCACTTTACCTTCCAAGCAGGATTCACAAACTGGAAATGGCTCCACTGCCAATGAGCTTAAAGGCCCGTCTACTACCAGTCTTTGAATCCTCCTCAAGTTAATATGACCTAATCTCAAGTGCCAAAGATATGTTTGGTTCAAACTAGAAGGTTCCTTTCTTTTAGTAGAAGTAGAAGATGTTTTGTTCAAGACCCTATGTTGTAGTTGCAGTGCAGGTTGACTAGGATTAATTATATACAAATTGTCTTGCAATGTACCAGAACATATAATCCGTTTATTCATCATAATAGAAACATTATGATCCAAACAAACATTATAACCATCCAAAGCAAGTTTAGAAACCGAAATTAAATTCCTTCTAAAAGAAGGTACATAAATACAATTTTTCAAAACCAAAATCCTATCAGAATCAAAAGATAAATGAATAACTCCTACTACTGCTACTTTCGTAGCATCTCCCATGAACACGTATATCTCACCATCTCTAAGCATTCTGGATAGCTGGAACCCCTGCATAGAGTTACAAACATGATTAGTGGCTCCTGTATCTACACACCAAGTGCTCGTAGATATAGCCTCTATAAATATTTCCGTAACCAGAGAAAGAGACATACCAGTATTGTTTGTCTTCTTAGGAAGAGGACAATCATGTTTCCAGCGACCCTACTGCTTGCACCGGTAGCACTTTCCCTTGGGCTTTTTCACACCACCTTGACCTCCCACTACATTCACAGCTTTTTGTGTCTGAGCCTTTTTCTTCTTCTTATTGCCTTTCGTCTTAGAGGAAGAACCTTTCTCAGCCAAATTCACTTGAATACTCTACCGAAATAATCCTTCAGCTGCCTGAAGTTCTGTCAGCAGTTCCGTAAGACTATACTGCCTCTTGTTCTTGTTGTAATTTAAGCGGAAATGCTCAAAACTCTTGGGCAAGCTCATAAGGATAATTTCAGTCTGGGTTTCCCCGTCAAGCTCAGCACCAAGGATCTCTATCTCATTCAGATGTGACATCATCTTGAGAACATGATCCCTTACAGGTGTACCTTCAGCCATCTGAGTGTTCATTAAAGCCTTCATGGCTACTTGCCTAGCAGCCCTATTCTGATCTCCAAAAAGTTCCTTGAGATTAAAGAGCATATCCTAAGCAGTGGCCATAGACTTATGCTGATGCTGCAAAACACCCGACAATATTGCTGCCAGAATGTAACATCGCGACATCTCATCAACCTTTATCTACCGCTTATAATACTCCTTATCCTCATCAGGAGCATCAGCAGCAGGTTGATCAAGCTTGGGTTCATAAGTGCAAAACTTGTACTCCTCAGTAGTCAACACAATGTCCAAATTACGTTTCCATTCAATATAGTTAGGTCCGGTAAGTTTGTTATCCTTCAGTATGGTGAACAGTGGATTAAAGCCCATTTTATCCTGAGAATCATGCATGAAAAAAAAATCACATTACACATAAAGAAGGGTGCATTAAATATTAAGACCTATTGGTTCTTCTAACAATTATTAAAATTAAATGCACTAACATTTAAATACCATAAGTTTCTGGAACGTCACGATGTGTGACATGTATACCACCTAAATTTGTTTAAACGTTACTTCGGTCCTATTAGTAAACAATAAGCCACGTTGGGGTGGTCTATATTATTTTTCATAGCTAAGTGTATACCATCATCAAATCTTAAATTATCCGAAATCTATGGAACTTGGTACGCCACGATGGGTGGCATGTATACCTTCCAATCACTACGCCATATATGGCCTACAACAACATTCAAAAAATGATGCTATAACACCAAAATATGTTGCAATAGCCCGAAAAAGGGCGATTGCAACATAAAATTTAAGTTGCTTTTTTCGATGTTGCCCTAGGCCTCTATTGCAACATTATGGTCACCAACTGCAACATGGGGTTCTCTGTTACAATAGTCATGCTACTGCAACATCTAACTACCCTATTGCAACTAAAATTTTCTGTTACATTAGCCCTTCTAATTTCAAAAAAAAGTGGGACCCACATGTGGGTCCCACGCGTGGGCTCCATTTAACAACAATTTAACATTTTACTATATCAGCTACAACAGATTATTAATCGAAGGCAACATTATGTACTGAAAGAAATTAGAAATACACTATTTAATTATTGAATGTCCTAATACACTATTTTTTCATACAAATGTCATAACAAATCCAACCAAATCAAATTACCTAACAATTCAAAACCAAATAAAAGTAAGAATAATTAGCCTTTGCTTTGTAGCCTTTTCTCTTAAATACATCCTTTTCACATACATAAATGAAGTGCAAGATCCTTCACTGGTGATTAAAAAGAATTACGTTCTACTAATACACTTCGAGGGTCAGTGCAAAGCCTTTTCATTATTCCTCCTGCCCCGTTGATCCGTGGAAGCCAAGTAGGGGTCCTTTTCCACATCCTCTGCTATCCCCTTGGGAAGAGGGATCCTGAAATAGAGAAAAATCAATCTGTTAATTCTAAGAATAATAATCATACCAAATTACTAACATCAATTAATACTTGCTAACATCCTAACTGACTACTCTCTTTGGCCAATTTGACATTGCTATATGATACACAGAAAGAGTAATTAGTTAAAAGTGAAGAGCTTAATATTATGTTCTTTTAAAACTCAGTCGAGATCAATACTATCCAGTATCAACATGTGTCTTCCATTAAGTGCACATTTAATACTTGCACGCATGCATATTCTACTCAGCTTATTTTTCAATCGGAAATATAAGCTCAAATCCAAATCATCTAAAAGTATTAATATCACTTTCTACTCCCTCCGTCCCAAAATACATGTCACTTTGACTTTTTGCATGTAATTTGATGTGCAAATAAAACATACTTCTATACATTATTTTTCAAATTTTCTTTTTTTGAATAAAAATATAACATCCATATTTTTATTCAGAAAAAGAAAATTTGAAAAATAATATATAGACATATGTTTTATTTGCACCTCAAATTACGTGAAAAAAGTCAAAGTGACATGTATTGTGGGACGGAGGGAGTAACAAATTTAAGAAATTGAATTCGGTCATTGTTGACAGGGACTAACAGGATCTATTTCCTGTAAGAGTTTACATATTACCTGTATTGCTGATAGTACATTAAGAAAAACGTGGTACTCCATTGCATTGTGATATTTTCATATATAAGTTCCAAATTCTGGAACAGTCAAGTCTTTGACTCTGTTAGGTTGATCCATTAACGGCTTAAGCTTTCCCCGAAACAATACAATGCAACTATTGAGCTGAGCTCCGGTAAATAAGCCATGCTTATTTTGAACAACTCAAATTATGTGGATTTAGTTGGACAATAAACTAATAACGCAATAAATTTGCAGCAGATAATGAAATTAACTAAACAGGGTAAAAACTTTGTCCATGATTAATATTGGTATATAGGCTGAAACACTTCTATTTGTAGGAACAATCGGACCTTGGTCTTGCGTTTTATGATACTAATTAAAAGTTCGAACAGAATATTAACCTTAATCGCTACGGCGCAAGCGATTCAAATCCACGTCTTCTACTGTATTCCCTGATTCTCCTTGGACGAAGTGTGGCCTTCGATCTCCCAAGGTGTGCCTCTGCTTAAAGCTCCGAAAACCCAAAACCCTAGCTGTCTCCTTGAGAAAAACGTCTGCCTCTCTCAAACTCTAGGATGAATTCGTTTTGGTGTGTCTTTCAGCTTTAGGAGAACGAGAATATATATAGGCTACAGTAGGGATCATGGACCATTAGGTCAGGCCTTCCAATGACATTCCGGGCCAGGCCCAATGTCATTAAATATTAATTCAATCCACTAAAGAATTAATATTTGCACTATCTTTCCTAATTCTGTAAATTAATTATTTAATTCGGCTCCAATATTAATTGCTTATAAATTCCCCATGTTTAAGATATCGCATGTCCATTAATTAAATTAATTTCTGACAATTAATTTAATCAATATCTTTTATCCTTGATCATCCACTCAACCTTATAATTATGCAAGAACAAATCTGCCTGCAGGACTAAAGCATAATTATCTTTATGAGCTTTTAAGAGGACATCATCACCCTAATATATTTTTCGGACATGGTTTCCTTTTATAGTTAATATCCCACTCTGTATATAATGTCATTGCCCAACACATAAATTTATAATTTAAAATAAATTACTTACCGTATGACTCAAGGCATGTGCATTAAATACAAGTGTCAATCACTATATCCAGATTAAGAACCTAAGCAATAATAACATCATAGAATCTTAGTTCTTTACTGTCAGAATAAAAGAAACAATTATTCTACTATTTTGATCCCGTTCAATATACACAAAGTATATAAGTATTATTCAATAGTCAAGATAAACTATTTCCAAATAATACTTCAGTCGTTCCAGTGGTTTGTCTAACACCACCTCGACTGTGAACTTTTATTATATTATATAAGGAATTCGACAATCTAACCTTCTTCTATCCCATTTGATACTAGATTGTCTACAATATATAATATACAGAAAATGTGAAAACATGCATTCAAGATTCTCAAATAATTGTTATATACTTCAAACAAATATTTAAGTATAAACCCTAACACTTGACAGTGGAGCGTCAATGCACATGACTGGCACAAGATCCCTGCTAGAAGACATAAGAGAAGCAAATGGACCTTCAGTCACTTTTGCTGACCATAGCAAAGGTCGTACTGTTGGATATGGCAAGTACAAAGTTGGAAGGATCATCATAGATGATATTGCTATAGTTGAAGGACTTAAACATAATCTCCAGAGTATCAGTCAGTTCTGTGACAAGGGATACTACGTTCATTTTGAAAAGAAGATTTGTATCATAAACATATCAAGGATAAACGTCCTTCACTATGTGGCATTGGGAAAGGCAATATATACGTAGCTGATTTGTCTTCAGGACTAGGAAATGCAGTTCACTGTTTCTACGCAAAGGCGTCGGCTGAAGATAGTTAGTTATGGCATAAGAAGTTCTCACACCTCAACTTCAAAACTATGAACTCTCTAGTCAAGCGAGATTTGGTGAGAGGTTTGCCTTCTCTGGAATTCTCAACTGTTGATCAATACTATCACAGATCCACTTCATTTACTGCATATGGATTTGTTTGGCCTTGTGAATGTTGCATCAATTGATGGAGGAAGATATGCCTTGGTCATTGTGGATGACTTCTCGAAATTTAATTGGGTTTACTTCATGGCTTCTAAGGATGAAACTCCGATGACAGTGATTGATCATATAAAGCAAGTTGAATTGGATAAGGGTGTTCCAGTGAAAGCTATAAGGTCAGATAATGGCATAGAATTCAAGAATCAAACTCTAATCAACTTTTACTCTAAAAAGGGAATTAGAAGGCAGTATTCAGCACCAAGGACTCCTCAACAGAATGGAGTCGTCGAAAGAAAGAATCGTACATTGATTGAAGCTGCAAGGACTATGATTGCTGAAGCAAAGCTTCCACTGTACTTTTGGGCTGAAGCTGTTACTACTGCCTGCTATACCCAGAATCGAACTTTGATCAATAAGGATCATATGAAAACTCCATTTCAGCTGTATAACAACAAGAAACCATATGTCAAACATCTTCATGTCTTTAGAGCTAAGTGCTATGTTCTCAAAGATGGAGAAGAGAACTTGAACAAGTTTGAACCAAAGGCATCTGAAGCAATTTTTGTTGGTTATACTAATGTTTCTTATAGAGTTTTTGTAATTGATAATCTGTCAGTGAAAGTTAGTGTCAATGTAACATTTGCTGACACTAAACTCCCAAGTTTACAATCTGCTAATCCGTCTGAATCTCTGAATTTTGACAACTATCCAGATTCTGATTGAGATGATGATGTGCCACCTGAGGCTGCAACAGGTAATGACAACAATGTTGATAATGATCCAGGCAATGGTGGGGGAAATGGCAATTATGCTGGAGATTCCACTGATGTCAGTGGTGGATCATCAAGTCAACCTGGCAGCAACTAAGGGGGAGCTGGTGGATCAAGTAGTCATACACTTCAGTTTAATGATAATACTGTTGAATCATCAAGGACACATCTTCCAAGGGAAAGGATTTGGAGCAGAGATCATCCCTTTGATCTTATTATTGGTGATCCTGATGCTGGTGTAAGGACTAGAAGTGCTGCGACAAATGAATGTGTATTCACTGGTTTTCTATCACAATTAGAACCAAAAAAAGTGGATGAAGCACTTACTGATCCTGATTGGGTTCTTGCCATGCAATAAGGACTCAATCAATTTGAGAGACAAGAAGTCTGGGCCCTTGTTCCAAGACCAAAGGGAAAATCAGTAATTGGAACTAGATGGATCTTCCGTAACAAGTTACACAGTGATGGCATTGGTGTGAGAAACAAAGCCAGAATGGTCGCAAACGGTTATTCCCAAGAAGAAGGATTTGATTATGATTAAACCTATGCTCCAGTTGCTCGTCTTGAAGCCACCAGAATATTTCTTGCATTTGCTGCACACTCTAACTTCAAGTTTATCAGATGGATGTGAAAAGTGCGTTTTTGAATGGAAAGCTGGAAGAAGAAGTATATTTGGAACAACCCTCTGGCTTGAAAATCCAGAGTTTGCTGATTTTGTATACTTCCTATTCAAAGTTGTCTATGGGCTCAAGCAGTCACCAAGGACATGGTATGACACCCTCTTTGAGTTTTTAATTGAAAATAATTTCACTAGAGGTGTCATAGACAAAATTCTTTTTTATAAATTGCATGATAATAATATGATATTTGTACAAATATATGTTGATGATATTATATTTGGTTCTACTAACGATAACTAATGCAAGAGATTTGCTAAGTTAATGCAGAGTAATAATCAAATGAGTATGATGGGTGAGCTATCCTACTTTCTTGGTCTTCAAGTAAGCCAAAAGAAATATGGCATCTTCATTTTCCAGTCAAAGTATGTCAAAGATCTTCTAAGGAAGTACAATCTAGAAGACTGTTCACCGACAAAGACACCCATGGCCACTGCCACTAAGCTTGACCAGGATAAATCTGGTAAGAAAGTCGATATCTCAAGCTATCGAGGTATGATTGGCTCATTATTCTATCTCACTACTAGTAGACCAGATATTATGTTTGCGACATGTTTGTGTGCTAGGTTCCAAGATGATCCTAAAGAATCACATCTTATAGCCGTCAAAAGAATCTTTAGATATATATATCTTAAGGGTACACCTGGTCTAGGTATTTGGTACCCTAAGATTACTGGTTTTGACTTAACCGGCTATAGAGATTCTGATTATGCAGGTTGCAGGATTGATAAAAAGAATACGTCTGGAAGTTGTCAATTTCTAAGATGTCGGTTGGTTTCCTGGTACAGCAAGAATCAACGCTCAGCGTCTACTTCCACTGCTGAAGCTGAGTACATAGCTGCTGGCAGTTGTTGTGCTCAGATACTCTGGATCAGGAATCAATTAAATGATTATGGTATTGATGTTAACAAAATTCCAATAAATTATGACAACACCAGTGCCATAGCAATTTCCAACAATCCAGTGCAACATTCCAGAACCAAGCACATAGATATCAGGTATCATTTTATTCGAGAACATGTCATGAATGGTACTGTGGTGTTACATTTCGTACCCACGGCTGATCAAATTGCAAACATCTTCACTAAAGCACTACGCCATAAGTGCTCATATGAAACGCTCAAGAGTGTTGCCTTATACCCCAAATGGTGTTGCCTTAGGCACGAAATCGAGATATGCAACACTTCCTGAGCGTTGCATATGCGAGCCTTGCCTTTGACCTATAAGGCAACGCTTATGGCTATCTAATGCAACACGATTATCTATTGCATTATACCTATAATGCAACACCACAGTTTCATAAAGGCAACACTTATTGGTGTTGCCCCTAAAGATGGACACGCAACAAAGGTGGGTCCCACTTCATCTGCCACGTCAGCTGGGTCCCTCCTGACACGTCACCTGGCACGTAAGCTGGGTCCATCTGCCACGTCATTGATGAGTCACTTGCCATGTCATTGATGAGTCACTTGCCACGTCATAGTTAAGCCCCACATGATCCGAATATTTAGTGGGTCCCACATAGCTTTTGCAACACTAAATATTGTAATATGCAACACTGGCAACACTGATAAATGATATATGAAACACTAAATATATTCAAAATTGCAACACTGAAAAAAGTAAAATGCAACACTTTTTATAAAAATTTTGCAATAGCAGTTTTGGACATTCATAAATCCCTTCCTAATTAAACAAGCCATCAACCAACAAAGCAACCCTATCATAATCTTCTACCAAACCAACAGTCACAAAGTCTATCTAACTACTAATCCCAACAACCAACAAAATAGCTAAGTACTGGATCTTTCAATGGCTTAAGACAGTAACAAATCTGCCATACTACATAGATTAAGTTCAAAATAACCAACTCTTAATAGTTCTTGAGTAACAGCAGAATAACAGGACTATGATGTGGCCCCTCCTTGAGTCACAGGATTGCCGTTGTCATCTTGATCACTGGACACCGTAGCACAAAAGTCCCTGATATTTAATTTTAGATCAGGATTTGCATCCCCTAGTTTTTTCAGTACCCAAGTTAAATTTTCCTGCACTTTGCGGTTAACTTTGGCTTCCAGTTCAATTTCTAAGTCATGCTTGATCTTTGTGGTCAACTCCTGCACATATTGTTCCGTAGGAATTGCTGCCGAACCAGAGCATTGACCAGTTTCCTTTGTACCGGCTCTTCCTACTAGCCAATCACGTGAATGTTCCTTGTCGCCGCTAACCATTAAATTTGCTTCAACTTCTTGTCCAGAAGTAACTAGTTTCTTGATCGCGGTCTACAAGAAAATGATACACCAGATTATAAGATGAATTATGAAGATAGATTTAATACTACTTGAAATGTCCTTACCATTCTTTTTTCCACTTTTTCAGTATTTGACTTGTACTCTTGCCCGGGTTTTCGCTTACGGGTTTCCAGAAACACTTCCGCATCTGTTGGCGAGGCAAGGTCGGGGCTTTTCTTTTTCTGCAATTATTGAAGAAAAGGAAAACAATTTAGCTCAATTTGAATTCAGTAGAAGTTAATGGGCATCAATTGCATCTGAAAATGATCAATTAATGGACATAACTGTTATCCAAAATTCACTTTCACAGTATATTATAAGATAAGGATATATACCATCTCCTCCCGAACTTGTGCTAGTGTTTTTGGACCCATAGTGTGTGTCTCAGTTAAATTACTATGATGGGCAGTATTGTTCCTTGCCAGTTTCTAGAAAATAAAAGAGAAAAATAATAAATTTACATTAATCTTGTAGTTATCCTTGTAAATCAGGCAGAACATAGATTATGCAAATTACATAATTTTTTAAATAGCATGCTAATTAAATGTAATTAAATTAGCATCCAACATAGTAGATATAATACCTTAACTTCATCATCTCCCCAGTATGCCAGGAACAGTTTAAAGTCCTCTAGTGAAATTTCTTGGGGCCTTTTTTCCAACCTCTCCGCGTCAGTTTCGAGGCTGGTATAGTACTTGGTCTTAAAACGACTTTTGTGAAGCCTCCAAGCAGCATTGAGTGTGTTGTACACCCATTTTCTACCTTGTTCAGGAATGACATACTTAGCCTAAAAATGTAAATATCGAACATAAAATCAGTTATTTATACTGTTACGATATAATGCAAAAGTATGAACTAATGCAATTGTGTGGACTACATACCAATTACAATATAATTCTTAAGTATGAACTACATGACAATCAACTAATAAAATGTACCAGAGTTTGTTCCCACAATTGCTTCTTCAGGCTTTCAGGAACTACATGCCAATTTACGTAAGTAAGTGACACGTTATCCCTTGCTAGTGTTCCCACAAAATTACTGAGCTCTGTGATAATTTTCTGATTATCCGAAACGGGTTGATGATCTTCATTCAACGTAATGACAACTTTATTTTTAGCCGTCCTTGCATGAACTTTAATCATTTTTGTAGGTCCCCTGGGTTTTCTAGGAGCTAGCATATCATATTCCATGCACAGAACAAATAAAAAAAAAATTAATTCACTACAGCTCATAGTGAAATAGGAAACAAAAAACAAAGAATGCATTAAAAATGGAAACACGAGGTAGATCAATAAATCCAGATTGCCAGGCTAATTAAATAGAGTAAAAATGGAGCATAAAGTCAATTTCTTAATTACTGTCAGAGGAACATATTTATATTTAATATATACTAATTCACTACGGCTCATAGTGAAATAGGAAACAAAAAACAAAGAATGCATTAAAAATGAAAACACGAGGTAGATCAATAAATCCAGATTCCCAGGCTAATTAAATAGAGTAAAAATGCATGTACACAGTACCTTTAACAGCTTCCTCCTCATCTGTAGCTTGGTCCACATTAAGTTCAGGAACATCATCCTCTTGTAATTGAGGTGCAGTACTCAATTTTTGTTGTTCCCGCAGTGCTAGATAAGCATTTATCGAACCGGGAGGTACTCCATTGACTGCCTTGTTCAACAATTTGGAACAAGTTGGTTTTACAGTAGGTGCACGATAAGAACTTGTCACCTCCTTCTCAACTGCAGCTTTCTTCCCTTTGTTCCTGACGGGAGTGGCGACATGTGTCGATTCTCTTTCAATGTCAGCAGGCTCTTGTGCTTTTGCTTGTGCACGAGTCCTACGTCCCACCCCTGTCTTATTTGCCTTGGCAACTCTTTTTCTCTGTAATCATGCAATTGTATCATTATTATCATTTTATCTCTAAATTTGAAAATATACAAAGTGATTAATTGTATCAAATGAACATTAAGGTCTTGCAACTTGTTTATAGAGATCAAGGTCCATGATTGACTTGTTTCGATGTTATTTTATTAGTTTTATACTATAATATAACATGTAATTAATTGTATGTGATTTATGTGCAATAGACGCTACTTTTATGAATGTAAAATAAATCAGTCTATATAAACTTTTACTCGCATTAAGCTTAATTCCTGAGTCCTCGGCCCCGTGTCTAATTTCAGATACATTTCCAAGAATCCTGATTATCAAAAAAGTACGAATCTAAACAGGATGCAAGTCCTTTCTTATACCTAATTCCTGTAAATCTAAACGGGCACTTATATGATCCTTTGATTTGCCACTAATATTAAGCAATGTGCCTAATATGTTGTCGCAAAGGTTTTTTTCGATATGCATTGCATCAAGGTTATCTCGAAGGGGATTATAACGCCAATATGGCAAATCAAAAAATATTGATTTCTTATTAAAAGGGCTGTCACTTTTTTTACCCTTTTTCTCAGCCTCCCCAAATTTATTTTCATAATCCTTCAACACCGTTAAAATATCCAACCCGGATAAAATTGAAGGAGGCTGTCCAGTTTTAATTTGGCCATTAAATCTTTTCTTATCAAACCTCCACTTGTGTGTAGGATCAAGAAACTTCCTATGGTTCATTAAACATATTTTTCTGCTATGTTTTAAATATTCAGAAGAAGTCTCATAATGGCATACTGGACACGCTAAGTACCCCTTCGTGCTCCACCCTGACAACATGGAATAACCCGGAAAATCACTAATGGTCCACAACATCATTGCACGTAAATTGAAATTCTTATTAGTCAAGGCATCAAAAGTTTCAATACCAGAATCCCATAATTCTTTCAGCTCAGCAACCAAAGGCTGCATATACACATCAATATTATTCGATGGAGATTCTGGACCCGATATTAATGTGGAAAGAATCAGGTTTTCTGGTTTCATGCATAACCAGGGGGGCAAGTTGTAGTTCACTAGTATGATTGGCCAAGTACTGTGGCTTAAATTCATTGATCCGTATGGGTTAAAACCATCAGCTGCTACCCCTAGCCTGATATTACGTTTTTCGGAAGCAAAATCAGGATAACGAGCATCCATCGTCTTCCACGCCTCCGCATCTGCCGGATGTCTTAATTTCCCATCATCCTTTCGACTCGATGCATGCCATGTCATCAGTTTGGAGGTTTCACTACACATAAATATTCTTTGCAGTCTTGATTTTAGTGGAAAGTACCGCATAACAGATGCTGGAAGTTTATGAACTAACTTCTCCGGATCATTATTATCAGCGCTGCCTCCCTTCTCGTGTAAAACCCACCTCGAAGCCCCACAAATCTGACACGCATCTTTATCCTTATTTTCGGCCCAATATAACATGCAACTATTAGGACATTCATGTATTTTTTGATAATCTAAACCTAAATCCCTAATTGTAGACTTCGCAGCATTGAACGATAAAGGTAGGTGGGCCTCTGGGAAAGCTTCTTTTATCAGCTTTAGTAATTCCCCGAAGGCAGACTCACTAATGCCGTTTTCACATTTCAAACAATAAAGTCTTATCAAAAAACTTAAGCGTGAAAAATTAGTGCAACCAGGATACAATGGTTGTTTGCCCTCTTTTACACGGTCATAAAACCTTTTAGCCTCTGCATTAGGCCCTTCTTCGCACTCTCCTAAGTTTTGAAACTTCTTCCCGGTACAATTAAACATTGCATCTAAGTTGTCCCCAAAATCCATCCTTATTTCACAGTCCATATTAATTGCACTAGGTCCTACTTTTGTTTGTGAAACTTGACAAATCCATTTGATGTGTCCAGGGGAAGGCCCACTGCATATTAAATGATCATAAATTACATCTTGACGATGCCATTTACTTTTGTAGAAATGATTTTATTCCATTTACATATTCTACACTGTATCTCGGGAGACCTATCCAAATGGAGTATTGATCATCCATTCCCACTTCTACTTTACTAACAACCAACCTAGGTACCACTAACGATTCTGAAAAAGGAGTAAGAGCCAACCTGGAATGTTTGAATATATTAAACATAATCTCTATATTAAACTTATCAGTTATCTGTATTAAGCATTTAGTATAATATATTAAATATTTTATTTATTATGATTATCAGCCCTGCTATACTTAATATCAGAGAAAAACTAAAAAAAGACACATAAAAATTTAGTTTTACAATCACATATATCATTAAGATCATGTACATATGCATGCTTTCTCTAAAGACATATATATATATATATATGTGTGTGTGTGTGTGTGTGTGTGTGTGTGTGTGTGTGTGTGTGTGTGTATGTATGTAAATTATATTCCTTAAGCATACAATCACATCAACTAAGCAAGTAAATAATCGAGATATATATATGTATGTATGTAAATTATATTCCTTAAGCATACAATCACATCAACTAATTAAGCAAGTAAATAATCGAGACAAAAAAAAAATGAGAGTTGTATTTGGAGGCATGTGATATACCTTATAAAGCACAAAATTCTAACAACTTCTTGTGTGAATGCAGCCTTTTATCTCAGCTTGTCTTATGTGGCCCTCTTCACCCCAATCCAGCATTTTTACTGAAACATAGTATAAATATATAAAATCAGTGGTTGACATAAAAACAAAATTCTAATAAGTAATGTCTATGTTCCATATAATATGTATTTCTATGTTCTGTGAATATTGTGTAAAGTTTCCAGGAACCAAATGTTCATTCAACATCTGATTCATAGAAGCTTTTACCTATTCTGCTTGTAGTTTTGAAAATGTTTATCAGATAAGCATATTCAAAAAGAAAAAAGTAGTAAAACTTATCCAGGCACATAATATACAGAGCATCACATTTTTAACGATGATCTAATAACTAGTAAATCATAATCTACACAGTATCACATTTATAAAGATGATCAAATAACTAGTAAAATATATTAGCATCGGAAGAACATCAACTTGTTTGCTCACAAACAGAAAGGAGCATATACAGGCAGAATTTCTATAGAACAATCAATTCTACTAGTTGTAGCAAACCAACTATAATAACTGAGGTCATCAACAGATCATCTCAGCAGTATGATCCTCCAAAACCGTATCCTACCTCATCTTGTCAAGTCGACTATTAGACAATAAAAAGCTGTAAAACTGACTATAAATTAAAACCACGAGGGACGGACGATCAAGCTGCTAGCTCATAATTTAAGCATTAGCATCAAACGACTATAAATTAAAATCACAAAGCACAGACAATCAAGCTACTAAGCTCATAATTTAAAGCAGTGGCATCAAACTTGTGCACAATGCTTTCATGTTCCAAAATTGTAGATATTACACAATTTTACAGGTTTCTAGAGACCGAAATCACTTTTCCATAATATACACTCACCGGGCACAACATACCCACCAAAACTTTATCACTGCCGCTACAAGATTCTATGCTGGCTCTCTGAAAAGTGTATTCAAGCCAAGTATAAACCCTCTCCCTCCCTCCCTCCCTACTCTCTCTCTCTCTGTCCCCCCTCTCTGTCACTCTCTCCCTCCCTTCTCTCTCTGTCTCTCTCCCCCTCCCTCCCTGTCTCTCTCTCTCCCTCCCTTCTCTCTCTCTCTCTCTCTCTCCCACTCCCTCAGTGTCACTCTCTCCCTCCCTACTCTCTCTCTGTCACTCTCTCTCTCTCAGACTAAAAAAGCAAAACAACTCAGCATGAATTACAAGCATGCTACACCCAACCTAGCTAATATCAATTAAAAGTACAAATTACAAGCAGATAGCAACTAAAAAAACAAAATCTTAATCACAAAAAGCCCTATATGCAAAATCTATATCTTAAATAAAAAAGAGGAATTACCAGAGCTAACTGAAGAATGGAGAACTTGAACCTACAACTAAAACCACAACCGAGAAGTTGAAATCCCTAAATCGAGAACACCGAAACCCTAATTGCAGATGCCCAAATCCACAAATCGAGAGCTGAGAACACCGGAATCCCCAAATTGAGCACCGTGAAGGAGAACTAGGATGAAGAACTGAGAACTGAGCAAAATCCGCAAATCGTGAACACCGAAACCCCAATTTGATATTGAGGTCGAGACTGCAGTGAGGTGAGAATGGAGGTCGAGATTGTGAGGTGAGGAAGTTGAGAGAGGCGAGGTCGGGACTGTGAGAGCGGCGAGGTCGGGACAGTGGCGCGGCGAGGTCGGGAAATGGAGGTGAGAGTGCCGAGGTCGGAAAATGGAGTTTCTGAGTGTTTGTTTGAAATATGAGTGTTTGTTTGTCTGAAATTATTTGGGGGGAGTTTTACCCGCTTAACATTTCAAAAGCTGACGTGGATTAATATATGTTTTATTTTATTTTATATATTTATTATTTACATATTTTATTTTAGATTTTTAATTTAAATTAAATGATATATGAGATAAATACTTACTTTAAATTAAATTAAAAATTAATACAATAATTCACATCTTATACTATTAATATAAAAAAAATTGAATTCGTATTCAGGACAACACTGATTAATTGGACTACCTTCTTGGACCGCTTTGACTATTATAAACTCACACCTTCTAAATTTGGAAATTTTTGAAAAAAATTTCATATTAGTAAATTTGATAGATATTAACATCCGTACGGTTGGATCGTCGAAAATGAATTTAAAAAAAATAAGATTTGTATTGGGGACAACACTGCTTAATTGACTACCTTCTTGGACCGCTTTGACTATTATAATCTCACACCTTCTAAATATGAAAATTTTTGAAAAAAATTTCTTATTGCTAAATTTGATAGATATTAACATCCGTACGGTTGGATCGTCGAAAATGAATTTAAAAAAAAAATAGAATTTGTATTCGGGACAATACTGCTTAATTGACTACCTTCTTCGACCGCTATGACTATTATAAACTCACACCTTCTAAATATGGAAATTTTTGAAAAAAGTTTCTTATTACTAAATTTGATAGATATTAACATCCGTACGGTTGGATCGTCAAGATTGAATTTTAAAAAAATAGAATTTGTATTCGGGACAACATTGCTTAATTGACTACCTTCTTGGACCGCTTTGACTATTATAAACTCACACCTTCTAAATATGGAAATTTTTGAAAAAAATTTCTTATTGCTAAATTTGATAGATATTAACATTCGTACGGTTGGATCGTCGAAAATGAATTAAAAAAAAGAATTCACTTTCGAGACAACACTAGTTAATTAGACTACCTTCTTGGACCACTTTTACTATTATAAACTCACACCTTCTAAATATGAAAATTTTTGAAAAAAATTTCATATTACTAAATTTGATAGATATTAACATCCGTACGGTTGGATCGTCGAAAACAAATTTTAAAAAATAGAATTCGTGTTCGGGACAACATAGGTTAATTGGACTACCCACTTTGACTACAGATGACTATTATATTTTAGTTATGCAACACACAACATAAATGAAAGGTTGGTGGAGTGGTGTGTAACATGTTTTGATACATGAGAGGTCAGGGGTTCAATTCCCTTGGCCTTCAAAAAATTTCAAAGATTTTTATATCAAAATGGGTCAGTGGGCCCTAGAGGCTGGCGTGGCAGTGGGAATGGGTCCAGACGTGGGGCCCACTGCCAAGTCAGCACGTGGGACCCACTGCCACGTCACCTGAATGGGTCCTAAGGTGGGGCCCACTGCCACGTCAGCCCGTGGGACCCACTGCCACGTCACCAAACCGGGTCCAGCAGTGGGGCCAACTGCCATGTCAGCACGTGGGACCCATTGCCACGTCACCAAAGTGGGTCCAGAAGTGGGGACCACTGCCACGTCAGCACATGGGACCCACTGCCACGTCACCAAAGTGGGTCCTGCAGTGGGGAACACTGCCACGTCAGCACGTGGGACCCACTGCCACGTCACTAAAGTGGGTCTAGCAGTGGGGACCACTGCCACGTCAGCACGTGGGACCCACTGCCACGTCACCAAAGTGGGTCCTGCAGTGGGGACCACTGCCACGTCAGCACGTGGGACCCACTGCCACGTCACCAAAGTGGGTCCAGCAGTTAGGACCACTGCCACGTAGGCACGTGGGACCCACTGCCACGTCACCAAAGTGGGACCAGCAGTGGGCCCCACTGCCACGTCAGCAAAATGGGTCCAGCAGTGGGGACCACTGCCACGTCAGCACGTGGGACCCACTGCCACGTCACCAAAGTGGGTGGGCCCCACTGCCACGTCAGCACGTGGGACCCACTGCCACGTCAGCAAAATGGTCCAGCAATGTCTACTACTATAATGCAACACTACAAACTTCTATAATGCAACGCCGTTTGAGTTCTGTTGCAGAAGATAGAAAACCAAGGGTCTATTGCAATACTTTCCATGCAATACTAGGAATACGCGTTGCATATGAGCACTTATGGCGTAGTGAAACCACTTGATGAATGCACCTTCTCTAAGTTGGTTTGTGAACTAGGGATATTAAATATGCCATGATTCTCATTGTATATATTATATATATGTTCTATATGTTATTATTTTTTTTTTGTGTAATTATATCTATTTTATTAGATTTTATATAATTGTTTGTAAATTATCTAATAATTTTCTGTGTAATTATGCATGTTAATATATTTCTCTCTAATTCTTTAAGTGCTGCATACTCCCCTGTAATATTCTCTATGCATTTAGATAATTATATGTATTTATTTTGTGTTTTTCAAAATTAATTAAGCATAAATATTTGATTTTAAGTTCATTCATTTTAATGAATTAAAGTTAAATTCATATATATTTATATTTACTTAAAGTTAAATTTTACAAAATATATGTGTAATATATTATATATTATGTGTATTAGATTTTTGATTTAATGTGCAAAAAGTTTTATTTTTCAAAATATCAAAAATCATAATATTTATATGTTTTTTTAATTTTTTTAATTTTTCAGTTCGGTATGACATTTTTAAGAAATGCCATACCGCTCTAGCGTGTTGTATACACCTCCACAACTCGGCATGACTTTTCTTGAAAAAGTCATACTGAGGATTTGCATTCTACCTACAACAGTCGGTATGACATTTTTAAAGAATGTAATACCGAACGCTCTGAAATCTCATATTCAAGAGCTTGGTATGTGTGACGGACCCACAATACTAACCGACTAAAGCATGCATAATACGATAGATAATTAAATTACAGAATTATAAAATATTAAACTAAAAGTCTAAATCCACAATCCCGGAATCACCAGGAATGAGTATGAAGAACATCTAAAATATTACAAACCCAAATAAAGTCTAGGTCATTACCACAAGTTTTAGAATCCCAAAAGTCTTAAAAGATAAAATTAGGGAACTACGAGTTTCCAACCTGCTCCATCATATGGCGGTAGGCGATACCCGATCCTGAGGTGGTCTTACAGGAGGTCTGCTTGAAATGAGCCATTCTCGGGTTTCACTGAAGGGTTGTAATAAACAATACAATATATGAGCAAAAAGCTCAGCAGGTGAAAGCAGTATATAACAGTTCACAGTATAAAATATAAACAAGTGCAAAGCAACAATGGATATCACAAGGTATAATCACAAGTAAAGGTGCAAAGTGAGATAGCAATTTTATTGGAACTGGAAACACACAGCGCTATGAGCATTGAGGGGTGATCAGCCCACACCAAGCTCCGAACCACATAAAGTGATTCAACCAGGGAGGATCCTCGGCACACATTGGCCATAAACAGACATCAGGCTCCCTGCTACTGATGCTGCAATTAATTGACTGGCGCCTCAGTCTTAATATAAAATTATTATCCAATTCTTTTTAAGGTCATATAAATTCAATTCAATTTCGAAAGGGATCTTAATCAAAGACAAGTCACTAAGCAAGGGTGTTTTCAAAATATAAGTGACCTTTCTAGAATAGGGAATGTTATTAAGATCAGGGTTCCGAAAGAGATAATTCATTTTAATGTGGGGTATCAATGTTCTCAATATGAATTAAGGGACTATTAGAAGATATTCATGTGGGTGTAAGTTGATACTATATGAAAAGGTAAATTCAAGTATTGGAAGGTACTATCTAACTTCAAGGTTTGATTATAGGGTAGTTATGGGGTTTATTGAGTTCTATAAAGCAATAGTCATGCATTCATAAAGTATTAAACCAATAAGCAAGTATAAGGGTAAGTTGAGAGTTCCACTTGCCTGGACTAAGCATACAGAACACTTGCACAGAATCTTCTAGAGGTTCCTTGCATGGCCTCCTACTTGCACCTATAATTAATAGTATCCTCGTCACCACAATGCTAACTACCCTTTCGTGTATAAATAAATAAATAAATATATATATATATATAAACACACACACACATATATATAAATATATACACTTAATCTTAATTAATAACAAATCACATATTCATCAAGTAATGCACATAACAAGTAAGGCATGGCATTTTATTACCTAGCTATTATCACTTAATAGTCTCTACTTATACCTAAGTCACTTAAACAATTAGTCAAGTAACACATAAGGTCTAAGACCAACACCTCCTAATCACACTCTACTGAACTTAACTTAACCAAATAAGAGTAAGGCACACTTGTGCCCCATCTCATAAGACTCACAAATGAAGTGCATCCTAATTGGCTTACTAGTATGCTACCTTGGCAACACTTGTGTGCCTTGGCAAAAATGGTGCATCTGTACTAAGTCCATTGTCTTAAACTAACGTGCACTATCTTATATGACTGAAAATTAACTCATGGATTCGATATGAGGTCAAGGCCTCACTGATGACACACTCATATGCAATACATTCTAACTTAGTTCTAAAATGTGACTCTATGTGTGACACTTGTGTATTTTTGTGGAAATGAGGCATCTCCACTTAAGGCAATTACTCCAAATTAATTTCTATAGGTTTATATGATCTTAAACTAACATTGTGAAGTGGTTTGACTCAAAGGCCTTTCTTACAAGGTCCTTTAAAAACTAATGCATTCTAGTGGTTACTCTGTTTAGGCAGTTTGGCACCCCTTGGAGTACCTTGGCAAAAACAAATGTTTCCACCTTGTGCCTTGGTGAAATATTGACTCCTATGAATACCTAAGACCTTAATCTAAGTTGTGCAATTGGTTTGACACTAAGTCCTTACTCAGGCCTTTCTAGGCCTCCATGCCAAGTTGGCACAGAAAAACCTAGCTAGCTAAGTGCACTGCCCTGTTTTTACTAACTTGCAACCTACTTAACTAACTCAATTATCCATTCTAATGACTTTTTAAGCTTCCTAAGACTTCATTAAACTCATCTAAAGCAAGGCCCCATGAAGGCCTCACCAATGACATGGTTTTAACCACTCAAAAGTGCAAATGACCACAAAGTGCCCTGTCCTGGGGTGTTCTCTGAACTGTGTGTGTGTACCTATCAATATGGATGTTTTTATGACTTCTAAGGCTACTGGAGACTTGTACAAACCAAGTCCCAACTCCAGGGAACTCAGGCCTATGAGGGCCTAACCATGACACCTCCAATTCTCTAGTGTAAAAATCTGCCATAGTGTGTGTGTGTGTGTGTCTCCTTCCACCTTAACACCCTACAAAACTCCATAAGCCAATCAACCAAGCCACAATTCCTAATCTACAATATACATACACCTATTGACTATCTTCTCAAAGCAAGATACAACAAAATTTGGTCACTTATGTGCACATAACCGAGGCAAACATAGAGCAAAAACAGAGCAGATTTTTATATGGCATTGTTGAGCAAATTTTTGAATGTACAATCATGGTATTCACACAATAGCTACTGATTATCATTATATACTATCATGCATATTATAACTAACAATTTCTCACAAGAATCATGGCATGCATTGATCAAAAACCAAGTTAAAACTCCAAATCATCACATATAGCATTCATTCGAAAGTCATGGCATATAGTCACTAGATTCTCATACTTCTTGTACAAATCATAACATGCAAGCTCTAAAACTTTATAAAACACATCGTAAGGGATCAAAACCTCTTGAAACCATAAGCATAACATTATTTCATTCTCAAAAATCAATCACCAAAAATCCACTCCATTCGGCTCCCTTAGAGGTCATGGCCGAATGTGATGAAACAAGAGTATGTCTTGGTCAAATAGAGGCATAAACCTCACCAAGAACATCTCAAGCTCATCTTTAGGAACCCCCAAAATGGAGACCCTAAGCTCATAAGAACTAAGGTTCTATTTCGGCTCCATAGCAACATGCAAGCAACAACTAACCTTGAAATGGAAGATACAAGTGTGGGTGATGAAGGTCTTGGCAAAAGAAGCTTGATTGTTGAAGAAGATGAAGAAAACAAAAATGGGGTAGGGTTCAAAGAGGGTGCAGCCGAGAGAGATGAGGGAGAGAGAAGAGAGAGATGTGAGGTTGAGTGGTGTGAGATTTGTGTCACAAGTGGAGCAAAAGCAAGTGTTTTGACCACTTTCTTGACTAGAATTGTGTTAGTGGAGGTTGTAATGACTAGCTTGCCCTTAGTTGTAGTATAAGGGGTGTTTGCATGCAAGGGTAGATTGGACACTTGATAAATAATTAAAATGTGATTAAAAGAGTATTTAGAGAAAGCGTTTTAATAAATAAAATACTAATCCATAAATCATGAAATTAATATCTCAAATAATATGGGATTTTCGAAATTTAATAAAATAGTTTTCAAGAATTTTGGACAAAGAATGGATTTAAAAAGAATATTTACAAGTAGAGCTCTAATATTCATACTACACAAAATATAATATCAAGTATATAATTACACGTAAAATCACGAGAAAAATATATATCAAATCGCTATTTTACAAGTTAAAATCTATCGGCTACTCGCAAGTTATCAAATATCACTAAATCATTTAAACCTCTATTATTAATAAATCAGGTAGCGACAACGATCACATTTATTATCAAGTCAAAACCGTCGCAACTAGTAATATCATTAATCGCGTAGTGAGATTTAGTCGTCAAAAATTAAACAAGTGCATTCTAGCTATATCCGGGAGTCACATAACGAAAAGTAAGTCGAATTCACATAATTTAGCAATTAAGACACAAAAATTTATATATCACCAAAATGGAATACTGTAATATATATATATATAAGTCGAATATTACAGGCATTACATCCTTCTCCCCTTAAAAGGATTCTGACCCCATAATCTAAGCAAATAAATGAGGATACTTATCAAACATATCACTTTCTAATTCCCACATTGATTCTTCAACCTTGGGATTCCTCCACAAAACTTTAACTAAAGGAACTGTCTTATTTCTTAACAACTTATCCTTTCTATCCAGAATGCTAACCAGTTGCTCGATATAAGACAAATCGGACTCTATGTCAACTGGTTCATTCTCTATGATGCACTTGGTGTCGGGGTTGAAATTCTTAAGCAATGAGACGTGGAAAACATTGTGAACGTGCTGCATTTGAGGCGGTAAGGCTAGTTCGTACGCCACTTTCCCAATTCTGCCTAAAATCTCAAAAGGGCCTACAAATCTTGGATTCAGTTTCCCTTTCTTTCCGAATCTTGCTATTCCTTTCCAAGATGACACTTTCAACAGAACAGCTTCCCCGATTTCATACTCAACATCTTTTCTATGCGGGTCAGCATACTTTCGTTGCCTGTCTTGAGCTGCAATAAATCTGTTTCGAATCACATCTACTGCTTCCTTTGTTTGCTGGATCAATTCTGGAGCAATTACTTTCCTTTCTCCAACTTCATCCCAATATATCGGGGATCCACACTTCCTTCCATAAAGAGCTTCGTACGGGGGCATTCCAATGATGGCATGATAACTGTTATTATACGAAAACTCAACCAAAGGCAAATGCTCGTCCCAATTTCCTTTGAAGTCCAAAGCACAAGACCTTAACATGTCTTCGATTTTTTGAATTGTACGCTCTCTTTGTCCGTCCGTTTATGGATGATAAGCAGTACTCATCTTGAGTCGGGTTCCCAAATGTTCTTGAAATTGCTTCCAGAATCTAGAGTTAAAACGAGGGTCTCTATCTGACACAATAGATACTAGAACTCCATGACGAGTGACAATCTCCTTCAAATACCTGTGAATCAGCTTGTCCATTGAAAATCTCTCATTGATTGGCAGAAAATGAGCCGACTTGGTCAATCGATCAATTATTACCCAAATAGCATCATGATTAGATTTTGTCCTTGGCAATCCAACTATGAAGTCCATTGCAATGTGCTCCCACTTCCATTCCGGTATCTGTAAATGCTTTATCAATCCACTCGGCTTCTGATGTTCAGCTTTTACTCTTTGACAAGTGTAGCATTTACTGATCCATTGAGCAATTTCCTTCTTCATGTCTGGCCTCTAAAAGTTTTGCTTCAAATCTTGGTACATCTTCGTGCTTCTAGGGTGAATAGATAATTTTGAATTGTGAGCATCCTTCAAGATCTGATTTTTCAATTCTTCCACATTTGGTATCCAAATCCTTAATGAAAACCTCAAGATTCCTTGGTTGTCTTTTTTAGTACAAATCTCTTCTCCGGCCAACTCATTCATCTTCTCATTCATCACTTCTTCTTGGCACTTCTTTATCTTTTCCATCAACTCGGGCTGAAAAGTCATTGTATAGATCATTTTTGTAGGTTCACTGGGAGCTCGAATCTCAATTCCCATCTTCTCAAATTCTTGTGATAGTTCTTGAGCCATAGTCAACATATTCAACCTTTCTTTGCGACTTAACGCATCTGCTACCACGTTCGCCTTTCCGGGATGATAACTAATCGTGCAGTCGTAGTCTTTAATCAATTCCAACCATCTTCACTGCCTCATGTTCAACTCTTTTTGCGTGAAAATGTACTTTAAACTTTTGTGGTCCGTGTATATCTCACACTTCTCGCCATAAAGATAGTGTCTCCAAAGCTTCAAAGCAAACACAATTGCTACCAATTCCAAGTCATGAGTCGGATATCTTTGTTCGTGCGGCTTAAGCTGTCTTGACACGTAGGCTATCACTTGCCCGTGTTGCATTAAGACACAACCTAATCCTTTATGTGACGCATCGCTGTAGATAACAAAATCTCCTCGATCATCTGGAAAAGCTAGAACTGGAGCGGTGACTAACTTTTGCTTCAATTCTTGAAAACTTTTCTCACATTTGTCGGTCCATTCAAACTTTTCATTCTTTCGGGTCAATCTTGTCAACGGCACTGCAATCTTCGAAAAATCTTTCATAAACCTTCGATAATATCCGGCCAATCCCATGAAACTTCTAACTTCAATTGGGGTCTTCGGCCTTTCCTAATTTATCACAGCTTCTATCTTTGCTGGATCCACTCGAATTCATTCACTTCCAACGATATGCCCTAAGAATTGAACTTCTCGTAGCCAGAATTCACATTTAGAGAACTTTGCATACAACTTCTCCTTCCTTAGAGTTTCCAAAGCTATCCTCATTGTTCAACATGTTCTTCTTTGGACTTCGAGTATATTAGAATATCGTCGATGAATACAATGACGAACTTGTCTAAATACTTCTTAAATACACGGTTCATCAAATCCATGAAGGCGGCTGGCGCGTTTGTCAATCTGAATGCCATAACTAGAAACTCATAATGTCCATACCGAGTTCTGAAAGCGGTCTTCGGGATGTCTTCCAGCTTAATCTTCAATTGATGATATCCTGAACGCAAGTCAATCTTCGAGAAGTAAGTTGCTCCTTTGAGTTGATCAAATAAGTTGTCGATACGAGGCAAAGGATACCTATTCTTGATTGTCAACTTGTTCAATTCTCTATAGTCGATGCACAATCACATGCTTCCGTCCTTTTTCTTCACAAAAAAAACTGAAGCTCCCCACGGGGATACACTCGGCCTTATAACTCCTTTATCTAACAACTCTTGTAATTGCTTGGCTAATTCCTTCATTTCTACCGGTGCCATTCGATACGGTTGCTTCGAAACTGGTTCCGTGCCGGGTGCTAAGTCGATAGAAAACTCAATTTGACGGTCAGGAGGCAATCCAGGAAGATCGTCAGGATAAACATCAAGAAACTCATTGACTATCGGAATACTTTCTATACTCGGCGTCTCTTTAGATCTATCAATTACATGAGCAAAATAACCTTCACAACCTTGTCTTAACAACTTCCTAGCTTGAATCATCGTAAGGAATGTCTTAACTTGTTTCTGCCCTTTAAACTCTACTTTCTTGCCTTGAGGAGACTTAAGGATTATCTACTTCTTCTTACAGGCTATTTGAGCACCATTTTCTGCCAACCAATCCATACCTAATATAACATCAAATTCTCTTAATCGAAAAGGTATAAGGGAAGCAGGGAAACTAAAGCCAGAAATCTCTACAGTACACTGGGGGCAAATACTTCTAACAGATACTTGTTCTTAATTAGCAACAATGATAGATAAGGGTTCAACTAACGGTTCAATTTCACAATTCAACTTGCCAACAAAAGATTCAGATATGAAAGATCTAGTAGCTCCGGAATCAAATAGCACTTTAGCGTGGATGTTGTTGATAGAAAGCGTACCTGCCACAACCTCAGAACTTTGAACAGCATCCTTGATATTCATGTTGAATCTCCTTGCTTGAGCCGGATAAGAGGGATGGAAAACAGGAGTTGCAGACTCAAAAACTTGAGTGGAAGGTAGTTGTTGAATCGGAATAGAAGATGTCATTCCTTGATTATAAGGGATAGCTTCCAACTGCATCAACTTGCTGGTTCCAGAAGCTTTACAATCTCTTGACATGTGACTGGTCTTCCCACACTTGAAACATGTAACAGAAGGCTTCGGGCTCTAACAGTCGTTCGCATAATGACCCTTCGAGTTGCATTTGAAATAGACGATATCCGCCTTATTACAATTTCCCGTGTGTTTCTTATTGCAGAACTTGCATTCTGAAGTTGCTTGTTGACTCTTTTGACTACTCGGTCCTTGAATCCTCTTTGGGTTCCTATTATCACTCTTCTTAAAACCTCGGGGACCTCCTTGATTCTGAAATCCAAATTTATTGAAATTCTTCCCACTTTGGCTCCTTTGAGCCGAACCTTCACCTTTATTCACAAACTTCCTCTTCTTGTTGTCCTTCTCCTTCTGATTCTGATCACTTTCTCCTTCAATCACCATTGCCTTCTAGACCACTGCAGCATATGTGTCCAATTCAAAAGCAACCACTCTGCTTCGTACCCAAGGATTCAATCCTTGTTAAAATATTTTTGCTCTTTTCTCGTCCGTGTCAACATAATCTCCCACGAACCTTGCCAATTCTGTAAATTTCTTCTCATATTCTCCAACAGTCATTCCTTCTTGCTTCAACTCAAAGAACTTCAACTCCATCTGAGTTTGCATATACCTTGGAAAATACTTGTCCAAGAAAATCTTCTTGAATCTATCCCAAGCAATAAACTCACCTTCTTCCAAAGCACGGGCTGACTCCCACCAATAGTTTGCTTCACCTTTCAGAAAATAAGAGGCATACTCAACTTTCTTCTCATCGGTTATAAGAGCTAGTGTGAAAGCCTTCTCCATCTCCTTAAGCCGGGATTGAGCTTCAACAGGGTCTTGAGTTCCTCGGAACTCGGGTGGTTTCACAGCTTGAAAGGTTTTGAAGGTAGTAGGTGTTGGTGGAGGTGCTTGTTGTTGTTGCTGGAGTTGTTGTTGAAGAAGTTGTTGTTGTTGAGCAAGGGTAACAGATTGTTGGTGAAGAAGTTGCATAAGTTGAGCCAAGTTTGGTGGTGGTTCTTCGGCATTCTCATTGTTGGTGTTGCGGGTTCTTCGAGGAGGCATGATTCTGAATTTAGACAAGAAAAGCTTATTCACAGTTCAATATATGCATACAAGTTATATCAAAGGGTAAATATTAGATACAAAGGAATTATCCAAGGGTTATTCACAATGTAAAGGTCTATGATTATTATTATGGCATGATGGTATGTGTATGTATTATTAGAGTCTAAGGTATCACATCACAAAGGTATAATTATTCGGTCATATTCATGGTATATTGAAAAAGTTTAAGCATGATCAAGTTCTAAAGGTTCAACATGGAAAAATCTATCTAAGCATGGCATATAAAATGGCAATATGATAACAATGCGTGATAAATAGTCAAAGTGCGAATGTTAAACATTAATTCGGAATAAAGTGCAAGTCAAAGTACCAACATGAAATAAAATACGAATAAGTCTTCCCGACACAATCCGGGGTACAAAGTACGAAATGGAAAGTCAAAGTACGGATGACATGATAACAGAAATAAATAGACTAAGGGATAGTCTAGGTGGATGATGATGATGCTGGCGAAGCTGGCGGAGTGGCAACGGGCTCATGGTGACTGCTAATCACGCGGAGGAGCTCGTCAGTAATGGCGTTCAAAGTGATACGGCTCTCACGCTCGCGGTAGGGTGGAATAGCTGCCAAACGGTCTCCGGCCATACGAATGATCTCCTCGACCCTAGAAATCAAACGGGGACGGTTGCCCTCATAATCAAAGTCCTCGCGGTACAACTGGTCAATCCGGTGCTGAAGAATCATGTTCTGGCCCTCGAGTCGGTCAGTAAGCCTCACCATCTACTCGTAAAGCGGGAATGGTACAGTAGTCGGGAATCCGGGACTAGACTATCACAGATCCACTTCATTTACTGCATATGGATTTGTTTGGCCTTGTGAATGTTGCATCAATTGATGGAGGAATATATGCCTTGGTCATTGTGGATGACTTCTCGAAATTTACTTGGGTTTACTTCCTGGCTTCTAAGGATGAAAGTCCGATGATAGTGATTGATCATATAAAGCAAGTTGAATTGGATAAGGGTGTTCCATTTTTAGCTATAAGGTCAGATAATGGCATAGAATTCCACTGTAATCAACTTTTACTCTGAAAAGGGAATTAGAAGGCAGTATTCAGCACCAAGGACTCCTCAACAGAAGAAGTAAAGCTTCCACTGTAGTTTTGGGCTGAAGCTGTGACTACTGCCTGTTATACCCCGAATCGAACTTTGATCAATAAGGATCATATAAAAACTCCATTTCAGCTGTATAACAACAAGAAACCATATGTCAAACATCTTCATGTCTTTGAAGCTAAGTGCTATGTTCTCAAAGATGGAGAAGAGAACTTGACCAACTTTGAACCAAAGGCATCTGAAGTAATTTTTGTTGGTTATACTAATGTTTCTTATAGAGTTTTTGTAATTGAGAATCTGTCAGTGAAAGTTAGTGTCAATGTAACATTTGATGACACTAAACTCCCAAGTTTACAATCTGCTAATCCATCTGAATCTCTGAATTTTGACAACTATCCAGATTCTGATTCAGATGATGATGTGCCACTTGAGGCTGCAACAGGTAATGACAACAATGTTGATAATGATCCAGGAAATGGTGGGGGAAATGGCAATAATGCTGGAGATTCCACTGAAGTGAGTGGTGGATCAACAAGTCAACCTGGCAGCAACTCAGGGAGAGCTGGTGGATCAAATAGTCATACACTTCAGTTTAATGATAATACTGTTGAATCATCAAGGACACATCTTCCAAGGGAAAGGATTTTGAGCAGAGATCATCCCTTTGATCTTATTATTGGTGATCCTCATGCTGGTGTAAGTGTTAGGGTTGTACTGAAATATTCGTTTGAAGTATATAACAATTATTTGAGAATCTTCAATGCATGTTTTCACATTGTCTGTATACTATATATTGTAGACAATCTAGTATCAAATGGGATAGCAGAATATTAGATTGTCAGACTCCTTATATAATATAATAAAGGTTCACAATCGAGGTGGTGTTAGACAAACCACTGGAACGGCTGAAGTATTATTTGGAAATAGTTTATCTTGACTATTGAATAATACTTATATACTTTGTGTATATTGAGCGGGAACAAAATAAGTAGAATAATTGTTTCTTTAATTCTGACAATAAAGAACTAAGATTCTATGATGTTATTAATGCTTAAGTTCTTAATCCGGATATAGTGATTGACACTTGTATTTAATGCACATGCCTTGACTCATAAATTATGTAATTTATTTTAAATTACAAATTTATGTATTGGGCAATGACATTATATACAAAGTGGGATATTGACTATAAAAGGAAACTGTGTCCGAAAAATATATTCGGGTGATGATGTCCTCTTGAAAGCTCATAAAGATAATTATGCTTTAGTCCTGCAGGCAGATTTGTTCTTGCATAATTATAAGGTTGAGTGGATGATCAAGGATAAAAGATATTGATTAAATTAATTGTCAGAAATTAATTTAATTAATGGAAATGTGATATCTTAAACATGGGGAATTTATAAGCAATTAATATGGGAGCCGAATTAAATAATTAATTTACGGAATTAGGAAAGGTAGTGCAAATATTAATTCTTTAGTTGATTGAATTAATATTTAATGACATTGGGTCTGGCCCGGAACGTCATTGGAAGGCCTGACCTAATGGTCCATGATCCCTACTGTAGCCTATATATATTCTCGTTCTCCTAAAGCTGAAAGACACACCAAAACGAATTCATCCTAGAGTTTGAGAGAGGCAGACGTTTTTCTCAAGGAGACAGCTAGGGTTTTGGGTTTTCGGAGCTTTAAGGAGAGGCACACGATGGGAGATCGAAGGCCACACTTCATCCAAGGAGAATCAAGTAATACAATAGAAGACGTGGATTTGAATCGCTTGCGCCGTAGCGATTAAGGTTAATATTCTATTCGAACTTTTAATTAGTATCATAAAACACAGGGCCAAGGTCCGATTGTTCCTACAATGGCATCAGAGCGAGGTTGCGGTTCTGCGATTTATGATATGTAGTCCATGTCATGATTAAGTATGCATGTATATAGTGATTCTGTGATGCAGGTTGTTATCCACTATTATGGCCGTGTTTTAAATATTCTGTTATGTTTGGATTCCACGTGGTTTATCGTGGCTGTTGTAAATCACGAGGGTTGATCGTGATAGTTTTGATCTTGTAATTCAATTTGTAATTGTTTTAGATTATGATCTGATGTAATAGAATAGGCTGGTTCGTCTGTACAATTTGTATGTAATTGTTTGATCAACGGGGCTGCAAGAAACAGAGATCTTCCGCTGCTGCGATTAGGGTTTCGGGGGTGCTGCACTGTTTTGGCCGTAACTTTTGCATACGATGTCCGATTTGGGTGAACGAGCACTTTTCGGAAACGGGAAAACGAGACAGCAGAACAACTCGGGCAAGCCCAGTTGGGTTGATTTCGAAGGTGTTTTTCGGAATTTTTCGAGGCATTTTAAGGCCGTTTAGGCCTCCAAACGGGCTCTCGAAGTTTTCTGGAATCTTTCGAAGGATGAATTCGAAGCTGATTTTTCTGGAGCCATAATAGTGGATGTGTTCAATTATGATTTACATAATCCTTGATTATTGTTATTATGTGTTTCTTGTCTTTGTTGTTATGCCATGTGATACTAACCCTTCGCATGCTAGAATGACATGGACATAGGGATTTTTTTCATTAATGCTTTTATTATGATAGTATGCTGCCATGTTATGTGTTCTTTGTGTTGCTATGACCCTGATAGTATGCATGTGGACTTCGAAGAAATAACATAGGGCGATGCATCTAGATTAAAATCCTCAAAGTAAATTCTAAGTGGGAGAGGGAGTTAATATGATATTAAATCCCATGGTCTCCATCATTGTTTGTATGTAATTTAACATAAAGACGAATATAAATTATGTATACGTCACCCATCGTGGCATGTAATTTATGGTGTCTAGAATGTTATAGATATTACTGGAACAAACTTCTTAAATTAATACGAATAGATACGAATTTTCTTTAACTCTGATTTGGGGCGATTTCTAAGGCTTATGGGTATTAACCAGACACGAATATTGAATTGAAGTATTCTATTCAAGAAATATTGGAAGGTATACATGCCGCCCATCGTGGCGTACCAAGTTCCATAGATTTCGGGTAATTTAAGATTTGATGATGGTATACACTTAGCTATGAAAAATAATATAGACCACCCCAACGTGGCTTATTGTTTAGTAATAGGACCGAAGTAACGTTTAAACAAATTTAGGTGGTATACATGTTACCCATCGTGACGTACCAGAAACTTATGGTGTTTAAACGTTAGTGCATTTAATTTTAATAATTGTTAGAGGAACCAATAGGTCTTAATTTTTAATGCACCCTTCTTTATGTGTAATGTGATTTTTTCATGCATGATTCTCAGGATAAAATGGGCTTTAATCCACTGTTCATCATACTTAAGGATAACAAACTTACCGGACCTAACTATATTGAATGGAAACGTAATTTGGACATTGTGTTGACTGCTGAGGAGTACAAATTTTGCACTTATGAACCCAAGCCTGAGCAGCCTGCTACTGATGCTCCTGATGAGGATAAGGAGTATTATAAGTGGTGAACAAAGGCTGATGAGATGTCGCGATGTTACATTCTGGCAGCAATGTCGGGTGTTTTTCGGCATCAGCATCAGGCTATGGCCACTGCTTCGGATATGCTCTTTAATCTCAAGGAACTTTTTGGAGATCAGAATAGGGCTTCTAGGCATGTCACCATGAAGGCTTTAATGAACACTCAGATGGCTGAAGGTACACCTGTAAGGGATCATGTTCTCAAGATGATGTCACATCTGAATGAGATAGAGATCTTTGGTGCTGAGCTTGATGGGGAAACCCAGATTGACACTGTCCTTATGAGCTTGCCCAGGAGTTTTGAGCAGTTCTGCTTGAATTACAACATGAACAAGAGGCAGTATAGTCTTGCGGAACTGTTGACAGAACTTCAGGCAGTTGAAGGAGTATTTCGCCAGAGTGTTCAAGTGAATGTGGAAGGTTCTTCCTCTAAGCCGAAAGGCAATAAGAAGAAGAAAAAGGCTCAGACACAGCAAGCTGTGAAGGCAGTGGGAGTTCAAGGTGGTGTGAAAAAGCCTAAGGGGAAGTGCTACCGGTGCAAGCAGTCGGGTCACTAGAAAAAAGATTGTCCTTTTCCTAAGAAGACAAACAATACTGGTATGTCTCTTTCTCTTGTTACAGAAACATTTATAGCGGCTATATCTACGAGTACTTGGTGTGTAGATACTGGAGGCACTGATCATGTTTGTAACTCTATGCAGGGGTTCCAGCAATCCAGAATGCTTAGAGATGGTGAGATCTACGTGTTCATGGGAGATGCTACGAAAGTAGCAGTAGTTGCAGTAGGAGTTATTCATTTATCTTTTGGTTCTGATAAGATTTTGGTTTTGAACAATTGTCTTTATGTACCTTCTTTTAGAAGGAATTTGATTTCGGTTTCTAAACTTTCTATGGATGGTTATAATATTTGTTTGGATCGTAATGTTTTTATTATGATGAATAAACGGATTATATGTTCTGGTACATTGCAAGACAATTTGTATATAACTAATCCTAGTCAACCCGCACTACAACTACAACATAGGGTATTGAACAACACATCTTCTACCTCTAATAAAAGAAAGGAACCTTCTAGTTTGAACCAAACATATCTTTGGCACTTGAGATTAGGTCATATTAACTTGAGGAGGATTCCAAGACTGGTAGTAGACAGGCCTTTAGGCTAATTGGCAGTGGAGCCATTTCCAGTTTGTGAATCCTGCTTGGAAGGTAAAATGACCAATAGGCCTTTCAAGGCAAAGGGGAATAGATCCAAAGAAGTGTTAGGACTGGTTCACTCTGATTTATGTGGACCTATGAATATCCAAGCAAGAGGTGGTTATGAGTATTTCGTCACTTTCATTGACGATTATTCTAGATATGGGTACGTTTATTTGTTGCGCCGTAAGTCTGAGTGCTTTGATAAGTTCAAAGAGTACAAAGCTAAAACGGAGAAGCGACATAATAAAAGTATCAAGTCACTACGATCAGATCATGGTGGCGAATACTTGCTTGGGGAATTCAGGGAATATTTATCAGAGAATGGTATAGAATCCCAGTTGACTGCACCAGGCACACCCTAGCAGAACGGTGTAGCATAGAGAAGGAACCGGACTCTTTTAGAGAGTGTTAGATCGATGATGAGTTATTCGGATTTACCCAAGTCGTTTTGGGGACATGCCTTAGAGACAGCAGCTTATCTTCTGAACTTAGTACCTTCTAAGTCGGTTCCTAAAACCCCTTTAGAATTGTGGACCAGGGACAAACCGAGTCTAAGACATATTCGGATATGGGGTTGTCCAGCACATGTGCTGAACAAGAACGCGACTAAGCTAGAATCTCGTACAGAAGTAAAGCTGTTTCTAGGCTACCCCATAGGAACAAAGGGTTATTTATTTTATAGTCCTAAGAATCGGGATGTCACTGTTAGCACCAATGCAAGATTCTTAGAGGAAGACTATATAATGAATCACAAACCCATGAGTAGTATCGTTTTAGAGGAATTAGTGGGAGAGACGAATAATGAACCTGTAGTACAAGTATAACAACCACAGCAGACTGTGCAACCGGTCACTAATACCGCATCAGTTCCTCGTCGTAGTGGGAGGGTTGTTCGACAGCCAGACAGATTCATGTCTTTGGGAGAGTCTTCGGACTTGGTCTCTGGTGAACATGATGATGATCCCCGGACATACGAAGAGGCAATACAAGACAAAGATGCAAGTATTTAGCAAAAGGCAATGGATTCTGAGATGGAATCAATGTATTCTAATCAGGTCTGGGAGCTCGTGGAACCACCCAAAGGTGTAAAACCTATTGGATGTAAGTGGGTCTACAAGAAAAAGAGGGGATCAGACAAAAAGGTGAAAGCTTGGAAAGAAAGACTTGTTGCGAAAGGGTATACTCAGAAAGAAGGTATCGATTATGAGGAAACCTTTTCGCCAGTAGTCATGCTTAAGTCAGTCCGTATTCTTTTATCTATAGCAGCTCATCTCGTGAGATTTGGCAAATGGATGTCAAGACAGCTTTCCTTAATGAAAATCTTGAGGAAACCATCTATATGCAGCAAACAGAGCGATTCATTAAAGAAGGCCAAGAGCATCTTGTATGTAAGCTGAAGAGGTCTATTTATGGACTTAAACAAGCTTCTGGGTATTGGAACATTCGCTTTGATCAGGCAGTCAAGTCGTATGGATTTGATCAATGTCCAAGCCAAGCATGCGTGTATAAGAGATGTGAGGGAAATGCAGTGGTTTTTCTAGTGCTTTATGTTGATGACATTTTACTCATTGGAAACAATGTTAAGATGTTGTCTTCAATAAAGACATGGTTGTTCAAACAATTTAAAATGAAGGACTTAGGTAAAGTAGCATACATCCTTGGGATCAAACTTATAAGGGATCGCAAGAAAAGGATGTTGGCTTTATCTCAGGAGCCCTACATAGATGACGTATTAGCTCGTTTTAACATGCAGGACTCCAAGAAGGGTAATTTACCCTTCAGACATGGAGTTACTCTATCAAAGAGTCAGTGTCCTTCGACACCTAAGGAGATAGAGAACATGAAGGCAGTTCCTTATGCTTCGGCATGTGGAAGCCTAATGTATGCAATGTTATGTACGAGGCCTGATATCTGCTTTGCCGTGGGCATGGTTAGCAGATACCAGTCAAACCCAGGACAAGAACATTGGAGTGCTGTAAAAGCAATACTCAAGTACCTGCGAAGGACTAAGGAGTATATGCTAGTTTACAAGTCCTCTGATTTATTGCCTCTGGGATATATCGATTCGGATTTCTAGACAGATAAGGATAAGAGAAAGTCCACCTCGGGATGTGTTTTTACTTTGGGAGGTGTAGCCGTAATATGGAGGAGTGTGAAGCAGAAATGCATCGCAGACTCAACCATGGAAGCCAAATATGTGGCAGCCTCGGAGGCAGCCAAAGAGGCTATATGGTTCCGAAACTTCCTGCTGGATTTGGATGTGGTTCCTAATCTTCCACAGCAAATCACAATTTATTGTGATAATACTGGTGCTGTGGCAAATACCAAGGAACCACGGGCCCATAAGGCAGCGAAACACATAGAGCGTAAGTATCACCTTATACGACAGTTCGTTAAGCGAGGAGATATCATTGTGGCTGATATAGCATCGAAGGATAACCGGGCAGATCCTTTCACGAAGAGCTTACCAGCTAAGACTTTTCAGGAGCACGTGGAAGCGATAGGAGTCAGATACTTTGTCACATAGTTATATATAGTTGGTAGTGGATTGCTTGTAATCAACACTGATATACTCAAAGAATATCTTGAGTATAAGTGGGAGATTGTTAGGGTTATACTGAAATATTCGTTTGAAGTATATAACAATTATTTGAGAATCTTCAATGCATGTTTTCACATTGTCTGTATATTATATATTGTAGACAATCTAGTATCAAATGGGATAGCAGAAGATTAGATTGTCAGACTCCTTATATAATATAATAAAGGTTCACAGTCGAGGTGGTGTTAGACAAACCACTGGAACGGCTGAAGTATTATTTGGAAATAGTTTATCTTGACTATTGAATAATACTTATATACTTTGTGTATATTGAGCGGGATCAAAATAAGTAGAATAATTGTTTCTTTAATTCTGACAATAAAGAACTAATATTCTATGATGTTATTAATGCTTAAGTTCTTAATCCGGATATAGTGATTGACACTTGTATTTAATGCACATGCCTTGACTCATAAATTAAGTAATTTATTTTAAATTACGAATTTATGTATTGGGCAATGACATTATATACATAGTGGGATATTGACTATAAAAGGAAACCGTATCCGAAAAATATATTCGGGTGATGATGTCCTCTTGAAAGCTCATAAAGATAATTATTGTAATATCCGGGATTTCGACATGTGTTTATTTATACCAGTATGTAAATATTTTGTGAATATTATGTGAATTAATTGTGAATTATATGTTAAGCGACTTGTTAAATGATTGCCTATGTGTGTTATGACTTGTAAGATTATAATTTTTATATGATCAGATCAAAATATGGGGAATTTAGGCACCCACTTGGCAAATTATGGATTATTATATGATTTGATATTTGATTTAAAGATTTAATTAAGTATATTAGAAAATATTATTATTAAATTGATTTTAAACCCGTTTACTCGATAATTAAACCCGGGGGGCTTCCGGGAAAGTTTCGCCGGTTTGTTATTCGAGATATTCTGAACAACTTTCGTGTTTTAACTTTTCTAATCTGGTGTACGGATTTACGTGAAAGAATTTCGAAACGATTTTACGAATATTTTATTATTATTTTACCGTATCGATAAACGTGTACGCCGGATATTTTTAACCCCCAAATTATTTTGACTAAAGCATTATATTTCTCGTACTTCGTGCCAGACAAAGCTCGGAGCCCCATAAGTTTCTCGTAATGTGTGTATTTAATAATTATCTTCAAAGTCGGTCCCGAATGGATCAGTTTTATTAATACTTAATGATTAAGAAGTGTATTTTATATCCGGTATGATCCAAATGGGGGCCAGTTATTCGTAATTATAAATAGGATAATTACTATTTCATTTTTCATAATTATCATTTCAATACACGAGAATCGAGAGAAACTGGTAGTTCGTTCTTCGCGTTCTTGAAGTTCAATCGAAGGTTTGAAGGCGTTATCGATCTCAGAATCAAGCATACAAGTAGTCCAATCGAAGGTATCGACGCGTAGAATCCATATCAAGTCTCAGAAACAGGTATAGATTCACCGTTGGGGAGTAATTTGAGTTTGAAATTTCGTATGAATTAGGGTTAAATTAGGGTTTTTTGATTTTGATGTGTTTTATGTGATTTGATGCTTCCATGTTGTAGATAATCTTCTCCTGATCATTTTGGTATATCATATGCATGATTTGGAGTTCAATAACATGTTCAAAATTGAGTTTAATTCTCGAATTCATGAAATTAGGGTTTATGCACGATGAATGTCTTCAATTGAAAATTAGGGCTTTTTAATCCAGGAGGTAGAAGTGAAATTAGAGGATACCATCATGCTTGTTATGTCTCCAGGAGTGTATACATGTGTTTAAATTGTATCTGAGGTTCCTGAATCGGACGAATCGACGAAGAGAAAACTCGCCGGCGACGGCGAGTTTCTTCGAACGATTACGGCCGATTCCGGCCACCTCTGGGTTAATTATTGATGCCTACACGTTTGTTGAGTCAGGGAGAGTGATTCTGGAGAGTTTGGCAGCCAACGGAGGCCGGGAACACCTTCTCCAGCGTCCGGCAGCGATGGCGGTGCCAAACTACAGTTTGGTACCCCATCGTTTGGAGATGATGAAGTGGCTGCACCGTGGTTTCATTTTTAACACCTCAAACCTTTAAATTTCAAAAACTTGCAGTTTAAACCCTGAAGTTTCAAAATCTTGTAGTTTAAACCCTGAAGTTTTAAAACTTTTAAAAACTGATTTATTTTAAATTCTTTTAATTTCGAAAATCATTTAGTTATTTTCAAAAATAGTTTTTAATTATTTCTTTATTCAAAAACAAATCTAATTTAATTTATTAATTAACTTTAATTAGTAATTAATTATTATAATTAGTCAATTAATTTAAATATTAATTGATTAATTGTTTTAATTATTTATTAATTGATTTTAATTGATTTATTAATTAGATTTAATTGCTTTAATTGTTTTAAGAATCCAGAATAATAGTTTCAAGCTTTAGAAAATTATTCAAAAATATATTGAAGGTTCATTAATCAATTTCAAGTAATTTCGAACCTTATTTCGGGTACTCGAACTTGCTTATTCAGTTATAACTTGATTCTTTTACTCGTTTTTATTCTGAAAAATGTTTAAAAATTCATAACAAATACCAGAAAAATCATTTTAACCCCAAACCTTTTCTGAAAGGTTACTTTATTGAGTAACTTATGTGTTATGTGCTATGTGTTACTTGATTGATGTGTGAAATACTTATGTGAGCACTGTATGATTGTTTTAATAGTATCTTTTGAACCGTATATCGGATTTAAGCGAAACGAAGGGTAGCTAGAAGCTTGTTTCGATTATGAAACAAATAGAATGATATAAGATTGAGTATTGATAGATGAATATTGTGATTATCAGAGAAGGACAGGCTTAGAAAGGGAAAGCAAGTAGTATTGGAGTGATTCTGTTTAGTGAAAGCTATAAAGAGAAGTAAATCTTCAGGATAAGGCAAGTGCTCTATTCTCAACTTATATTTCTGTAAATTCCTTGAGTCACTCTTCTGTATATGATGTTGTTATCCTGGATGAACTTGGAAATGCATCTGTGGCTATATTGTGCTATTGATCCTGATTATTGATAAACCTTATTCAATCCTTTCAACACCTGAATTACAAGCTGAACCTTGATTTTGATCTCGATTAAACTTATACCCATTTCTTTGAGACTTGACAACACAAATCATTTGCTCCGATATTCTTCCACCCTTGAATTGACCAAACAGTACAAGCCTATATGCTACAATACTTCACCAAGTTATACAATGTCTTACCAAATACCTATATTACTCTTTTGAAGAATGTTCGCACATCTACACCCTAATACTTGAAATTCCTACAAGTTAAACATATTTGAACCCTCAAGCTATTCTCACTTACATTGTTCTCTCTACAAAACCTCAGATTAGCTTCACCATATACTTGATCTTTCTTTCAACCTCGAGACATTCTTCAATCACATTGTGAGGATACTTAAACCTACTTCAGAATTGTCCTTTGATCCTGATATGTATTGCACCACTAATTATCATGATTCTGATTTGACGATTATGATTCTGTTTTGGTAATATTGCTTCTGTTCAAATGGTATTGATTCTGATTTATTGAGATATTGTTGATTTCATTATATTGTTAAAGAATTGGATGGTTTTGTAAATGTGGACCAGATTCGTGGTCAGACCAGATTCGTGGTCATTAGGCCAATGTGTGCCTTGGATCCAGTGATAGAGCTTGGTATGTACCTGGCTCGGGGTTAGTGCGTGACTGATCAGCAGCCTAACCTTGGTTTTTAAATAAAAATATGAATATCCAATTCTAATCACTGATTTAAAAAGAGATTTGATATCCTGATTCATTCTTATTGATAATTGTTAAACTTCAGTTTATTGTTTATATTGCTTGCTGAGCTGTAAGCTCACTCTTGCGGTTCTTTATGTTCTTTTCCAGTGAAGAAAGAGAATACTGTTAGCGAGGACCCACAGACTAGTCATCAAGCCAAGGTATCAGGATGAGTGTTGGAGAGCCTTGCTAGGAGTTGCTGATATTATGAACTTTTGAGTATCTTTTGTGTGTAAGCACTGCGTTGAGGTTTGTAAGTTGTAAGATATTGATTGGGATTCGACGTATTGTAATATAACTTAAGTTGTGGCTTGTTTGATACTATAACCTGGAGCGGTCCGTGGATATTTAGGGTCATTGCATATATTATTATTGTTTACAGGTTTATATTGTGGTGTGACCCCCAAGTCTATGACCCAGATTTGGAGGGCGTCACAATTATGCTTTAGTCCTGCAGGCAGATTTGTTCTTGCATAATTATAAGGTTGAGTGGATGATCAAGGATAAAAGATATTGATTAAATTAATTGTCAGAAATTAATTTAATTAATGGACATGCGATATCTTAAACTTGGGGAATTTATAAGCAATTAATATGGGAGCCGAATTAAATAATTAATTTACGGAATTAGGAAAGATAGTGCAAATATTAATTCTTTAGTGGATTGAATTAATATTTAATGACATTGGGCCTGGCCCGGAATGTCATTGGAAGGCCTGACCTAATGGTCCATGATCCCTACTGTAACCTATATATATTCTCGTTCTCCTAAAGCTGAAAGACACACCAAAACGAATTCATCCTAGAGTTTGAGAGAGGCAGACGTTTTTCTCAAGGAGACAGCTAGGGTTTTGGGTTTTCGGAGCTTTAAGGAGAGGCACGCCTTTGGAGATCGAAGGCCACACTTCGTCCAAGGAGAATCACGGAATACAGTAGAAGACGTGGATTTGAATCGCTTGCGCCGTAGCGATTAAGGTTAATATTCTGTTCGAACTTTTAATTAGTATCATAAAACACAGGGCCAAGGTCCGATTGTTCCTATAGTAAGGACTAGAAGTGCTGCGACAAATGAATGTCTATTCAGAGGTTTTCTATCACAGTTAGAACCAAAGAAAGTGGGTGAAGCACTTGTTGATCCTGATTGGGTTCTTGCCATGCAAGAAAAACTCAATCAATTTGAGAGACAAGAAGTCTGGGCCCTTGTTCCAAGACCAAAGGGAAAATCAGTAATTGGAACTAGATGGATCTTCCGTAACAAGTTACATAGTGATGGCATTGTTGTGAGAAACAAAGCCACACTGGTCGCAAACGGTTATTCCCAAGAAGAAGGAATTGATTATCATTAAACCTATGCTCCAGTTGCTCATCTTGAATCCATCAGAATATTTCTTGCATTTGCTGCACACTCTAACTTCAAGTTTAACAGATGGATGTGAAAAGTGCGTTTCTGAATGGAAAGCTGGAAGAAGAAGTATATCTGGAACAGCCCCTGGCTTTCAAAATCCAGAGTTTGCTGATTTTGTATACTTCCTATTCAAAGTTGTCTATGGGCTCAAGCAGTCACCAAGGACATGGTATGACACCCACTCTGAGTTCTAATTGAATATAATTTCACTAGAGGTGTCATAGACAAAACTCTTTTTTATAAATTGCATGATAATAATATGATATTTGTACAAATATATGTTGATGATATTATATTTGGTTCTACTAACGATAACTTGTGCAAGAGATTTGCTAAGTTAATGTAGAGTAATAATGAAATGAGTATGATGGGTGAGCTATCCTACTTTCTTGGTCTTCAAGTAAGCCAAAAGGAAGATGGCATCTTCATTTGCCAGTCAAAGTATGTCAAAGATCATCTAAGGAAGTACAATCTTGAAGACTGTTCAAAGGCAAAGACACCCATGGCCACTGCCACTAAGCTTGACCAGGATAAATTTAGTAAGAAAGTCGATATCTCAAGCTATCGAGGTATGATTGGCTCAATACTCTATCTCACTACTAGTAGACCAGATATTATGTTTGCAACATGTTTGTGTGCTAGGTTCTAAGCTGATCCTAAAGAATCACATCTTATAGCCGTCGAAAGAATCTTTAGATATATCTTAAGGGTACACCTGGTCTAGGTATTTGGTACCCTAAGAATACTGGTTTTGACTTAACCGGCTCTACAGATTCTGATTATGCAGGTTGCAGGATTGATAAAAAGAGTACGTCTGGAAGATGTCAATTTCTAAGACGTCGGTTGGTTTCCTGGTACAGCAAGAAGCAACGCTCAGTGTCTACTTCTACTGCTGAAGCTGAGTACATAGCTGCTGGCAGTTGTTGGGCTCACATACTCTGGATCAGGGATCAATTAAATGATTATGGTATTGATGTTAACAAAATTCCAATATTTTATGACAACACCAGTGCCTTAGCAATTTCCAACAATCCAGTGCAACACTCCAGAACCAAGCACATAGATATCAGGTATCATTTTATTCGAGAACATGTCATGAATGGTACTGTGGTGTTACATTTCGTACCGAAGGCTGATCAGATTGCAGACATCTTCATTAAACAACTTGATGAATCCACCTTCTCTAAGTTGGTTTGTGAACTAGGGATGTTAAATATGCCATGATTCTCATTGTATATATTATATATATGTTCTATATATTATTATTTATTTATTTGATTTTTTTTGTGTAATTATATCTATTTTATTAGACTTTATATAATTGTTTGTAAATTATCGGATAATTTTCTGTGTAATTATGCATGTTCATATATTTCTCTCTAATTCTCTAAGTGCTGCATACTCCCCTGTAATATTCTCTATGCATTTAGATAATTATATGTATTTATTTTGTATTTTTCAAAATTAATTAAGCATAAATATTTGATTTTAAGTTAATTCATTTTAATGAATAAAAGTTAAATTCAGAAATATTTATATTTACTTAAACTTGAATTTTACAAAATATATGGGTAATATATTATATATTATGTGTATTAGATTTTTGATTTAATGTGCAAAAGGTTTTATTTTTCAAAATATCAAAAATCATAATATTTATATGTTTTTTCAATTATTTTAATTTTTCAGTTCGGTATGACATTTTTAAGAAATGTCATACCGCTCTAGCGTGTTGTATACACCTCCACAACTCGGCATGACTTTTCTTGAAAAAGTCATACCGAAGTTTTGCATTCTACCTACAATAGTCGGTATGACATTTTTAAGGAATGTAATACCGAACGCTCTGAAATCTCATATTTAAGAGCTTGGTATGTGTAACGGACCCACAATATTAACCGACTAAAGCATGCATAATACGATATTGTTATTAGATAAAATTACGATTGTACAGCAACATCTTCATCTTCCAGTTGTTGTAGTCATCCTTGTCAAATGGAGGTACTTTGATTCCTAACTTGTGTGTCGACATTGTTATCAGATAAAATTACGATTGTACGGACAACTAGCTTTTCAGATTGGTTACGGATCTCAGATCTGTATATCGATCAGCGTAGCTCTGATACCAATTGTTAGGTCCAATCAGACGTAGAAGGGGGGGTTGTATACGTCGTACCAATTTCTTCGATTTAATTTAATTGCGGATAATTCCGTTTCAGTCCATGTTAAATCAATCGTAAATAAATAACTCCAGCAAGTCGGGGAATATTCTTTGTATTAGAAATAATCCTCGGGTGCTACAAATTCCAACACAAGTGTCGGCTGCAGAGACTACAATCACTATATTACAAACTCTCGATAAAAACGATATTCTAATTTAACTCTCGAGAATGTGTATAGTGTGTGCACTTACAAAGTGTGTAGATGTTTTCAAATGAAAACATCAACCTCTATTTATAGGCTTTCCAACAACTAACCATGGTTAACGAGTTCGTCCGGGACGACTTGAGTTCGTTCGGGACGGATTCGATTTATAAAAATAAATCTAACTCCCAGAAATCAAAGCTGCGCCAAGGAGGAGAGAAAGTCAAACATTGCGCTTCTTGAAGTCAAACAATGCGCCCTACAGTGTATCCCAGTGAAGTGTACTTAGAAAAACTCTAAGTTGGTAATGGTTGCGCTAAGGGATTGGTTAGAGGCGCAACATTTGACCAAGTCAAATGTTGCGCTTGACCATTAGAGCATCATCAGAGTTGTAAAGGGAGAGGAGCAAATACTTAGAAATAATTCTAAGTAACAGGTCAATGTTTGCGCCTACATTGGTCAAACATTGCGCTGGAAGAAATGAATTGACCTTAGGTCAATTGTTGCGCCATCTTCACTTACCCTTCTTCACTGTAATGATGTAGGAGTATGAGTTAGAAAAATTCTCAAGAGCTTTTCTCCTTGAGGAGGTCAAAGGCGCCAACTTTGACTCAGTCAAAGATTGCGCTTTGACCTCCACTGTTCTCAGTGTTCGAGTTAGTACTTAGAGAAAAAAATCTAAGTACTTATTCTCCACTTTACAATAATATAAATATATATACATATAATTAATTGTGTAAATAATTACTTGAATTAATTTGTATTCAAGTAAATCACAATTAATGATATACATATATATCAATATCAATGATTTCTCCACTGATGACTTTTCCTGAATCTTTTAATTGACTTGATCAATTAATTCGTTGATCGAATTCACTGAATACTCTTGTACATCCTGACGTCCTGTGCACTGGTCTGGTTCACGAACGACTCGAACTGAAACAATTCTTTGAATCCTTTGCTTGATAATATACTTGATCAGTCATTCCGGGTTAGGTGTTGCTTCGATAAATTTGATTATAAATAATCAAATTAAATATACTGGAGTCTTCTGGTCTTTGATACTTGATCTTCAGGCAATCTTGATAGTAGAAACACATTGAACTTTATTCTTCACTGAGGCTTGAACATGTTAATGAACTTCTTTCAGTGGACGGATGCTCGTCTCAGATATCTTGATTGTCTTTGTCTGTTCGTATCGAATCTCCAACCTGTAGATTCCTGTAGTATACTTACGTATTGTTTCCTGTCTTTTGTTGTGTTGAGTTATCGTAATTACATTTACGTTACATTATGCTTTACAGTTTTAGAATCCCAAAAGTCTTAAAAGATAAAATTAGGAAACTATGATTTCCCAACCTGCTCCATCATATGGCGGTAGGCGATACCCGATCCTGAGGTGGTCTTACGGGCGGTCTGCTTGAATCGAGCCATTCCCGGGTTTCACTGAAGGGTTATAATAAACAATACAATAAATGAACAAAAAGCTCAGCAAGTGAAAGCATTATATAACAATTCACAGTATGCAATATAAACAAGTGCAAAGCAACAATGGATATCACAAGGTATAATCACAAGTAAAGGTGCAAAGTGAGATAGCAATTTTATTGGAATTGGAAACACACAGCGCTACGAGCATTGAGGGGTGATCAGCCCACCCAAGCTCCGAACCACATAAAGTGATTCAACCAGGGAGGGTCCTCGGCACACATTGGCCATAAACAGACATCAGGCTCCCCGCTACTGATGCTGCAATTAATTGACTAGCGCCTCAGTTTTAATATAAAATTATTATCCAATTCCTTTTAAGGTCATATCAATTCAATTCAATTTCGAAAGGGGTCTTGATCAAAGACAAGTCATTAAGCAAGGGTGTTTTCAAAATATAAGTGGTCTTTCTAGAATAGGGAATGTTATTAAGATCAGGGTTCCAAAAGAGATAATTCAGTTTAATGTGGGGTATCAATGCTCTCAATATGAATTAAGGGACTATTAGAAGATATTCATGTGGGTGTAAGTTGATACTATATGAAAAGGTCAATTCAAGTATTGGAAGGTACTATCTAACTTCAAGGTTTGATCATAGGGTAGTGATGGGGTTTATTGAGTTCTATAAAGCAATAGTCATGCATTCACAACCCTTGAAGTGTTGTGGACAGTCTCTACAGCTTTTCTTATTTCTAGAAGATCAATCAAATCTTTGAGCACACTCTTGTCTTCTTTCACAACTGACAACTTAACAGCAGCAACAGCACGAATGATTCTTTTGGAAGAGAATCTTCCAATTTCTGTAAGTGGTATAGCAGTGGCTTCAGAGTCTTTCTTCTTTTTGAATATCACACAAGTAGGATTGTAAGTGACAACAGGAGCTTTTGGATTTTCAGGAACTTCAGGGTTTAGTGGAGGCAGTGGATATGGTGGTTGACGATTGATGGCAGATAGGTCTAAGTCTCTCAGAGCAGCAAAGTTCAGACGATAGGCATATAGCAGTTCGGCAGTTAGTCTTCCCTTGCTTGTCCTTGAGCACTTCTCCCTGACTTGAGCTTCCAGATATTTCAGTATACGAGGATTGTATGTTGACAATGCTTCATCAGTGAGTCCAATACTCTGAATCATACCATCCTTGAAATACTTGATAACTGAAGGCTTGTCATGAATTTCAACTCCAATATCAGAGATCCATTCTTCCACCATATCTCTAAATATTTCATTATGCTTTCTGCCGGTTGAGATGATCTTGTTTCTTACCACAAACAGCTCAATTAAAGAGAGATCTCTGAGAAACTGACTTGACACATGCTTGAGTCCATGGCCTTCTCTCTGTAGCTCAAATGATATGTTTACCATCCATCCTCTCCTGGGAAGAACAGCAACAGACACAGTAGAAATGATATCATTTAACACCTCGTGATAATCATGTAAATCCTTGTAGTTGTTCCTGAAGGAGTCAAAGATATCTTTTACTTCGTCATCATCATTGTCTTGAGTGACCTCTGGAAAATCAAACACAGATCTAGCAATGTCCCATTCAGCTCCATCTTTGTGTAAGTTGGCAAGTCTCCTTTCCCTTCGAATTCGTCTTTGATTTTCTAATTTCTCCCTTGCTCTCCTTTGCTCAGCATAATCCCTAGAAACATCAGCAATATCTTGTGGATTTGCAATTTCAAATTCTTCAGGAGGGAAGATGTCATTGTGATATGCAAGTTCATTAGCAAAGACTTCATTGTCTGGGATTTCTCCTTCTTCAAGATCTTCATTCTCAGCACCAACCATCCTTATCACTCTGTCATCCACAAACTCAGGGATGTAGTCATCATGACTGTAACTGAATTGATGTTTAAGAGCAGAATCAATCAATTCTTCAGACACCCCTGTGATCACCCTTTTTCCCTTTGCTTTTTCTGCTGCTCTCTCCCCCTCAGTTGAGTAATCCTCTCTGGAAGGTTGAGATGCCAGCAACTTAGCTTCAAGAGCAGCCAACCTTTGTTCCATTGTTGATTTGATTTCCACTAACTCCTCCCATAGAACAAGATTCTCAGCTTCAAGATGTTGAACTTTGAATTTCAGTGCTTCAAATTCTGTCACAGATACAGTTGGAATAGTAGATTCAAGTGTAGGTTGGGTTGTTGGGTTCTCACTTGTTCGTTCTGCAGGTGTTTCTCTCATTTCACTCAAAACTAGATCACTCAGTGGGTCAGAGGGTTTCTGTATAATAGGTTCTGTAAGTGTTTCCCTCTCACTCAAAGAAGTTCCAGCATCTGTGGATGTACCTGCAAGTGAAATCTTCTTAGCCTCCTCTAGAGAGGTCACAGAAGGTGCAATGAAGGTTCGTGAGCCTTCGTCCTCAGTTTCCTCGTCAGATGAATCTGAGTCATTAGAAACAAGTTGCCAACTACTCGAAGGTAGTGAGTCCTTTGATGGATCCTGAGTTGGAATCTCAGGGTGGGTAGACACAGGGCTCGAAGGATGTGATCCTTGAATAGGCGAAGCACCCTGGTTTCCCACAACTGCCTTTGACGGCGAATGACTTTGTGACAAGTCCTCTATAACTGGCACACTTCCTGATATGAAGGGCTCAGAAATAGATTGCCGTTCACCTTCGAGAGGTGAAGAGTCCCTTAAGGGATCTGGGAATGTTCCTCCCAGGGGGGTAGACAAGGATGGAGAATTTGGCAATTCATCCAAGTTTCCCCCAGAAGCCTGTGAAGGCACTTGACCCTGAATAGGATTAGAAACAACAGTGTCTATCCCTGACATGGACGACAAAGTGTTAGCAACCGTCAATTCTTCAACTGTGTGTGCAACCTCACTGTGCATTGTAATATCATGTGGCTGAGGTGGTGAAGAAATAGACATATCTGCAGTTGTCTCAGGTTCTATTCTCCTTTCCTGACTAGGAGACAGAGCTGCAGTTTCAGAAACAATCTCCTTATGTGGTGCACTTAAGGCACTTTCTCCCTCTCTCTCAGAAATAATAAGTGGTTGGCTGAGGGGTTGAGAAGTTTCTGCTTCAAGTACTTGTGAAGTGGTGCCTTGGTTATGAACTTGGGGGATTTCAAGTTCATTGGCACTTGTGAGAGGTGGTGAAAGCTGATTGGAATCCAAAAAATTCTGAATCCAATCAGGTGCACTAAATGATAAGTTGTCAGAATCAGAAGGGAAACCTGACTGTAGCAGTGGATTGTAAGTGTTAGAGAAAAGCTCATCAACATCCACCATCACATCATTAGAAGGTGCAGCTGCAGTGGTTTGAGCAGGACTATCCACTTCATCCTCAGAATCAGTGGAATTATCCTGCAAAGAATCCTCTCCTTCAGATTGAGCATTGTTGTATGAGGATGTTTCTGCATCTTCCACTATCACCTCTTCTTCAACTTGAGAAGTTTGAGCCTCAGGAACATTGGCTTGACTAGGTGGCTCAGTGGCTTGCTCAGATTGTTCTTCAGGAACCTCCTCTTCAGGAACTACAGGATCAGCAACATTCTGATTATGTGGTGGAGGCAGGTTCTGGTTGTTTAAGAATTCTTGCATTGCCTCTGTAAGAACCACATCCTCATTGTTGGTGTAGTTCTGATGGTTTTCCAGCATAGATATCACCCTTGTAGTCATGAAAGAGCATATGACATTGTCTATATTAGGATAGACAGCTCTTTCAGCAGGAGTCAGTAGTTGGTTTAGCACTATCTGGAAGAACCGAGGATAGAGAAGCACATTCCTGTTCTTCCTTAAGGAGTCTTGAAAAGCTCCCATGATTAGATGTCCCAGATTTATCCTTGTATTCAGTGCTATGGCAATCCCAATTTCTTGGTTGAAATTAGTGATTCCATGGAACCCTCCAGTTTTTGGTGCAAATACATGAGAAATGGAATTAAAGAAGAAATTCCATTCTCGAGGTAAGTGCTTGACATACATCTTTCCTGGAAGATCACCATTCTCCCTCTGGCAGTGAATAGCAAAGAAAAAGTTGATTCTTTCAGCCCTGTCTGGAACAGCTTCAAAGTTCTCTGTTGGAAGTTGCAGAGCAGTGTTCAGGGTGTTCTCAGTAATTGACAGTGTTCGTCCCTGAATTTGACAAGTAATACCAAGTACCTGTCCTGCATTCACAACAGAAATAGAAGACAAGAAATCTCGTAGAAATTTAGGCCTCGAGTATATAAAAATCCACAGCTGTCCGAATGAATGTATTCTATATAGAGGAGTAAATGAGAATGCCTTAGAGTGTCCCAAGTGTCGTCTATCTCGGTGGAAGTTGGGGAAGGATGGTAAAGCAAGGGTTAATGTCCCGGCCAAAGTTATGTGGTACTTCCCCATCATTCCAAGATTTAAACGGATGTTTAAATCTCCTTCGACAGCTGAGTTATTGACTTGGCATTCCAACCATAGACTTCACGATGGCCAGATGCGCCATCCTGCTGATTCACCTGCTTGGCGGAATATCGATTACAGGTGGCCCACTTTCGGCAGTGAGCCTAGGAACCTGCGCTTAGCTCTGGCGGCAGATGGTATAAATCCGCATAATAATGGGCTAACTAATCGATATAGTTGTTGGCCGGTGGTATTAGTAACATATAATCTGCCTCCTTGGTTATGTATGAAGAGAAAGTTTATGATGTTAAGTGTATTAGTCTCCGGTCCACATGAACCAGGAAACAATATTGACGTGTTCTTACAACCGTTAATAGATGATTTGAAGAAGCTTTGGGAAGAAGGTGAATCGAATGTATATGATGCGAACACTAAATCTCTATTTACTTTAAGGGCAGTTCTTATGTGGACGATAAATGACTTTCCGGCATATGGAAATCTGTCCGGGTGCGTCAATAAGGGTTATTTGGGGTGTCCGGTATGTGGTGACGATACCGTAGCTAAATATTTACCTTATAGTAGGAAAATATGTTATCAAGGTCATCGTCGGTATTTGCCTAGGCATCATCCATATAGGAGGAAGAAGGCAGCCTTCAATGGTGAACAAGAGCTTGGGCAGGCACTACCACCACTTTCTGGACAACAGGTATTAGAGCAACAAGAAAAAATTCAATTTTCTTTCGGAAACGAAGTGAAAAAGTCAAAGAAGGTGGACTGCCCTTGGAAGAAGAAGTCAATATTCTTTGAGTTGGAATATTGGAAGTTCCATCATGTTCGCCACTGTCTCGATGTTATGCACATCGAGAAAAACGTGTGCGATAGTCTAGTTGGGACGTTGTTAAATTTGAAGTTCAAGTCCAAAGATAGCGAGGCATCTAGGCTTGATATGATGGAAATGGGGGTGAGGGCTGATTTAGCTCCCGAAAAAGGAGAAAAAAGAACTTTTCTGCCTCCTTCCTCATTTACTCTAACAAAAGCCGAAAAAAGAAAAGTGCTCAAATCACTCTCATCAATGAAACTGCCTTATGGACATTCCTCGAACATTAAAAATTATGTATCAATGCGTGATCAAAAGTTGTTCGGGCTCAAGTTCCATGACTGCCATATACTCCTTCAACAACTACTCCCAGTTGCAATTCGTTCCGTACTGCCAAAAAATGTTAGAGTTAGCATCATACGGTTGTGTTTATTTTTCAATACTCTGTGCAACAAAGTGGTAGACATATCAAAACTTGATAAACTGCCGGCTGATGTAGTACTGACCTTATGTGAGCTTGAAAAAATATTCCCACCCTCTTTTTTTGATATAATGATACATTTAATAGTGCACTTGGTGAGGGAATTGCGTTTATGTGGGCCGGTGTTCTATAGGTGGATGTTTCCATTTGAACGGTTCAATAAAGTATTGAAAAGTTACGTGAGAAATCGTTATTTCCCAGAAGGTTGCATAGCTGAAAGATATCTTGGCGAAGAATCTGTACAAAATAGTGGAGTTAGTTTAACTACGAAGACAATCCAAGTTGCTAGTGCGAAAGATTTAAATCCCGTGGAATGTGACATGACATTTTATGGAAGAATTGAAGAAATATGGGAATTGGATTACCATGCGTTTCAAGCCCCATTGTTCTTGTGTAGATGGGCAGACAGCGACAAAGGCATCAAGGTTGATGAACTAGGCTTCACACTTGTGGACCTTAGTCGACAAGGCCACAAGAATGACAAGTATGTGTCCGTTGATCAAGTGAAGCAAGTTTTTTACATCGAAGATCCCGTTGATTCCTGTTGGTCAGTCGTATTAAACTCAACGACTAGAGATTATCATGAGATTTTTAATGAGGATGATCTTGGAGACACGATCCTAGAAAATTCCCCATTCTGTTATAAAATCCTCAAAGTTGATGTTAGTGCCGACGATGATGAAGCTAGTGTTGGCAACCAACGAGTGGATGGCGAGGGAATTTGGCTTAAGAATTAATCATTTGCAATTTGATAATATTTAGTGTTTTGTGTGCTTGCTGTTTAGTGTTTAGTGTTTAAAAGAATTCTTCATATGCAATTTGATGATATTAAATGTATTTGTGCTTGTTTAGTGTTTAAGAATTCCCATTCTATTAATGTTTAGTGTATTCTGATAATATTTAGTGTATTTGTGCTTGTTTAGTGTTTAGTGTATTCTGATAATATTTAGTGTATATGTGCTTGTTTAGTGTTTAGTGTATGCTGATATTAAATGTATTTTGTGCTTGTTTAGTGTTTAGTGTATTCTGATAATATTTAGTGTATTTGTGCTTTACAATTATCTCCACTTGGTTAATACAGGAGCAATGACAAAGAAGGAGAAATCACCTAAGAAGAACCAGTCTAAAGAGGAACCTGCTGCTGAAGAAGCTCCACAAGACACTATTGCTCCACAGCAGACAGCTCCACAACCTACTGAAAGTACTACACAAACTGGAAGAACAAGGACAACTGGAGCGTCGCGAAGTGTTTGTGCTATGCATAAGGCAGTGATGAAAAAAGCGCAAGGGAAGAAGATAAAAGTGCGGTACAATACAATTGGAATTCCAATTGGACCCACCAGGTCCAAATTGCAGTCCTACATAGGAATGCTAGCAAGGACAATGGTGCCAATAGACATTCCAACTTGGCCAAAGGTGGACTCTGAATTGAAGCAGAAGTTATGGGAAGATCTCGAGGTCCATATTCTTTCTCCATTCAGTGCATAATTGTTCACTGCATACTTCTTTCTCGAGGTCCATATTCCAATTTACAGCATACTTGTTCACTGCATACTTGTTCTTCTTTCAGGCTACGTTCGAGGTAACTCCTGAGAGTCGGAAATGAATTCTCCAATCAGCAGGAGCAAAATGGAGAAATTTTAAGGCCAAATTGACTGCTGACTATGTGCTCCCTTATATTGGACACAAAAAAAAACTAATGAAGCCACCAAAGCAGTATTCTTTTGTCGGTAAGGAGGCGTGGAAACGGTTTGTTGCAGTTAGGACCACAAAATATTGGAAGGTATGCTCATATGACTTGCAATTTTCTAATTTACTGTAATTTACTGCAATTTACTTCAATTTCCTAATTTACTGCAATTTTGCAGTAAATTTTCTAATTTACTGCAGTTTACTGCAATTTTCTAATTTACTGTAATTTACTGCAATTTTCTAATTTACTGTAAATTTAAAATTACACATTGATAAATAGACTCTATTTACTGTCTATTTACTGTTAATTATTGTAAATTTACTGTCTATCTACTATAAATACACAGAAAATATACAGTAATTTACTAACTAGACTTCCTGTGAAATCCTTTTTGCGGCTTAGAACAGTCCATAGATACCTGGAAATTAAGACTGGAGTTGCTAACTCTAACCCCAACTCTTTAATGCTCAGGAATAGCTATATATCAAAATTTTCCAGTAATTATGATCACTCACTACTGGAAGCATAGTTGGTTTGCATGTATCAGCAGATTGATGTGTTTCTTTACTTGGCAAATGGAAATCATTTAGAATTTGTGGTTACAAGTTTGAGTCTTTTATTAGACTATTCTAGCAATTTATAGCCAGCTGATATGCCACTGGCAAATAGTTAAGTGCCTTAGTTCATTGTTGACGAAAACATTACGTATTTATTTCTTGTATTTATTAATCTTATTTTTATTTGTATATTGTATTTGTATGCAGAGAGTGAATAAAAAGCATAGCGATATTGTGGGAAACCGAAAATATCCACATCGAGCATCAAGAAAAGGATACATTGGGCTGCAAGAAGAGGAAGTAATACTCTTATCCATGATTAATTCGTAAATATTTGTATATGTATTCCAATAATCTTCACTTTGCCATGATTAATTTGTAAATATGTGTTAATTTTTGGTAATAGATGCGCAATGGGAACTTGGAACCTGATGAAGTGCCAGATAGGGCGCTTATGTGGAAAAAAGCACGTATGCCAAAAGGGGAGGGCCAGCAGATTGATAAAAATCTGGCTGAGATAAACAAGAAAATTGTAAGAACATTTTTTCTATGCTTATTTCATTTTTAAAAAATCACACCTAACTTTTTTCTTTTTTGTTGGTAGGATGCTTTAATGGAAAAGCAGTTAATTGGTGAATTTAAACCAGCCGGAGCCAATGATGTGCTTGTAACCGTATTGGAAACTCCGGAGCATTCAGGTAGGGTTCGAGGGGTTGGAAACTTTATACCTCCAACAATGTTCTTCGATCTGCCCAAAAAGAGAAGGAACCGAGTAACCAAAGAGGAGTTGTTGGCTCGTGTTCAGCAAAGGCAAGCGGAGTTCGAACAAAAAACGAAGGAATTTGAAATGCAGATTGCTGAGTTGAGAGAATTAATTGCTGCAAAGAATCTCCAATCACCACTACTGTCCGAAAAAGCAAGCTGTCGAGGGGAAAAAGAACAAGAAAAAGAAAAGAATTTTTCTAAACCAGAAATTGTAAAAGAATTGCTGGCAGCTGATCAAGAGGACGAAGATGTTGCTATTGTTGATCCTCCTCCTCCGAGAAAATTGGTAAAACCTATATTCTATAAATTTATTAGTCCGTAGAAAGTAAATACAACATTATGACTAAATGGATTTATACATATAAATCTAGGGTCCGCGCAAATGTGAGCTGGCAGTGGACAACATTGAGAACAAGGTAGCGTTTGGTGTTGCTTATGAGGAGGGAGGTGAAATGAGTACAACAATTCATGGAGTGCCTCTAAAAGAAGGATTTATTCGTGTCGGGGTGGATGGAAGCATCAAGGGAGATGCTTTGGTTCCTGCGCCAGTAGTTGGTGAGATAGAAATCGTCGACCAAGCTATTGGCTCTCATTTAGCATGGCCTAGAGACATGATTATTTTTAGCCCCACTGTTGAGGTATGCTATCATCACAATAATATGTACATTTAAGTGTACATATTATTTGGCGTACTAAATATGCTTATTAATCTGGTATATAGAATAATATAAGTAAATTATGCGTAAATGTAAATTTGCAGAAAAAGAAAAAGGCAAAGGTGCCGGGTGAGCTGCAGAGAGTGCACGCCCTTTTTAATTCTGTGAAGCCAAAGGAGGATGTGCCTCCTCGCTTTAGGGTGTTGTACAAATTTTCAAAAACTATGATGAAAGAAAGTGGTAGCTCGATACCAGTTCCATGTGATGATTAAGTCTTTGGAATGGAAAGAACGATTTATCTACTCGAGGAGAATATAACTGCGCTGTTAGAGTTTAATATGATTGGTCAAGCTGCAATATCAACATATATGGCGTAAGTTGTCTTTTAATTTTATTTCATTTTATTTCGTAATAATCTTTACACAATATGAAAATATTTCATATGTATTTTTAGGTATTTGCATTCTAGGTTTAGGGACACACCGGGTAGAGACTTATCATCATCGTTTGGATTTCTTCATCCAGCCACATATATTCTGAATGATGAATTTAACGCCTATGTTGTGCAAAGGCTGAAAGAGGGAGTAAATCACATGAACTTCATGCCTTTTAATTATAAGTATGTATGACTCTCTCTTTTTATTATTTGTAATTTAATTTGTGAATATATTAGTTGGACCTCAATATGTGTTCTCTAATTATTTGTAAATGATATAATAAAAAACAGTTTGCATTGGATTTTTGTTGTGATTTGGGAATCTGAAATATTCATCCTCAATTCATTGCCTCATTATCCACATCCTGATGAACTAGAAAATGCATTAATGAGGTAATTTATTTACGTTGATTTTACGACAAGAAGTTATTTTGGTTTTGACAATGTGTATTCTACAGAGCTGTTCGTGCTCATAATGCTGAGTTAGGACGGGTAATCAAGAATCCCAAAGTTAAAAACCTTCAAGTAAGTTTATAGTTGATGTAGTAATTTTTGTGACTAATTGATGTCGAAGCCTTATTATTTTCCTGTTTGATTAATTTTTTTGTCTTTTTGTTGGACGTATAGGGATGCCCTAAACAACCAGGTGGCACAGAATGTGGATATGAGGTCATGCGATTTATGAAAGATTTAGTTGTGGACCCGGACATGAAACTTTTAGACAAGGTATTTCATTACTTTGCCTAGTATATATATATATATATATATATATATATATATATATATATATATATATATATATAGGGGGAAGTTCAAAAGAGACCAGGGCTTAGGAAGAGAACCGAGAGACCATAAATCTGACCATCCATTATCATTTGATCCTATGGCCTAAATTATATACACATTAATCAGTATTTATACTATTTAGCACTACAAAGATAGTATATGTAAATCAGAAGTATAAATTATGTATACATACATCACATTAATTCAATCATTTATTTCCATATACAAAACGATTGCATTAAATATTGTCTACACATTAAATGCTAGACTTTTATATATTTCCATAATCAAGTTATTTCAATAAATTCATGAATCTATATTTCCATATTCAAATTATATCAATTATCTTGCACAATATCTTATTTAATTAGTATCCATATATACTTCTTAAATCATTTATTTCTATCTTTCATAACCAAGTTCATCAGCTATACAACTCGAGACAATCAAATTCGGACCCATCACGAACTTCCCATAAATCTGTCAGGCCTATTTATGTATTTAATTTTTTATAAAAATTATTATAATCTAGATCTCTTATGTGTTCTATCAGGTGATCTATTAATATAAATAATATTTTAAGGGTTAGTTTGTACTCAAGTTTATTATATCTTGTCACCTTCACCCATGTATCAATTAACAATGGGAAAATTTTATTGTGTTTTCGATGAACACCTTAAAGATTCTTGTTAAAAAAAAATTAATAAATTAATATTCAAAAATTATAATTAGCCAGTAAATATATTATATATAATTGTAACAAAAAATAAGATTTTCTTCTTTAAATCATAATAGTAATAAATACAATAGATTTTGCAGATATTACTAGTAGAAACTTGTAGGTATTTATTGAAGTTTTATTTTATCTTTTAGATATTAATATGTAATTATTCTTATCGACTTCATGGACTAGTAATGGAATCTCTTTTATTGTGTTCAATCCTTCATAGCAACTTTTTAAATCCTTAAAGAATTTCATGTAGAGAATTGAAAAAGTTGCTCTTAATGATTTAATGATTTGATTTATATGGAGATTCTATAAGATGTTCGTGATAGTGATAAAATATATAATAAAACACTTTAGAGAATATATTGAACGTTAATATTAAGATTCTCTTAAGTGTTTATCAGCAAAAAACACATAAGATTCCAATAAAATTTATACTAAATATTTTGATTTAGATTTTACACTAATGCATCGGTTAGAAGAATCTTAATAAATATATGACTTACAATAAATTATATTAAAAATTTATTATTATTATTTGCTTTAAAAAATCAAATAAAATTATTAGTATATGAAACACTTAATGCATCAATTAGAAGAATCTTAATATAATATTAATATTCTCTTAAGTGTTTATTAATTGTAATTTTTTTAGTTTCAAAAAAAAATTGTAAATATTATTTTTAAAAACTTATGAAACTCATAAATATATGACTTAAATAAATTAGAAACACTTAATGCATCAATTAAAAGAATCTTAAGTAGAAGAATCTTAATAAATATATGACTTATATGAAACACTTAATGCATCAATTAGAAGAATCTTAATAGATATATAACTTAAATAAAATATATCAAATATATTATACTTTTTTTAAAAATAACATATAATAAAATCATAAAACATATATATGACTGACTAACGAAACATCTAATAAAAATTTTAATGAGAAATTTTCATATAATAAATGTTCTGATAAGTTTTTTAATGAATTTAGTTTACTATTTTCTTTACGAAGTGTCAAATATAATTTATTGTTACAATATTTTATAGAACCTCATTTCGAATTTAAGAGATCATATAATAAAATTTATTAAGATCGATAACATGTTTTATTACAGAGATTCGCAAAGTGTTTTACTAAAATTTAATATTTTTGTTTTTGTTTTAACAGTTGTTCTACTAAAATTTACTACAATTTTTTAGTCAACTAAATGTTCTACTAAGTGTTTACTAAGTGTTTACAAAAGTGTCTACTAAGTGTTTACAAAAGTGTTCTAATAAATATTATTAGAGGTGAGTTTTTTTAAAAATATTATTCTATTAACAGTTATAATGTACATTTTATTAATGACCTAACAAAAATTTCAATGTGTCATGCTTTTAATATTATTCTGGTAAGTGTTCTACTAATTACTAACAATTTAGTAAGAGATGAACATAATTTAATTATTATCATGTTTGTTATATAAACTCATCTAAAATATAGTATTGTCTAAATATATTCTTTCCAAATCTGAAAAGATAAGAGCACAATATCTCGTTTCCAAATATAAAAAGATTATTTAATCACTACATAAATGCATAGTATATCCTTTCCGAATCTGACAAGATCATTAAATCTCTACATAAAAGCATATTATTATCTTCCATAAATGCACAGCTAATACAGATTTAAGATCGATATAAAATATTTCCTCCATTAATAGGTGTATTTACCGTATTGCTATTTTAAGATGTATTCAACATAGTATAAAAATACTAACTAATAGATGGTCTAGATGGAGTCTCTTGAGTCTCTTGATAACAAGGGTCTCTCTAGAACTCAACTCTCTCTCTCTCTCTCTCTCTCTCTCTCTATATATATATATATATATATATATATATATAATATTTATATGTATTTAAATGAGATTATTAAAATGCAGAAAGTTAAGTTAAGAAATGCATACTGATTTTGGTAATTGCATGTATGTTATATTTCCAGTGGGCTGCTAGGAGTCGCAAGACTTACTCTAAGGCGGACCTCAACATCGTTCGGCTCGCGGCACTGGATTATATCCGATCAATATGTAGTTTGTATTCTCATAATTAGATCATGTTATCGGATATTATAGGATCTGCACTTTAAATTTATGTTTGGATGGTGTATTGGTTGAATGTTGGATTAGATTGGTTTATTAATGCAAATCAGATTTGGAGGTTGATTTTGATAGTTTTGCATTTGATTTTGGTAGTGCTGCAATTGGTTTTGGTAGTTTTGCAATTTATTTTGGTAGTTTTGCTTTTGATTTTGGTATGCTGCAATTGGTTTGGTATTTGGTAGTTTTGAAGATTTGGTTTTGTAAACAGGTTGGTTAGACATCATTTATACAGCAAAAATGATGTCAAATTATATTAAAGCATAACATCGGTTAGAAAAGATAAATGATGTTAATATACCATTATAACATCAGGCACTATAATTAGAACTGATGTTATTGATTGTTAAAACATCAGTTCATTTAAAGTTGAATCGATGTTAAAAGATATAGACATCAGTTAGTAGCTGATGTAACCAAAAACCTTGAACGATGTCTTTGTGGGTGATGTTAAAGGCATTGAGCTTTTACATCAGTTACTATCCGATGTTAATGACAACAATAGACATCGTCTACTGATAAGTGGTATTTATACACACTTATAGGCCTTCATTTCCGCTTAAATTGGTTGGTTGTACTTAAGTGTTTAGTGTCTTTTGATGTGTTTTTATTGTTTTTCTGTGCAGGTCACGAGTTGAGGTGATGAAGTGATTTTCTATCATTTTAGGTTGGTTTTGGTGCATTATTTGCAAGATTAGAGAATTGTTGATTCACCGCGACTTGGGATTTTGTGGGTACATCTTCTACAAACCCTCACGAGAGCACACTCGTCCACTAGAGCTATCTAGGGGTTTAAAGGGCTTGTTGCATATGCTAAATGCAACCGTGATCACCTACGGAAGTGGTACTAGAAGCGAGGAAGGACATGCACGCGAGAACGAGCGAGAAACGAAGAAACGAGGCTGCCATGACAGACAATAGCGCGCCCGCGCTAACTTGTAGCGCGCCCGCGCTACAGTCTGCTGCAACTAGCGCGCCTGCGCTAGTTTAGCGCGGCCGCGCCCAGCAGAACTTCCCCGGGCTGATTTTTACAGCTTTTTAGTGGATTTTCGCAGCGGTCGAGGCCCGGTTGACTTGGTCAATGTATTTTATTTCTCGTGTGTAAAACCCTAGCCTGATAGAAGTAGTTTGAGTATCGTAGAAAATCGTATTATCAGTTTTCTCTTGTAATCGAAGTACATTATCAGTTTTGTATTGGATCGTTCTTCGCGAGGAAGTGACAGTTTCGAGCGAGATCGTGAACATCAAATCTGTAACGTTGTGTTCTTTATTATTAATTCAAGCATTTTTATTCCATTTAATTCTTGTCTTTATTCTATCATGTTTTCATTAGAACCCATGATGTCGATTGGTTCAATTATGAACTAACCGCCTTCATGGGATTCTAATGGATTTATCGATGTAATCTAGTATCGAATATTAATTACTTGATCTTGCGACGTACGTTGATTTCTTTGCATGAGCCGTGCTTATTCTTCTTAGGAGAGTAGCTAACTTCTAAGTTGTTTGTTAATTCTTTCTGAAGCGAGAGTGGATGATTGAATTTAGAACTATGCCATGTAAACATAGGATTATGTGAATGAAACATAATTTGTGGTAGACTTGAACTATTTTTATCACCCTGTGTAATCACGATAGATGACTTGTTATTTAAACCTCTCTGCTTACACTACCGCTATAGAGATATAGGGTCTGAGCTTTGTTGGTGTCCATGAGATTTCTGTCTTAATTGCGGATTTTGATTGGTATGATATGTGTGCAACGAGAGTTGGCATGTATTACTTCCGTGTTGTCTGATTAGGATCAACAGTCGCATGTTAATCAGTAATTTCAATTCTAGATGAATTCGATAATGAAGTTAGAATCCCATGAGTTTTCCTATTCTGAATTTGATTAGTAAATTTAATTATTAGTATAAAAGAAACCAATCCTTGTTAATTGTCTTAGCAGTGATAATTGATCATACATTGTTGCATAGGTGCGTATTCTTAATTCACCAGTCTCTGTGGGAACGAACAAATATATTACTTGTGATCACGTGCGCTTGCGTGTAGATTTAACCGAACAAGTTTTTGGCGCCGCTGCCGGGGACTCGGTGTTAATTAATTAGTTTATGTACTTGTCATCAGTGTGCATTAAAATTCACTGACTAGGATTCTATTCTCTTCTCACTTTTCTTCTTTTCTTTATTTCAGGTACTTGGATCGCGTTTATGCAAACACGTTCTCAAACCCGTAAGGAAGCAATGGATTCATCTTCTTCTTCTGATTCTGAACCAATGAATTATGCAAGGACAGCAGTTGGTGTGGCAGCACGTGAATTTTCTCGTTTGAACATCAATGATAATAAGGCTGACATAATTGAGCCAGCGATATCAGCCAGTGGCATTCGCATCAAGCCATCAATCATTCTCAAGCTGCAAGATACTATTCAATTTGGGGGGTCAGTTCTTGAGGACCCAAACATGCATCTCAGGAATTTCGAGAAATTCATTACTGCTTTGGATTTTAATATCGGACCTAAGGATCTGGTGAAGCTGAGACTCTTCCCATTCACGCTACGTGATGTAGCAAGATCGTGGTTTATCTCTCTCTCGGCAAACACTACTAATAGCTGGAACAAGTTGGAGAAAATATTCTGTACAAGGTTTTATCCTCTAATTAAAGTATCAGCTATCAAAAACACTGAAGGTAAATTCTCGCAATTCTCGGGAGAATATCTTTGTCTAGCTTGGGACCGATTCAAGAAGATTCTCGAAAATCTCAATGAAGATGACATGCCTCCTGGAATGGCAATTCATTACTTCTACAGAGGTCTTAATAGTCAATGTAGAGCAGTGTTAGACGTTGCAGCTGGAGGAACTCTTTGGAGCAAGAGCTTTGATGAGGCTTACGAGCTGATAGAGAACCTGGCCGCTGCTGAGCACAGAGACCTAAAGTGGAAAATTCCAAAAGAGGAAGAATCAGAGGAAGATGAAGCAGTCGAAGTCGCTCAGGAAAATCAGATGACTAATTGGCACAGAATTAGAGCTCATTCAGACTCAAATTCTAATGCATGTGGAGACACTTGTCCTCTACTCTCAGCCAATGCAAGTAACCAATCCGTAATTCAATCATCTGCTGATTCAACATTGAACGAAGCACAGTACCGAAGGATAATCAGGCGTATTGACGCGGTGGAAGAACGAATTGGTCGTTTTGCTGATATATTAACGGACTCTCTTGCTGAAGCATTCTTGGCACTAGATGTTACTGTTACTTGGGATTCGTTTGGCTATGGAACGAGGTATCCTCCACAGGATACTTCATCGGAATCGGATTAATTCTGGACTTCACGTCGAGCTAACGACGTTAAACAAGCGCTTCGTGGGAGGCAACCCACGCATTGGAACCACATTGTACCTTTGTAAACCTCAAAAACACAAAAAACGAGAAAAAACAGCCTTGGATGTCAGACACTAGCGCGCCCGCGCTAGTGTACAGCGCGCCCGCGCTAAAGTGTACAGCGCGCCCGCGCTACACTTAGCGCGGCCGCGCTACTGACTGTCCTGGAGCTCGAAAATTCTCACAAAAATATTTTCTTTTCGTTTTTAAAAGCCCACAATCCTAATTTTGCATGCCTAGCCCGAAATACATACCATAAAACCCTAACTCAGCTCTCCAATCCTTATATAAACACAAAACCCATCTCCAAATCCCATTATAATTCTCAAAACCCTAATTATATATACACATCCATACACACAACCTTCATCCAATCTCTCAAACCCACTACACACAAATCTCTTGCAACTCTAAATCTCTACCAATGGCACCCAAAAGAGCCCGAAGATCACAAGGAACAAGCACCCAAGCCCCTACATCTAGCGATTCTTCCTCGATGGGTGAGGTTGAGTTCACTTCCGATGGAGCACGAACCGAGTTTCAACGGCTTATGAATAAGTCGTTAGTCAGGGAGAGGGGATTCTTACCCACGGCGGAAGATGGTGAGCTTTTGAACATGGTTCAAGAGCGGGGTTGGGAGTCTTTTTGCGAGGCTCCGGAGGCGGTTCCCTTGGCTATTATTCGAGAGTTTTATGCTAATGCCAAGGAGAATCGCGATGGATTCACGGTGGTGCGGGGAATCCGAGTTGATTATAGTGCGGAGGCGATCCGTAGAGTTATTGGGGGGCGTGCCAAGCGCCGTAATGAAGAAGATTGGGTTGTTGAGAGGATTGGGCGTGCCAAACGCCGGTTTGATGATGATCCGATTGATCTTGAGCGGTTGGTGTATGACATGTGTGTACCGGACACGCATTGGAAGATGACTGCACCTCCCTTGCCGGCACATGTTTCTTTTCCTGCAGCCGCTTTGAACCGGTATGCGAAGGCGTGGAATGCCTTCATATGTGCTAACATCATGCCATCTTCTCATGGGCATGAGGTGACAGTGGATAGAGCGATTCTGCTCTTTGGGATTGTCTCAGGCAAGTATATTGATCTGGGACATGTTATTCATCAGGGGATGCTGAGGTTCTTACGGGGAGGAACCACTGGTGCCATTCCATATGGCACAATTGTTACGAAGCTCTGTCGATCAAGCGGTGTTCGTTGGCCAGCCAACGAGCAACTACAGTTGCCGGGAACACCTATTGATCATTCGGCGATCAGTCGGATGGCGGAGTGGGATGGAGGAGTTCCCCACCCTCGAGGCCTCGGGTACATATATGATGAGGTGCCAGGGGGACGTCCAGCATTTGTGAGGAGGGAGCAGCCTAGAGCTTCTGGAGCTGGTACTTCACAGACGGAGAGGAGCTCCGAACCGATGGGAGATGCTCATTATCGCCGCCTAGCGAGACGGATGGATACCATGCATGACATCCACCAGAGGTTTGCTTTTGACTTGACACAGGCTCTAGGTAGTGCTTTTCAGGCACAGGGGGTCACAATTCAGTGGCCAGTATTCGGAGCAGGGATGCAGTATCCTCCACCTGATTCACCTCCAGCAGAGGAGGGGGAGGACTCGGACTCCGAGTAGGTATGTGGGCGCTCTAGCCTTTTTATCACTTTCAATGGGGACATTGAAAATTTTAAGTTTGGGGGTGGTAATCTAAGGAAGAGCATATTAGTATGTAGTTTATTATTGCATGTGTTAGTTAGTTCATGTAGTTCACGTTTTTTTTTTATTTTGCTTTGATTATTTATCACGTTTTTCTATTTTTCTCATATTTTCTTTATTTTTACATGTTTAGTAGTAATTGTCGTAGTTAGTATCACGAGCATTTGCATGAATTATGAAGTTAAGCCAAGTTAATTGCCTATGATGAGTTATGTGCGTAGTTCTTGATTAGTAATTTCAATTGCAATGCTAGGTTAGTACTTGGAAATTGCTTGTGTTGGAAATTGTACTTCACATATGTTCTTGAGATAGGATTTAGACGAAATTCCATGAATTCTAGGATTGAATTGAACACCCTTCAGCTTAGGTCTGTAAATCTTAAGTTTGGGGGAACTGAGGAGTGGATATACCTTTCTAAAAGAAAAAGAAAAAAAAAAAAAAAGAAAAAAGAAAAAAAATTAGTAGTAATAAATTCACTAGAAAAATAAGTGGTAGAATTAACTAGGTTGAGCTCATTAGTACTCGAGTAATTAAGTCTGAGGGGACTTTGTGCCTAGCAACCTAAAGCCCTCGTGGTTTGGGATTGTTGACCCAACACTCGCTACATGGGTACTAGTGCATAAATCTTTAGGGATCTCAACCATTGCACAGTTAAATAAACCACTAGAATAAAGTGAATAATTGGTGTGTGAAGTCTTGTGGTGTTCGTAACGCATTTACACTGCGAAGCGCTCTGACCTTAGACCGAGCAATTAATCACCAATAAAAAGAAAAAAATATGAGGAATAAAATAGAAGGGTGTGGACATTCTTTGGGACCTTGGCTTTTAGTTGGACTTGAGTGACGGGGTGTTAGTTTTAAACTTTTACGATTCTTGATTGGGATTCTGTGGGAGTAGTAGTTTTTGTCTTGTCTCAATAAAAGAGCATGCTTGCACACATTGGCACTCCACACTTGTAAATAGAAGAGTAATTGACTTGGTAGCGAGAGAAGTGAAATTTGAGAACATTAGCACAATCTGAGGTATTATAATTGACAAGGCAATTACTTCATAGTTCACTCATTCATCACGTAGTTGCATTCATGCATTGCATTGTATTATTGTTAGTGTCTTTGACGCTTGAGGACAAGCATCAGTTTAAGTTTGGGGGTGTGATAAGTGGTATTTATACACACTTATAGGCCTTCATTTCCGCTTAAATTGGTTGGTTGTACTTAAGTGTTTAGTGTCTTTTGATGTGTTTTTATTGTTTTTCTGTGCAGGTCACGAGTTGAGGTGATGAAGTGATTTTCTATCATTTTAGGTTGGTTTTGGTGCATTATTTGCAAGATTAGAGAATTGTTGATTCACCGCGACTTGGGATTTTGTGGGTACATCTTCTACAAACCCTCACGAGAGCACACTCGTCCACTAGAGCTATCTAGGGGTTTAAAGGGCTTGTTGCATATGCTAAATGCAACCGTGATCACCTACGGAAGTGGTACTAGAAGCGAGGAAGGACATGCACGCGAGAACGAGCGAGAAACGAAGAAACGAGGCTGCCATGACAGACAGTAGCGCGCCCGCGCTAACTTGTAGCGCGCCCGCGCTACAGTCTGCTGCAACTAGCGCGCCTGCGCTAGTTTAGCGCGGCCGCGCCCAGCAGAACTTCCCCGGGCCGATTTTTACAGCTTTTTAGTGGATTTTCGCAGCGGTCGAGGCCCGGTTGACTTGGTCAATGTATTTTATTTCTCGTGTGTAAAACCCTAGCCTGATAGAAGTAGTTTGAGTATCGTAGAAAATCGTATTATCAGTTTTCTCTTGTAATCGAAGTACATTATCAGTTTTGTATTGGATCGTTCTTCGCGAGGAAGTGACAGTTTCGAGCGAGATCGTGAACATCAAATCTGTAACGTTATGTTCTTTATTATTAATTCAAGCATTTTTATTCCATTTAATTCTTGTCTTTATTCTATCATGTTTTCATTAGAACCCATGATGTCGATTGGTTCGATTATGAACTAACCGCCTTCATGGGATTCTAATGGATTTATCGATGTAATCTAGTATCGAATATTAATTACTTGATCTTGCGACGTACGTTGATTTCTTTGCATGAGCCGTGCTTATTCTTCTTAGGAGAGTAGCTAACTTCTAAGTTGTTTGTTAATTCTTTCTGAAGCGAGAGTGGATGATTGAATTTAGAACTATGCCATGTAAACATAGGATTATGTGAATGAAACATAATTTGTGGTAGACTTGAACTATTTTTATCACCCTGTGTAATCACGATAGATGACTTGTTATTTAAACCTCTCTGCTTACACTACCGCTATAGAGATATAGGGTCTGAGCTTTGTTGGTGTCCATGAGATTTCTGTCTTAATTGCGGATTTTGATTGGTATGATATGTGTGCAACGAGAGTTGGCATGTATTACTTCCGTGTTGTCTGATTAGGATCAACAGTCGCATGTTAATCAGTAATTTCAATTCTAGATGAATTCGATAATGAAGTTAGAATCCCATGAGTTTTCCTATTCTGAATTTGATTAGTAAATTTAATTATTAGTATAAAAGAAACCAATCCTTGTTAATTGTCTTAGCAGTGATAATTGATCATACATTGTTGCATAGGTGCGTATTCTTAATTCACCAGTCTCTGTGGGAACGAACAAATATATTACTTGTGATCACGTGCGCTTGCGTGTAGATTTAACCGAACATCTACCTTAACAGAAACTGTTGTTAATGACAACAAAGAAATCGGTTCGCCTATGTTTAGACATCGTTTGTAGCAATAAACTGGTGTAAAAAGAACAATAGACATCGGTGTTTTTGAACAATCGATGTAAAAGGTGACAACAACATCGTTTTTTGGGGAAAAACTAATAAATTGGCATGTCTAGAGTATGTTAGATTAAATTAGAATATCATATTATGATCATATTCAGAAGATAAAAGTGTGTTAAAATTGGAAAATTGATTTATTATATCGGTTTTTTAAGTGGAAATGATGTAATAAGTGGTCTTTTACATCAGTTATTAACTGATGTTAAAGACAAGGACATTTAACATCGCCCACAGTAACATCAGTTGAACTTATACGGGACATCAGTTTTTAACTGATGTATATTAGCATAATTCTAGTAGTGCAGTAAAGTAAAGAACAATATGTAAAAGGAAAGGTTCTGGTATATATATGAAAAGTTGAAGGTACGTCAGCGCAAGCGCTTCATCAAAAGTAAAACACAACAGCAACCTACACACTGGTCAGCACATCTTAGTCTATATAAGGTCAAAATCGGCTGACACTACACTACCACCACACACTACACACCACACACTAATATACATGGTACCTCCACTCCACAACTACTATCATCTAGCTCCAGGGAAAAGTAGGACCTCCAAGTGTGTCCAACTCTCCCATGATCCACATAGCCCAATCTGCTAGGTCGCCCTGACACTCACTCACTGCAGTAAGCTTCGCCATCGCCATCATCCTAACATCAACAATCTTCTGCCTCAGCTCCCGCTCAGCTCTACTAGGGTCCATCATCTGTATAATACGCTCCAACTCTCTGATCTGCCCAAGTAAGTACCGACAGTCCATCCTCATCGCCTCAAACTCATGATATGGAACAGGGTGAGGTGCATCACGAAAAGAAGTGTGGATAGAAGAACCTCGGGTAGAACTAGGTGTGCTGGGTGGGGGTCCACGTATAAGAGGCCTAGCATGAGAGGTCGAGGGTATATCTCTGGGAGGAATGATAGGGTCTGACATCATGAATATCTATAAATCAATATAACAGAACATATATAAGAATCTCTGATAGCACAAAGGCCTATTTTCGACTAATACTCACCTCTCAACGTTCTATCTACCTATCACCCATTTCTAATCTAAATCCTTCTACCCAAACCCGATAATCTAGGCTTGTTTCATTGACTCATAACCTGTAGCTCTGATACCAACCTGTGACGCCCTCCAAATCCGGGTCATAGACTTGGGGGTCACACCACAATATAAACCTGTAAGCAATAATAATAAATGCATTGACCCTAAACATCCACGGATCGCTCCAGGTTATAGTGTGAAACAAGCCACAACTTAAGTTATATTACAATACGTCGAATCCCAATCAATATCTTACAACTTACAAACATAAAACGCAGTGCTTACACACAAAAGATACTCAAAAGTTCATAATATCAGCAACTCCTAGCAAGCCTTCCCAACACTCATCCTGATACCTTAGCTTGATGACTAGCCTGTGGGTCCTCGCTAACAGTGGTCTCTTTCTTCACTGGAAAAGAACATAAGGAATCGCAAGAGTGAGCTTACAGCTCAGCAAGTAATATAAACAATAACTGAAGTCCAACATTTATCAATAAGAATGAAACAAGATATCAAATTTCTTTTTAAAGCAGTGATTAGAATTGGATATTCGTATTTTTATTTAAAACCAAGGTTAGGCTGCTGATCAGTCACGCACTAACCCCGAGCAAGGTCTATACCAAGCTCTATCACTGGATCCAAGGCACACATTGGCCTAATGACCACGAATCTGGTCTGACCACAAATCTGGTCCACATTTATAAAACAATCCAATTCTTTAACAATATAATGAAATCAACAATAACCCAATAAATCAGAATCTATGCCATTTGAACAGAAGCAATATTATCAAAACAGAATCATAATCGTCAAATCAGAATCATTATAATTAGTGGTGCAATTCATATCAGGATCAAAGGACAATTCAGAAGTAAGTTCAAGTATCCTCATAATATGTCTGAAGAATGTCTTGAGGTTGAAAGAAAGATCAAGTATATGGTGAAAATAATCTGAGGTTTGTAGAGGGAACAATGTAAGTGAGAATAGCTTGAGGTTTCAAATATGTTTAACTTGTAGGAATTTCAAGTGTTAAGGTGTATATGTGTGAACATTCTTCAAAAGAGTAATATAGGTATTTGATAAGACATTGTATAACTTGGTGAAGTATTGAAGCATATAGGCTTGTACTGTTTGGTCATTCAAAGATGGAAGAATATCAAAGTAAATGATTTGTGTTGTCAAGTCTCAAAGGAATAGGTATAAGTTCAATTGAAATCAAAATCAAGGTTCAGTTTGTAATTCAGGTGTTAAAAGGATTGAATAAGGTTTATCAATAATCAATATCAATAGCATTATATATCAACAGAGGCATTTCCAAGTTTATCCAGGATAACAACATCATATACAGAAGAGGAACTCAAGGAGTTTACAGAAGTATAAGTTGAGAATAGAGCACTTGCCTTATCTCGACGATTCACCTCTCTATAGCTTTTACTCAACAGAATCACTCTGACACTATTTGCTTTCCCTTCCTAAGCCTGTCCTTCTCTGACAATCACAATATTTATCTATCAATACTCAATCTCATATCATTCTATTCGTTTCACAACTCAAACGGGTTCCTATCTACCCTTCGTTTCACTTAAATCCGATTTACAGGTCAAAATATACTATCCAAACAGTCATACAACTTTTACATAAGCATTTAACACATTAATCAAGTAACACATAGCACGTAACACGTAAGATATTCAATAAAAATAGCTTTTTAGAAAAGGTTCGGGGTTAAAATGATTTTTCTGACATTTAATACGAATTTACAAACATTTTTCGGAATTAAAACGGATAAAAGAATCATTTTATAAATAAACAATAAGGTCTGAATGCTCTAAATCGGGTCCGAAATCATTTGAAACCAATTAACGAACCTTGAACATATTTTAGAAAAATAATTCAAAGCTCGAAACTATTTTTCAGGATTTTTTAAATCAATTAAAACAATTAAATCTAATTAATAATTCAATTAAAATCAATTAATAAATAATTAAAACAATTAATCAATTAATATTCAAATTAATTGACTAATTATAATAATTAATTACTAATTAAAATTAATTAATAAATTAAATTAGATTTATTTTTGAATAAAGAAATAATTAAAAACTATTTTTGAAAATAATTAAATGATTTTCGAAATAAAAATAAATTAAATAAAACTGTTTTAAAAGTTTTGAAACTTCAGGGTTTGAATTGCAAGTTTCAAAAACCTGGGGAGGGACTGAATTGAGAATTTGAAAAGTTTAAGGTTTAAACCTCACCATCTCCAAAACGTCGGGGGCCAAACTGCAATTTTTGCAGTCGGCGCCGCCCCGACGCCGGAGACTGCGTTCCAGGCCGTAGACGGCTACCAGGACGTGCAGATCGCAAGTCCTCGTGGCCAGGAAGCTGTTTGCAGCATCAAAACCACCATGAGGTGGCTGGTTTGGCCGGAATTTGAGGATGAAACTCGCCGTTGCCGGCGAGTTCTTTATCCCTTCGATTCCGGCGATCCCGGCATCCCGTATACAATTTAAACACATGAATCGATTGCTTGCAACAAGATACACATGATGGTATGTTCTAATCATGCCCAGAATCACTAAATCAAAAAGCCCCAATTCCAATTAAGAACATTCAAACGGGTTATAAACCCTAATTTCACATTCGAACAATCAAACTCAATTTTGAACATGTTATTGAACTCCAAATCATGCATATGATATACCAAAATGATCAGGAGAAGATTATCTACAACATGGAAGCATAAAATCACATAAATCATATTAAAATCAAAAAGCCCTAATTTAACCCTAATTAATTCGAATTTATAAACCCAAATTACTTCTAACCTGTGAATCTAGAGTGGTTTTTGATACTTGATATGGATTCTACGCTTCGATATCTTCGATTTGACTACTTGCACGCTTGATTCTGAGCCCGATAACGTCCTCAAATCTTCGATTGAACTCCAAGAACACGAAGAACGATAACCCGGTTTCTCTCGATTCTCGTGTATTGAAATGATAATTATGAAAAATAAAATAGTAATTATCCTATTTATAATTACGAATAACTGGCCCCCATTTGGATCATATCGGATATAAAATACACTTCTTAATCATTAAGTATTAATAAAACTGATCCATTTGGGACAGACTTTAAAGATAATTATTAAATACACACATTACGAGAAACTTATGGGGCTCTGAGCTTTGTCTGGCACGAAGTACGAAAATATAATGCTTGAGTCAAAATAATTTGGGGCGTTAAACTTATCCGGTGTGCACAATTATTGGTACGATAAAATAATAATAAAATATTCATAAAATTGTTCCGAAATTCTGTCACGTAAATCCGTACACTAGATGGGAAAAGTTAAAACACGAAAGTTGTTCAGAATATCTCAAATAACAAACCGGCGAAATTTTCCCGGAAGCCCCCCGGGGTTTAATTATCGAGTAAACGGGTTTAAAATCAATTTAATAATAATATTTTATAATATACTTAATTAAATCCTTAAAGCAAATATCAAATCATATAATAATCCATAATTTACCAGGTAAATGTCTAAATTCTCCATTTTTTTGATCTGATCATATAAAAATTATACTCTTACAAGTCATTGTAGGAACAATCGGATCTTGGCCCTGCGTTTTATGATACTTATCAAAAGTTCGAACAGAATATTAACCTTAATCGCTACGGCGCAAGCGATTCAAATCCACGTCTTCTACTGTATTCCTTGATTCTCCTTGGACGAAGTGTGGCCTTCGATCTCCCAAGGTGTGCCTCTCCTTAAAGCTCCAAAAACCCAAAACCCTAGCTGTCTCCTTGAGAAAAACGTCTGCCTCTCTCTGACTCTAGGATTAATTCGTTTTTGGTGTGTCTTTCAGCTTTAGGAGAACGAGAATATATAGAGGCTACAGCAGGGATCATGGATCATTAGGTCAGGCCTTCTAATGACATTCCGGGCCATGCCCAATGTCATTAAATATTAATTCTATCCACTAAAGAACTAATATTTGCACTACCTTTCCTAATTCCGTAAATTAATTATTTAATTCGGCTCCCATATTAATTGCTTATAAATTCCCCATGTTTAAGATATCGCATGTCCATTAATTAAATTAATTTCTGACAATTAATTTAATTAATATCTTTTATCCTTGATCATCCACTCAACCTTATAATTATGCAAGAATAAATCTGCCTGCAGGACTAAAGCATAATTATCTTTATGAGCTTTCAAGAGGACATCATCACCCGAATATATTTTTCGGACACGGTTTCCTTTTATAGTCAATATCCCACTCTGTATATAATGTCATTGCCCAATACATAAATTCGTAATTTAAAATAAATTACTTAATTTATGAGTCAAGGCATGTGCATTAAATACAAGTGTCAATCACTATATCCGGATTAAGAACTTAAGCATTAATAACATCATAGAATCTTAGTTCTTTATTGTCAGAATTAAAGAGACAATTATTCTACTATTTTGATCCCGTTCAATATACACAAAGTATATAAGTATTATTCAATAGTCAAGATAAACTATTTCCAAATAATACTTCAGCCATTCCAGTGGTTTGTCTAACACCACCTCGACTGTGAACCCTTATTATATTATATAAGGAGTCTGACAATCTAATCTTCTGCTATCCCATTTGATACTAGATTGTCTACAATATATAATATACAGACAATGTGAAAACATGCATTGAAGATTCTCAAATAATTGTTATATACTTCAAATGAATATTTCAGTATAACCCTAACAATCTCCCACTTATACTCAAGATATTCTTTGAGTATATCAGTGTCTATTACAAGCAATCCACTACCAACTATATATAACTATGTGACAAAGTATCTGACTCCTATCGCTTTCACGTGCTCCTGAAAAGCCTTAGCTGGTAAGCTCTTCGTGAAAGGATCTGCCCGGTTATCCTTTGATGCTATATCAGCCACAATGATATCTCCTCGCTTAACGAACTGTCGTATGAGGTGATACTTACGCTCTATGTGTTTCGCTGCCTTATGGGCCCGCGGTTCCTTGGTATTCGCCACAGCACCAGTGTTATCACAATAAATCGTGATTTGCTGTGGCAGACTAGGAACCACATCCAAATCCAGCAGGAAGTTTCTGAACCATATAGCCTCTTTGGCTGCCTCCGAGGCTGCCACATATTCGGCTTCCATGGTTGAGTCCGCGATGCATTTCTGCTTCACACTCCTCCATATTACGGCTCCACCTCCCAAAGTAAAAACACATCCCGAGGTGGACTTTCTCTTATCCTTATCTGTCTGGAAATCCGAATCAGTATATCCCAGAGGCACTAAATCAGAGGACTTGTAAACCAGCATATACTCCTTAGTCCTTCGCAGGTACTTGAGTATTGCTTTTACAGCACTCCAATGTTCTTGTCCTGGGTTTGACTGGTATCTGCTAACCATGCCCACGGCAAAGCAGATATCAGGCCTCGTACATAACATTGCATACATTAGGCTCCCACATGCCGAAGCATAAGGAACTGCCTTCATGTTCTCTATCTCCTTAGGTGTCGAAGGACACTGCCTCTTTGATAAAGTAACTCCATGTCTGAAGGGTAAATTACCCTTCTTGGAGTCCTGCATGTTAAAACGAGCTAATACGTCATCTATGTAGGGCTCCTGAGATAAAGCCAACATCTTTTTCTTGCGATCCCTTATAAGTTTGATCCCAAGGATGTATGCTGCTTCACCTAAGTCCTTCATTTCAAATTGTTTGAACAGCCATGCCTTTATTGAAGACAACATCTTAACATTGTTTCCAATGAGTAAAATGTCATCAACATAAAGCACTAGAAAAACCACTGCATTTCCCTCACATCTCTTATACACGCATGCTTCGCTTGGACATTGATCAAATCCATACGACTGGACTGCCTGATCAAAGCGAATGTTCCAATACCTAGAAGCTTGTTTAAGTCCATAAATGGACCTCTTCAGCTTACAAACAAGATGCTCTTGGCCTTCTTTAATGAATCCCTCTGGTTGCTGCATATAGATGGTTTCCTCAAGATTTCCATTAAGGAAAGCTGTCTTGACATCCATTTGCCAAATCTCATAATCGAGATGAGCTGCTATAGATAAAAGAATACGGATTGACTTAAGCATGACTACTGGCGAAAAGGTTTCCTCATAATCGATACCTTCTTTCTGAGTATACCCTTTCGCAACAAGTCTTGCTTTCCAGGCTTTCACCTTTTTGTCTGATCCCCTCTTTTTCTTGTAGACCCACTTACATCCAATAGGTTTTACACCTTTGGGTGGTTCCACGAGCTCCCAGACCTGATTAGAATACATTGATTCCATCTCAGAATCCATTGCCTTTTGCCAAAGACTTGCATCTTTGTCCTGTATTGCCTCTTCGTATGTCCGGGGATCATCATCATGTTCACCAGAGACCAAGTCCGAAGACTCTCCTAAAAACATGAATCTGTCGGGCTGTCGAACAACCCTCCCACTACGACGAGGAACTGGTGCGGTATTAGTGACCGGTTGCACAGTCTGCTGTGGTTGTTCTACTTGTACTACAGGTTCATTATTCGTCCCTCCCACTAATTCCTCTAAAACGATACTACTCATGGGTTTGTGATTCATTATATAGTCTTCCTCTAAGAATCTTGCATTGGTGCTAACAGTGACATCCCGATCCTTAGGACTATAAAATAAATAACCTTTTGTTCCCATGGGGTAGCCTACAAACAGCTTTACTTCTGTACGAGATTCTAGCTTAGTCGCGTTCTTGTTCAGCACATGTGCTGGACAACCCCATATCCGAATGTGTCTCAGACTCGGTTTGTCCCCGGTCCACAATTCTAAAGGGGTTTTAGGAACCGACTTAGAAGGTACTAAGTTCAGAAGATAAGCTGCTGTCTCTAAGGCATGTCCCCAAAAGGACTTGGGTAAATCCGAATAACTCATCATCGATCTAACACTCTCTAAAAGAGTCCGGTTCCTTCTCTCTGCTACACCGTTCTGCTGGGGTGTGCCTGGTGCAGTCAACTGGGATTCTATCCCATTCTCTGATAAATATTCCCTGAATTCCCCAAGCAAGTATTCGCCACCACGATCAGATCGTAGTGACTTGATACTTTTATTATGTCGCTTCTCCGTTTTAGCTTTGTACTCTTTGAATTTCTCAAAGCACTCAGACTTACGGTGCAACAAATAAACGTATCCATATCTAGAATAATCGTCAATAAAAGTGATGAAATACTCATAACCACCTCTTGCTTGGATATTCATAGGTCCACATAAATCAGAGTGAACCAATCCTAACACTTCTTTGGCTCTATTCCCCTTTGCCTTAAAAGGCCTTTTGGTCATTTTACCTTCCAAGCAGGATTCACAAACTGGAAATGGCTCCACTGCCAATGAGCCTAAAGGCCCGTCTACTACCAGTCTTTGAATCCTCCCCAAGTTAATATGACCTAATCTCAAGTGCCAAAGATATGTTTGGTTCAAACTAGAAGGTTCCTTTCTTTTATTAGAGGTAGAAGATGTGTTGTTCAATACCCTATGTTGTAGTTGCAGTGCGGGTTGACTAGGATTAATTATATACAAATTGTCTTGCAATGTACCAGAACATATAATCCGTTTATTCATCATAATAGAAACATTATGATCCAAACAAACATTATAACCATCCATAGCAAGTTTAGAAACCGAAATCAAATTCCTTCTAAAAGAAGGTACATAAATACAATTGTTCAAAACCAAAATCCTATCAGAACCAAAAGATAAATGAATAACTCCTACTGCAACTACTGCTACTTTCGTAGCATCTCCCATGAACACGTATATCTCGCCATCTCTAAGCATTCTGGATTGCTGGAACCCCTGCATAGAGTTACAAACATGATCAGTGGCTCCAGTATCTACACACCAAGTGCTCGTAGATATAGCCGCTATAAATGTTTCTGTAACTAGAGAAAGAGACATACCAGTATTGTTTGTCTTCTTAGGAAGAGGACAATCCTTTTTCCAGTGACCCGACTGCTTGCACCGGTAGCACTTCCCCTTAGGCTTTTTCACACCACCTTGAACCCCCACTGCCTTCACAGCTTGCTGTGTCTGAGCCTTTTTCTTCTTCTTATTGCCTTTCGGCTTAGAGGAAGAACCTTTCTCAGCCACATTCACTTGAACACTCTGGCGAAATAATCCTTCAGCTGCCTGAAGTTCTGTCAGCAGTTCCGCAAGACTATACTGCCTCTTGTTCATGTTGTAATTCAAGCGGAACTGCTCAAAACTCTTGGGCAAGCTCATAAGGACAATGTCAATCTGGGTTTCCCCGTCAAGCTCTGCACCAAGGATCTCTATCTCATTCAGATGTGACATCATCTTGAGAACATGATCCCTTACAGGTGTAACTTCAGCCATCTGAGTGTTCATTAAAGCCTTCATGGCTACTTGCCTAGCAGCCTTATTCTGATCTCCAAAAAGTTCCTTGAGATTAAAGAGCATATCCGAAGCAGTGGCCATAGCCTGATGCTGATGCTGCAAAACACCCGACATTGCTGCCAGAATGTAACATCGCGACATCTCATCAGCCTTTGTCCACCGCTTATAATACTCTTTCTCCTCATCAGGATCATCAGCAGCGGGCTGCTCAGGCTTGGGTTCATAAGTGCAAAACTTGTACTCCTCAGCAGTCAACACAATGTCCAAATTACGTTTCCATTCAATATAGTTAGGTCCGGTAAGTTTGTTATCCTTAAGTATGGTGAACAGTGGATTAAACCCCATTATATCCTGAGAATCATGCATGAAAAAATCACATTACACATAGAGAAGGGTGCATAAAAAATTAAGTCCTATTGGTTCCTCTAACAATTATTAAAATTAAATGCACTAACGTTTAAACACCATAAGTTTCTGGTACGTCACGATGGGTGACATGTATACCACCTAAATTTGTTTAAACGTTACTTCGGTCCTATTACCAAACAATAAGCCACGTTGGGGTGGTCAATATTATTTTTCATAGCTAAGTGTATACCATCATCAAATCTTAAATTACCCGAAACCTATGGAACTCGGTACGCCACGATGGGCGGCAGGTATACCTTCCAATATTTCTCGAATAGAATACTTCAATTCAATATTCGTGTCTGGTTTGACTTCTAGGCAGTGGAGGAGTCACATCGGTCTCACTTAATACCCATAAGCCTTAGAAATCGCCCCAAATCAGAGATAAAGAAAATTCGTATCTATTCGTATTAAGCAAGCAAGCAGAAATTACTAACAAAATAGAAGAAACAGAAGAATTCAGAAGCTATAAACAAGCTATCGGAGAACAAACGCAGAAATCAATCTTGGAACACAAAGGTACAAACAATTCAAACTCATGATAATGATATGACTTACTTCACAAAATTTTGAAGAAGTTTTGGCATCAATGAATCAAATGGATTATGCTTTATTTCACAAAGTATAAATTGGGGGAAATTGTTATGTAGGAAGATTCATTTATGCATCAGGAGATCATCACAATGCAGCGACAAGGAACAATACAGTTGACAAAAACTGATGGCCGCATCCGCAACCGAGAAACCGCATCAGTAAGCGGATACTTGATCAATATCGAGTATAATCAGTATCCGGAGATTGAGTTTGAGAAGGAAAGATAGAAGATTGATATGATATAGCTTATTTATAGATATATACTTCTGTTTGGGTAAATCAAGTTAGTAATTGTAGAAGTTGTGTACTATATAAACACAGATTATTAGGTGTTATGAAGATACGAGTAAGAAGCACAACACGAGTAATATTTGTGTAACCTAGCAGCTCTTGAGAACGTTGTTTTTCTTTAAAGAGTATTGTAACAGTTCTTATAATGATCAATAAGAGCTGAGTTTATTTGGATCTTGTTTGTTGTCTTATCTAGCTTATCTAACATTCGATTGATCAATAGATAAAATTCCGTTTAAATTTTATTGATCAAATCAACGCCTAACAAGGTGCCTTTCACGTTGCCATTTTTGATGCCTGAGTTGTAACCATCACATTGCCACTTCAAGTGGCCTGAAATTGATTTCGGAACCGATTGTGGAAATTTCCACGTTCACGGTTCTGTCCATAACCTCATCCTCCTCTATGCCCTTTCCCACCTTCATTATTCAGGAATGACGTGTTATGTACTTCAGGTGACTGGGCAGAGGCTGTGGGACGTATCTGATGATTTTTCAGTTATAACTCATTACTTTTCAGCCACAAGAAGGAGATATACCAGCGCGCCATATTTTTGGAAACTCCGCTCTCTATATCGTTGTGCCAGAACCATAGTATTTGGATGAAAAGTCGATAGGGTCTTTTCAATTATTTCAGCATCAGTAATAATTTCACCACACAAAGTTTAATTTTGAACTTTTTTTGAAAAAGGCATAATATATTCAATTGTAGATTTAAAATCCCGTAACCTCAGATTAATCCAGTAATATCAGGCTGATGGCAAGTGAACAATTTTTTGGTGTTTAAATCTATCCTTGAGATTATTCCAAATGATGAGGGGAATTTTTTCTTAGTCAATAGTGTCTTCTTTTGTTAGCACTAAGGTGTAATATCACATCAAGGAACCAAGACTAATAATGATTCCCGGAAACATCCAAGACAACAAACTCTAATTTTACAAGGTTCATCATTCTAAATGTAAAATAAATATTTAAAACATGACATATCAATATTTCGAGTTAATACACAAACAATTTACTATTTATACAATATATGATATAACTAAAAGTTTTAACGACATAGCCGCCATTAACAAATCAAGCAATAGTAAATTTATAAGCAATAACGATAATAGTAATTATAAAATGAGTATAGAAGGATCGTTTCATATTTCTGTGAAAGTCTCAATTTTTTAGAGTTGCTTAGATTGTACATCTTATCATGTAGCTTTTTTGGCTTATCTTAGTTCGGCAGAGTCCGTCTTTGACTTATCTCAGTTCAGTAGAGTCTTGTGATTGTAAAGTTTTGTAAATCTTGTAACATACTATTAAACGACATAACGATGGAAAAGAAACTATCTTGCAAAGTATATGAAGAGAATAGAAGATGGAGATAAAGTAGTTGTATTTGAGTATGTTTCAGAATCGAATTCATTTCAACTAAACCAACTATTTAGAGGTTGGTTGATGAATCTTTATAAGTAAGCTTTACAATACTTCTAGGTTAAGTATTACAAATCTTCTCGAGTAAGTTAGTAATTTTCGCTAGACTTCCTTGATAAGTTTTGCGAGTCTTACTTGGTAAGCTTCGTCAGACTTACTTGATAAGTTTTTCTAGTCTTCTTGATAAGTTTTTGACAATCACTTAATATATTATTTTATGACAGATTCTTTTTTCATAACTAATAATTATATTTCATAGATTTTAGCGATTATATTTCTATTAAGATTCCTATTTGTTAATTATTTAGAATTATCTCTCTCTTCTTTTAACATTCTTATTTCTTTACTACTTAGAATTTTATAGATTTTAGCTATTATAATTCTGTTAAGTTTTTTTTAGCTGTTTTACCTATTTCCCTAAAAAAATTTAGAAAAATTCAAAAAAACTGGAAAAATTAAATGGAGAGTTTGTAGAGGGGCCACCACACACACATAAACACACACACACATATAAGCAAAACTACACCCCTAATTCTTAAATAAAAGATAATTTTGATAATATTTAAATTTAGGGGCTCAAAAACAGTTCCCAAACATAAAACAAAATACCCAAAAATTTCAAAATTTTCTCCATGGAATAAATCCATGAAATTTTTTATCTTTAAATACTTTTAAATATTTAAATTAAATTGCCCAATCAATTTTAAAGTGCAAATAATTAAAATAATTCTCTACGAGATTTATAAATACTTTTAAATATGTAAAACATAAAAAATACTAAAAAATTGAAATATTCTGGTAATTTTAATTGGACAACATTTTGTAATATAATTAAACACGTACTTTTATATTTTTAAATCAAATAACGAATTTGATTTATAAAACTCTAATAAAAATGATTTCTAAACTACTCCCTCGGGTCGAGAGTAAATAATTACAATTGCTGATCTAACATGTAATGCAGTTAAATTAATTAATCATATAAATTCAGATAATCTTCAAATAATTGCACAAACTATTATTCACATGATATTTGAACAAAACAAAAGTCCCGACATTACACTGGACCAGGAACTAATTATATAATCAAATAATTATTTTTGAAAATTCACTAAACAAGAATAAAATACCTCTTTTATAAAATCATTAATCAAAATAATAAATAATTCCTGAAAAACCCGAGTCATTACAAAATAGCCGAGATGATAGGGTTGTTGTATTTGTTACATATTTGATGATGTCACAGGTATCTAACTTGTTTAGTGTGCAGAAGCAAATATCAGAGTTTAGCTGGAAATCAGAGTTTAAAGACTGCCAGGTGGATCAGAGTTTAACGATGATCAGAGTTTGCAGGCGGCTGATTTTCACGGGCATATCTGACCAAATAAGGAAGATAAAGATCAAGAGAGATTGTGCAGATCAGGACAGCAGAAGGATAGCTACTGATTAGATTATTTTAGGAAGCAGATAATTGTAAATCAATCAGTAGATATCATGAAACTGTGTATATAAACACAACTTAGGGTTTACTCTAGATGAGTTATCAATTGAATATCATTCGTGTAACCTAGCAGCTCTTAGTGATAAAATATAAATCACTAAGAGATTATTTGTAAGCTACTGTGATTTGTGAATAAGAGTTTAGTGGATTATTCTCTTATACTTGTGTTTTGTTATTGATTGTGTTCACTATATTATCTTATATAGTGAGTTTATTCGGCCTAACAGTATTGTTGTCATTGCATCTAACCTCGTGTTAGAATTTGTAGCACTCGTCAAGTTTATATAATACAAATATATTACTTGAACTTGTCGGAGTTCGATTATGATTAAATGAATATTGAACGAATTAATATGAAAATAATTTTAAATCAATAATTTGGTAATGATGTATTCAACTCTCCCTTTTACGTTAGTTCAGAAGTAACATAAGCAAATTAAGTAATTATCTAAAAAATTTGATTATTTAACAATATACCAAGACTTAAATAAGATTTAGGTTCAAAAAGCTAAGTAAACATAATTACGTATCCCTATATATACTTATTAGTGATATATCTGTGTAATATCATAACAAGTCACCATTTACTAACCTGAAATTCAGATATTACGGGTTTCTCTCAAAATTACTATGGTATAAAATCTGTAATTAAACTAACATATGTTTGTGCGCATATTAAGTCGCAAAATACAATTAGGCTTCAATTTTACACGGTGATGCAAGGTAACAACAATATATGTCTATACCATCAAAAAATAATATCAACCAATTTAATCTTGCATAATTGAATGCTTACGTTAACTATCTATATCTTCTATTTTTGGATTCTTTCTCCACGGGCAAATATAGTATACTACACTCTTTTTTGGCTAGTGTAGTAAACTATATTCTAGGTCATTCGCAAGGGGCTCGTACAGTTTTCTTTTGTGGCGTAACGTTGTGGTTGTCCCCTCGACTGACCCAGAAAAAAAAAGCGAAAGAGGCATCTTCCATTCATATCGATTTGGGTTTTTCTGCACCATATTTTGATCTACCGATTCTTCGATCCGGAATTCCTAGCAAATCATTGACTCCTCGAATACATGGGATTCGGGTAGCTGGAATATAATCTTCCCAGGTATATGATAAGTGGTATTTATACACACTTATAGGCCTTCATTTCCACTTAAATTGGTTGGTTGTACTTAAGTGTTTAGTGTCTTTTGATGAGTTTTTAGTGTTTTTCTGTGCAGGTCACGAGTTGAGGTGATGAAGGGATTTTCTCTCATTTTAGGTTGTTTTTGGTGCATTAATTGCAAGAATAGAGAATTGTGGATTCATCACGACTTGGGATTTTGTGGGTACATCTTCTACAAACCCTCACGAGAACACACTCGTCCACTAGAGCTGTCTAGGGGTTTAAAGGGCTTGTTGCATGTGCTAAATGCAACCGTGATCACCTACGGAAGTGGTAAGAGAGCGAGGAAGGGCATGCACGCGAGAACGAGCTAAAAAACGAAGAAACGGGCTGCCAGTGGCAGACAGTAGCGCGCCCGCGCTAGCTACTGTCCCACTAGCGCGCCTGCGCTAGTTTAGCGCGGCCGCGCCCAGCAGAGTTGTTCCGGGCCGATTTTTGCAGCTTTTCTGATGGATTTTAGCAGCGGTCAAGGCCCGGTTGAATCGGTCAATGTATCTAATTTCTCATGTGTAAAAAACCCTAGCCTCACTTGTATCGTAGAATATCGGAATATAGTTTTATCAGTTTTTCTCTTGTAATAAAACACATTAGTGAATTGTATTGGATCGTTCTTCGCGAGACAATCATGATCTTGAACAGATGTCTTTGGATGATATCTTTGGAAGACTGAAAACTTATGAACTTGAAATGGAGCAAAGGAACAAACGACATGGTGGAAAACCCAAACCAGTTGCTCTCAAAATTCAAGAAGAAACAGCTGTGAAAAGCAAGGGAAAAGCTCATGTCAAAAAGTCTGATACTGAGTCATCAAACTCTGATGATGACTCAGACTCTGATATACTCTCAGACTCTGATGACAGTGATACTGAGATGATGCAGCTGGCAGCACTGATGGTGAAAAGCTTCAAGAAGATGGCTTACAAGAATTTCAACAAAGGGAAGAAGTTCTTAAGGAAAGACAGAAACTCTGATAAGAAGGCCTTCAAAAGGAATGAAGGCAAAGAAGAAAAATCTGGAAAAACTGATAAGTCTAAATACACCTGCTTCAATTGTGGAGAGAAAGGCCATTTTGCAACTGAGTGTAAGAAAGCCAAGAAAGAAAAAGAACAAGCCTTTATCACAAAGAAGGGAAGCTGGGCAGACTCATCAGAATCAGAGGAAGAAGTCAACTATGCCTTGATGGCAAATATGGACAACAGCACTGAGACTGTTGAAATTAAGGTACCTCATTCCACTCTTGCTTTTGATACTGAAGATATAACTGAGTTAAGACTGTTCCTTAAAACTTTGCATGTCAGTTATAGAGATCAGACTTTAGAAAATGATAGATTAAAATCTGAAATCTTAGAAGTTAAGAAAATGAATGATTATCTTGAGAAAGAACTAGTTCAGATGCTAGAAGTTCAGAAGGAAAGAGATGATTCTGTTTTTGTTAAAAATGAACTCTTAAAGAAAAATGCTTCTCTTGAATCAGAACTTGTTAAGGAAAGAGAGATAATCAGAACTTGGACTAAATCAGGAAAGACTACTCAGAATATCTTAGAGAGTGGAAACTGGAAGAAAGGCTTAGGATACACTGATAAAAATGAAGCTGAGTCATATAAACAAGAAACCATTAAAATTGAAAAACCTAAGGAAGTACCAGTAAGATTTGTTGCAGAATCTAAGGAAAAGGACAAATCAAAGACTGATATACCTAAACAGGTCAATATTGGTTTAATGACTCAGAAACAGCTTAAGCATAAGCTCAAGGAGGTTAAGAAAGAAAACAGGATTAAGGAACCTAGGAAAAATAGAAATGGGAAGGTAGGAATTAACAAAAGCAACAATTATATGCCTGTTCCAAATGCTCCTAGGAAAACTTGTCATAATTGTGGTAATCCTAATCATCTTGCTTCTTTTTGCAGGAAAAATAAGGACATAAATATTATGTCTCCCAAATCAGGAGTTAAGATTAGGAATACTAGATTTAGACCAGAAAATCCTTGTTTTCATTGTGGTAGTTTATGGCATTCCATCTACACTTGTAAGGAATACCATAGTTTATATTATGATTATTATGAACTGAAACCTTCCTTGAAGAAAAAGATTGATTCTCCTAGTTTAAACTCTGTTCAAAAGTCTGTTAGCACAAACTCTGATTTAAACTCTGATAAATCTTCCGCTGCTAGTGTTAACAAACTTAACAAGAACAAAGGATCCAAGCAAGTCTGGGTCCTTAAAACTAACCATTAGTGGTTTTGTGATTGCAGGGCAACAGGAAAAATATCCTAGTTCTAGACAGTGGATGCTCAGGACATATGACAGGAAATAAAGCCCTGCTATCAGACTTTGTGGAGAAGGCTGGCCCAAATGTTTCTTATGGAGATGGCAACATAGGGAAGACTTTGGGATATGGCAATATCAATCTTGGAAGTGTCATCATTCAATCTGTAGCTCTGGTCTCAGGACTTAAGCATAACCTGTTAAGCATAAGTCAGATCTGTGACAGAGGATATCATGTCGATTTCTTTGAAGAACATTGTGAAGTAGTTAGCAAAATCACTGGAAAAACTGTTCTGAAAGGATTTAGACATGGTAACATCTATGAAGCCAAGCTCTCTTTAAACTCTGAAAGCTCTGCAATCTGTTTACTTGGCAGAGCCAGTATTGAAGAAAGCTGGAACTGGCACAAGAAATTATCTCACCTGAACTTCAACAATATAAATGAACTAGTGAAGAAAGATCTTGTGAAAGGACTTCCAAAATCAATTTTTACTCCAGATGGACTCTGTGACTCCTGTCAGAAAGCAAAACAGAGAAAGTCTTCATTCAAAAGTAGAACTGAGTCCTCAATTCTTGAGCCATATCATCTGCTTCATGTTGATCTTTTTGGACCAGTAAATATAATGTCCATTGCAAAGAAGAGATATACTCTGGTCATTGTAGATGAATTTACCAGACATACTTGGGTATATTTTCTACACAGCAAGGATGAGACATCAACTCTGCTAATTGAGCATGTCAGACAACTGGACAAAAGTTCTAAAGATGCAGTCAAGATCATCAGGAGTGATAATGGCACTGAGTTCAAGAATTCAAAAATGGAAGAGTTCTGTAAAGCTAATGGTATTAAACAAGAATTCTCAGCACCTGGAACACCACAGCAAAATGGTGTTGTAGAAAGAAAGAACAGAACTCTGATTGAAGCTGCTAGAACCATGTTGGAGGAAGCAAAGTTACCAACCTACTTCTGGGCTGAAGCTGTGCAAACTGCTTGTTTCACACAAAATGCAACTCTGATAAACAAGCATGGGAAAACTCCATTTGAAATGGTCAAAGGCAGAAAACCAAATCTCAAATACTTCCACATATTTGGGTGTAAATGTTTTGTTCTGAAAAATCATCCTGAACAGTTAACCAAATTTGATTTAAAAGCTGATGAAGGAATTTTTGTTGGTTATCCTTTATCAACAAAAGCCTTCAGAGTTTATAATCTGAGAACAAGGATAATCATGGAATCCATTCATGTGTCCTTTGATGATAAGAAAATTACTGGAATGGAAGATTTTGAAGATCATGAGCAACTGAGATTTGAAGATGAAGATGCATTCTCTGATTTCATAAACTCTGACTCTGAGACAATATCAGAACATGTCACTTCAACTCATCAACCTCAAGCACATGTTGAGGGGGAGCACTTTCACAATGAAAATCTGGATGAAAATGTTGCAGACTCGGCAGAAAACTCAAACTCCTATTCTGACTCCTCAAACTCTGATCATTCTACATCAGAGAATCATGAGAACACATCTTCAGGGGGAGCATCAGAAACTCAGAATGCTCATGGAGATAGCATGAATAATGGGGGAGAGGCATCAGAGAATCAAAATCATACTGGCATGGATTATGGGGGAGGATCTAGTTCCAGAAGTCAACTGCCACATGAAAGGAAATGGACAAAGTCTCACACACCAGATCTGATAATTGGAGATCCAGATGCTGGAGTACAAACCAGAACTGCAACAGCAAATGAGTGTTTATTCCATTCATTTCTATCTCAGACAGAACCAAAGAAAGTGGAAGAAGCTTTAAAGGATGCAGACTGGGTAACAGCAATGCAGGAGGAGTTAAATGAATTTGAGAGAAATAAAGTCTGGACATTTGTACCAAGACCAAAGAACATATCAATAGTTGGTACCAAATGGGTATTCAGAAACAAAACAGACAGTGATGGAGTAATCACAAGAAATAAAGCCAGACTGGTAGCCAAGGGATATTCTCAACAGGAAGGAATTGACTATGATGAGACCTTTGCTCCAGTTGCCAGATTGGAAGCAATCAGAATTTTCTTGGCTTATGCAGCACACAAGAAATTCAGAGTTTATCAGAAGGATGTAAAGAGTGATTTTCTCAATGGGGAGCTGGAGGAAGAAGTATATGTTGAACAACCTCCAGGATTTGTGGACACAAAATTTCCAGATCATGTCTACAGATTGGATAAAGCACTGTATGGACTAAATCAAGCACCAAGAGCATGGTATTAAACTCTGGCTCAATTTCTTTTGGACAGTGGTTTCAACAAAGGTACTATTGACAAAACTTTATTCTATCTCAACCATGGTAATGATCTGCTTTTAGTTCAAGTTTATGTAGATGATATTATTTTTGGATCTACTAATCCTAAACTCTGTGAGAGATTCTCAAAGCTTATGCAGTCCAGATATCAGATGAGCATGATGGGAGAGATGAGCTATTTTCTGGGACTTCAAGTCAAACAGACTGATGAGGGTATTTTCATCAATCAGTCTAAATATACCAGAAACTTGCTAAAGAAATTTGGCATGCAGGATAGCTCAGCTGCTACCACTCCAATGGCAACAGCCACTAAGTTAGATAAAGATACTGGATCACCAGTAGAAATTACTAACTACAGAGGTATGATAGGCTCACTGCTATATCTGACTGCTAGTAGACCTGATATCATGTTTGCAACCTGTCTCTATGCAAGATTTCAAGCAGATCCAAGAGAGCCACATCTTGTAGAAGTCAAAAGAATTTTCAAATATCTCAAAGGAACAGTTGAGATGGGACTCTGGTATCCCAGAGAATCAGACTTTACACTGATTGGTTACTCTGATGCAGATTTTGCAGGGTGCAAAATAGACAGAAAAAGCACAAGTAGAAGCTGTCAATTTCTTGGAGGAAGACTGGTTTCCTGGTTCAGTAAGAAATAAAAATCAATTTCTACATCCACTGCAGAAGCAGAGTATATTGCTGTAGGAAGCTGCTGTGCTCAGATTTTATGGATGAAGAATCAATTACTGGACTATGGGTTAACTCTGAATCAAATTCCTATTTATTGTGATAACCAAAGTGCTATTGCTATGACAGGAAATCCAGTACAGCATTCCATGACCAAGCATATCAGCATAAGATATCATTTTATCAGAGAGCATGTGATGGAAGGAACAGTAGAACTTCACTTTGTCCCAACAGATCAGCAGTTGGCAGATATCTTCACCAAACCTTTGGCTGAAGCAACATTTACAGGGCTTGTAAACGAATTAGGGATGATCTCTGGTCCTCTCTAAACTCTGATACATTGCATGATTATATATCTGTTAGTAATTGTTGATAACTTGATCTGCAACAACATCTGTTATCCTCTGATCTAAATTCTGATGATTATGCACTGATATGACAAACTCTGATATTTAAACTCTGACCCGACAAACTCTGATGACTTGAATTTACACTGATGAAGGATATTCCTGTGTATAATATGTTGCAAATACCTGAATTAGATCATGAAAAACTCTGGAGTCTAATTTTTGAGACATTACATATGTGGAAATCCTTGCTACACAAAACATGATTAAAATTTGTTACTTAGACTGCCTTACTTCTTGAAAATTAGATAAGTACTCAGTGAAGAATTTGCTTTACTCCCCTCATGAGCTAAGAGTAATTAGGTCTTAGATATGGATCACAAATTTGTTTCCTCTCAGAAAAGAAAAAGAAAAGACAAGAACAGAAAAGAAAAGAAAAGAAAGAAAATTCAGGTACTCCTTTGAGATCTTAGAAATTCTGTGAAAGGAAAGAACCATGTGCACTGCTGGTATTAAGCAAAATGCATCAGAAAATTGTATTTTTCTTGGTGACCTTTCACATTCTCTGATTACTGGAGAAATACACTGAAACAAAAAAAATCTGATGAAGGTTATGACTCACTTACCCTGAGAAGTTTCCTTTCAAAAGATACTGGTCTTACAAGCGAGAGAAACTTTAAACTCTGATCTAATATGTGAGACACTCGGCTTATGAGATGGTTAAAGCATCTTCTGTACATCTGATTCTTTCTAATTTTACTCAAGAAATTTGTCAATCTCTGTTACAATTAGAATAATCATGACAACACACACCTCACATTCCATATCTGTGATTAACAAAAATTTATGACATTGAGTGATTTTTGATTAAATTCAAATAATTGTTTGCAAACTCTGAGGAAAAATTGGTTGCCAGATTTTCCTTATTTATCTCTAATCAGTGCAAAATTTTATGACTAATCGTTGTTTTGTCTCATAATCTGCCATTTATTTAAACTCTGGTCAATGGTAAAACTTCTGATTCAAGTCGGAGTTTAAATTAAATGAATTTTGATCAGGTGAATATTAGATTTAATTGTCAAACGGTACAAAATCCTTTTGAATTCCTGAGTGGAGAAAAACACGGTGAATAATTGTGTTTTCTCGGTAAATGTTACACAGTTATACAGATTCACACGCTTGCTCATAATTACTGCTCCACTACCGTTTTTGTTACCGTTCAGAGTTTGCCACGTGTCCCACTAACACTGAGAGTCAGTACGTCGTGTATACACACATATATATTGATCTTGAAAATTATTTTCACTTTTTATACACGATTTCTACTCTCTCTCTCTCTCAAACTCTCATCTCATTTTCTCATCAGACATTTGTCAAACACCTTACCTGCACTCTCCTTTTTCAGAAAATGTCGACCACTGCATTTGAATTCGATGGTGCCAAGTTCGTGACCAACAATTATGCAGCAATTCTTGATAACTTTGAAGCCCCATCAGAGTTTCACTTGATTCAGGACTTCCTCGCTCATAGTGAGCTCATGTATACTCTGACTCAGCCTGAGTCTTTCAGCCCTTCTCAAGTGCTCACTTTCTGGAGGACTGCCAGATATGATGATGGAGGGGATCATGGTTCACCATCTCTGACCTGTGAATATGAAGGTCAAGAATATTTTGTGTCCCCAGCAACAGTAAGGAAGGCTCTTCATCTTCCTAATCACAACAAGTTTCACTCCTCTGTATCCACTCAGACTTTAAGAGATATGATGATTTTCTTTGGGTACTCCGGGAACACTGACAAAATGGGAGAGCTCAAGCGTCCACACCTCTGCAAGGAGTGGAGTTTCTTCTATGACTGCATCACCAGAGCATTTGCCAACAAATGCAGCAATTTTGATGCTATACCACTCTTCAGTCAACAAATTGGGTATTCTCTGATCCACAATCTCAAGTTTGATTTAGCTACTTCTATTCTGAGATTTATAGGTGATAGGAGAACAAAGAATATGAACATAGTTTATTATGCTAGATTTTGTCAGCTAATATTCTCTTATTGCTTCCCTACTGTTCCTATTCCTGAAGCTGGTAATGAGTTGCCTTTTAAATTACCAAGCGTGCATTTACTGATTTGATTAAAAAGGACAGTAAGAAACCACAAGTCCCTGTTTTTGCTATTCCTGTAACTGTACAGGACAACTTGAAGCTGGTAATGCCAGATAAATATGATCCCATATTCTCTGATGAGAATATACCTTCTTCTTCCCACCAGCCACAAGATGTATCATCCTCTGGTCCTTCCCAAAAAGGGCCAGTTACAAAATCTGACCACCAACCATCCTCTGGTCCTTCCTCTTCACCAACCAGAGTGTTGAGATCTTCTAAATCCCCTTCTAAGTCTTCTCCTCCACCCAGGAAGAGAAGATTCTTACAGAAAATCTCAGACTCTGACTCTGATCATGAAAATGTACCAACACCTCTTGTCTCCAGACCAAGGAAGAAGGTTAAGCCTACATCAATCACTGATCTAACTGTAGATCCACCTCTGAAGTCAGCAGTTAATCCTCTTGAAATGATCACAGTCTCTAATCCTGTGATGGTGGAACCACTCTCTACAGTTCCTCTAACCACTTCTTCTCCAGAAGCTGATATTCATACGTCAGAACCTATTCCTGAAACTCTGGTTCAGTCAGAGGGTACCTTGTCTCCTACAACACCACCAACTGCTGTGCCATTATCAGAAGAAGCTCCTGAACAACCTGCACCTGAAATTCCAGAGTTTGATCAAGAACCTCTGATTCCAGTTGAGACTCATGTTGCAGCTCCTGTTCAGGAGATCTCAGACAAGACAATCTCTGAAGCAGCTACAGCTCCTTTGTGTTCTCACACAGTCAGCATTATAGCAGCTGATGATGATGATGATACAGAGATAAACTCTGTTCCAAATGCTGACTTAGCTTCTCTGATAGCTGATATCTCTGCTCAACTCAGAGAAACTACATCTGATAGAGAAATCTCTCCAGTCAGAATATCTTCACCTGTCAAGATTCCCTCACCAGCTCCTTCCTCTTCCATTCCTCAGTCAATATCTGCACAGAACAAAGTCTGCACACTGACATACTCAAGAAAAATGGACAGAGCTCCATCTTCATCAGTGGAAGACAGATTATCATCCATTGAAGCTACTCAGAGCTTAATGCAGCATACTCTGGCTGATCTGAGCTCCTCAGTAGCTCAGCTGGTTAAATTTCTTACCTCTGCTGATGTCAAAAAGGGGGAGAAAGTACCACAAGACAAATGCAAAATGGATCAGCAACAGAAGTCAGATGATGAGGAAAAGGATGAAGAAAAGAAGAGAGATGGCAACACAAAGTCAAACTCTGAAAAGTCAAACTCTGAAATAGTGTTGCATACTCAAGCTGAAGAAAATAGAAGAGAAAAGGTTGGAAGCAGCTCAAAACAGACTCAGACTACTCAGTCTAAATCTCAACCTCTGATTCTAGCTGATAATGAATCAAGAGCTCTTTCTGAGCAATTGATTGAGATTGGTGATCCTGAATCCAAGATCTTGAGCCATACTGTGAAGATTCAGGGAAAGGAAACTACATTATTCTACAAAGCTCCTACACAACTGGATTTTGATGAAGCAGTTGCAAAGAACTTATTTGAAGAAGAGAATCCTGGAGTATCAATTGAAGATATTAGAAAAGAAGAAGAGAGGTTGGCTGCAGAAAAGAAGAAAATCAGCAAAGCAAAGTCTGATGAAAAGAAATAGATCACTGATTCCTCAAAGAAATTACCATCTTCAAGAAGAAAAGGAATAGTGATAAGTGAAGTAAATTATGCTGACATCAACAAGCCCAGAGTTTACCAGAAAAAGTCTGACTCTGATTCCAGTGGAAAAGGGAAGAATGTTATAGATGGTGTTCCATCTAAAAAGAAGGATGAGTCAGAAGCAACACAAACGTTTGCAACAATTTCTGAGTTTACTGATCAGAATTTAGCCTCTGACACTGCTCAAGCTGAAAACTTGAAGGAAATTCAGCTGAATCCAGCTGAAGTAAAAACCACCTGGATAAAGACAACCTCTGACAAGGCTCAAGATGACACAGCTGAATCAAAGAAGAAGAGCTTGTTTGGAAGCCTTGGTACAGGACTGTACAAGGAAAGCTCCTTGTTCACACAAATCAGAGATAAAGGAACAAGAGGAAAAGAAGCAAGGGACACAACTGGTCTAGGTCACAAGAAAGAGAAGATTCAGACCAGTGCTGCAACTATCTTCAAAGACCCATATCCTCTCACTGAGAAGACTGGAGAAGTTGTAACACAAAAAGACCTTGACAAAATAGAGTCAGTACAAATTCTGATGGATACTCATGATGGGCCAGAAGATAAAGAGAAAATTGCTTTATTTTTGGAATCTGGCAGAGTTTACAGAATTTCTGAAGCTGATCTATTGATAAAATCTCTGAGGGAGCTTGAGCATATTCACTATATGCTTGAGATAAAGAATGAAGCAACCAAGAGATGGTCTGAGCTGTTGAAAAGAACTATCCAAGAGAAAAGAAGATTTTATGGGATAAGTTCTGATGCAGAGTATGTTCCTAAGATAACTCAAGAAGATGGTTCAGAGATTAATATGGAGAAAAATAGTTCTGTCATGGAAACGATAGCTGGAACCAGAATTTTGGGTTACAATAATGAAGCTGACAGACCAGGAGCTATTCAACTGGGAGAAGCCATGAAAAGATGCAAGGCAAGGGCCTTGAGATCAGCTATATACCAGACAGGAGAAGACAATGAAGAATTGAAGACTGTCAAAGCTCAGATGATACAGACTCTGAGACAAATTGAAGAAGATCTGATCACTCAGTTTGTCAAGGAAAGCTATGGATATAGACTGATTGGATAGTTAGCTTTTACTGGTTCTGTAAGTTGTAATTAGTTCTGTGAATTAATTATTTCATGCATTTGTCCTTGATTATTTTTGACATCATCAGTAAATATATAGAACTTGTTCATTCTGTCTAATGTACAAGTTGGGGGAGATTGTTACATATTTGATGATGTCACAGGTATCTAACTTGTTTAGTGTGCAGAAGCAAATATCAGAGTTTAGCTGGAAATCAGAGTTTAAAGACTGCCAGGTGGATCAGAGTTTAACGATGATCAGAGTTTGCAGGCGGCTGATTTTCACGGGCATATCTGACCAAATAAGGAAGATAAAGATCAAGAGAGATTGTGCAGATCAGGACAGCAGAAGGATAGCTACTGATTAGATTATTTTAGGAAGCAGATAATTGTAAATCAATCAGTAGATATCATGAAACTATGTATATAAACACAGCTTAGGGTTTACTCTAGATGAGTTATCAATTGAATATCATTCGTGTAACCTAGCAGCTCTTAGTGATAAAATATAAATCACTAAGAGATTATTTGTAAGCTACTGTGATTTGTGAATAAGAGTTTAGTGGATTATTCTCTTATACTTGTGTTTTGTTATTGATTGTGTTCACTATATTATCTTATATAGTGAGTTTATTCGGCCTAACAGTATTGTTGCCATTGCATCTAACCTCGTGTTAGAATTTGTAGCACTCGTCAAGTTTATATAATACAAATATATTACTTGAACTTGTCGGAGTTCGATTATGATTAAATGAATATTGAACGAATTAATATGAAAATAATTTTAAATCAATAATTTGGTAATGATGTATTCAACTCTCCCTTTTACGTTAGTTCAGAAGTAACATAAGCAAATTAAGTAATTATCTAAAAAAATTGATTATTTAACAATATACCAAGACTTAAATAAGATTTAGGTTCAAAAAGCTAAGTAAACATAATTACGTATCCCTATATATACTTATTAGTGATATATCTGTGTAATATCATAACAAGTCACCATTTACTAACCTGAAATTCAGATATTACGGGTTTCTCTCAAAATTACTATGGTATAAAATCTGTAATTAAACTAACATATGTTTGTGCGCATATTAAGTCGCAAAATACAATTAGGCTTCAATTTTACACGGTGATGCAAGGTAACAACAATATATGTCTATACCATCAAAAAATAATATCAACCAATTTAATCTTGCATAATTGAATGCTTACGTTAACTATCTATATCTTCTATTTTTGGATTCTTTCTCCACGGGCAAATATAGTATACTACACTCTTTTTTGGCTAGTGTAGTAAACTATATTCTAGGTCATTCGCAAGGGGCTCGTACAGTTTTCTTTTGTGGCGTAACGTTGTGGTTGTCCCCTCGACTGACCCAGAAAAAAAAAAGCGAAAGAGGCATCTTCCATTCATATCGATTTGGGTTTTTCTGCACCATATTTTGATCTACCGATTCTTCGATCCGGAATTCCTAGCAAATCATTGACTCCTCGAATACATGGGATTCGGGTAGCTGGAATATAATCTTCCCAGGTATATGATAAGTGGTATTTATACACACTTATAGGCCTTCATTTCCACTTAAATTGGTTGGTTGTACTTAAGTGTTTAGTGTCTTTTGATGAGTTTTTAGTGTTTTTCTGTGCAGGTCACGAGTTGAGGTGATGAAGGGATTTTCTCTCATTTTAGGTTGTTTTTGGTGCATTAATTGCAAGAATAGAGAATTGTGGATTCATCACGACTTGGGATTTTGTGGGTACATCTTCTACAAACCCTCACGAGAACACACTCGTCCACTAGAGCTGTCTAGGGGTTTAAAGGGCTTGTTGCATGTGCTAAATGCAACCGTGATCACCTACGGAAGTGGTACTAGAGCGAGGAAGGGCATGCACGCGAGAACGAGCTAAAAAACGAAGAAACGGGCTGCCAGTGGCAGACAGTAGCGCGCCCGCGCTAGATCTTAGCGCGCCCGCGCTAGCTACTGTCCCACTAGCGCGCCTGCGCTAGTTTAGCGCGGCCGCGCCCAGCAGAGTTGTTCCGGGCCGATTTTTGCAGCTTTTCTGATGGATTTTAGCAGCGGTCAAGGCCCGGTTGACTTGGTCAATGTATCTAATTTCTCATGTGTAAAAAACCCTAGCCTCACTTGTATCGTAGAATATCGGAATATAGTTTTATCAGTTTTTCTCTTGTAATAAAACCCATTAGTGAATTGTATTGGATCGTTCTTCGCGAGGAAGTGACAGTTTCGAGCGAGATCGTGAACATCAATTCTGTAACGTTGTGTTCTTATTTATTAATTCAAGCAATTGTCTTATGTTTAATTCTCGTCTTTTATTTATCATGTTTTCATTAGAACCCATGATGTCGATTAGTTCGATTAAGAACTAACCGCCTTCATGGGATTCTAATGGACTTATCGATGTAGTCTAGTAAAGAATATTAATTGCTTGATTTTGTGACGTACGTTGATTTCTTTGCATGCGCCGTGCTTATTCTTCTTAGGAGCGTAGCTAACTTCTAAGTTGTTTGTTAATTCTTTCTGAAGCGAGAGTGGATGATTGAATTTAGAACTATGCCATGTAAACATAGGATTATGTGAATGAAGCATAATTTGTGGTAGACTTGAACTATTTTTATCACCCTGTGTAATCATGATAGATGACCTGTTATTAAACCTCTCTGCTTACACTACCGCTATAGAGATATAGGGTCTGAGCTTTGTTGGTGTCCATGAGATCTCTGTCTTAATTGTGGATTTTGATTGGTATGATATGTGTGCAACGAGAGTTGGCATGTATTACGTTCGTGTTGTCTGATTAGGATCAACAGTCGCATGTTAATCAGAAATTTCAATTCTAGATGAATTCGATAATGAAGTTAGAATCCCATGTGTTTTCCTATTCTGATTTTGATTATTAAATTTAGTTATTAGTATAAAAGAACACATCCTTGTTAATTGTCTTAGCAGTGAAAATTACTCATACATTGTTGCATAAGTGCGTATTCTTAATTCACCAGTCTCTGTGGGAACGAACAAATATATTACTTGTGATCACGTGCGCTTGCGTGTAGATTTTTGCGAACAAGTTTTTGGCGCCGCTGCCGGGGACTCGGTGTTAATTAATTAGTTTATGTACTTGTCATCAGTGTGCATTAAAATTCACTGACTAGGATTCTATTCTCTTCTCACTTTTCTTTTCTTTTCTTTATTTCAGGTACTTGGGTCGCGTTTATGCTAACACGTTCTAAAGCTCGTAAGGAAGCAATTGATTCATCTTCTTCTTCTGATTCTGAAACAATGACAGAACCTGAAGCACAACCAGACAGTAAGGCATTGAAGGATTTCTCTATGCCAAAGATCGATGATATCCAGTCAAGCATTGTCAGGCCTGCAATCGCAGCCAATGCCTTTGAAATCAAACCAGGAACTATTCAAATGGTCCAGAACTCGGTACAGTTTGGGGGTTCTCCTACTGAAGACCCTAATATGCATATACGTAATTTAATAGAGATCTGTGACACTTTCAAATTTAATGGAGTTTCTGATGATGCTGTGAAGCTAAGGCTTTTTCCATTTTCACTGAGAGATAAGGCTAAGGGATGGTTGCATTCTTTACCATCTGGTTCTATTACTACATGGGAAGATCTAGCTCAGAAATATCTCACTAAATTCTTCCCCATGGCAAAGACTGCTGCACTACGAAATGCTCTATCTCAATTCTCACAACAATCAGGAGAAACATTCTGTGAAGCCTGGGAGCGATATAAGGAGATGCTAAGGAAGTGTCCCCATCATGGCATGCCAGATTGGATGCAAATAAACTGTTTCTATAATGGTCTTGGACCTCAATCCAGACCTATGCTTGATGCTGCTTCTGGAGGTGCGCTATGGGCTAAAACTTATGAAGAAGCTTATGATCTTATTGAAATGATGGCTGCTAATGAATATCAGAACCCTACTCAAAGACTTACTCAAGGGAAGGTAGCCGGAGTTCTTGATCTTGACACGTCTACAGCTATTGCTGCTCAACTTAAGGCTCTCACGATGAAAGTCGATTCTCTGGCTAACCAAGGAATTCAACAGCCAATCTCAATTTGCGAATTATGTGCTGGTACTCACTCTACTGATCAGTGTGCCATTTCTAGTGAATCAACACAATTTGTGAGCAACTTTCAGAGAGGTCAACAGCCTGCTCCAGCTACTTACCATCCTAACAACCGAAATCATCCGAATTTCAGCTGGAGTAATAATCAGGGTTATAATCAGCCTCAACAAGGATTTCAACAGGGACCTAAACAGTATAGTCAGGCTGGAACTTCACAACAGTATGCACCTAAACAGCCATATCACCCTCCGGGATTTCAGAATCATGGGCAATCAGCTAACGAAAGGTCTGACATGGAAGAACTAAGACTCATGTACAAGAGTCAGGCAGTAACTTTAAAAGCCTTGGAGACACAAGTCGGTCAGTTAGCTAATGCTTTATTAAGCAGACCACAGGGGAATCTCCCTAGTGATACAGAGGTACCAGGTAAGAGGGACCCTAAAGAGCAAGTCCAATCCATTACGCTGAGATCTGGAAAAACTACAACAGGGCCAACCTCAACATTAGTACAAGATCAGGATGATGAACCGCAAGAAATTCCAGCAGAACTTCCTTCGAATACAATTGGCATAAAACCTAATGTTGAAATGGATAGGGCTATCCCTGCAGCTGCTCCGGTGTCAAAGCCATTATATCCACCACCTCCGTTTCCTAGGAGGTTGAAAAAACAGCAGCTGGATAAGCAATTTGGTAAATTCCTTGAAGTTTTCAAAAAGCTTCACATCAACATTCCGTTTGCAGAAGCACTCGAGCAAATGCCTAGCTATGCCAAGTTTATGAAGGGTATTCTTTCAAAAAAGCTAAAGCTCGAGGAGTTAGAGACAGTAGCTTTAACGGATGAATGTAGTGTTGTGCTTCAACATAAATTACCACCTAAGCTGAAAGACCCGGGAAGCTTTACTATCCCATGCACTATTGGGAAGTTCTCTTTTGATAAGTGTCTTTGCGACTTGGGAGCTAGCATCAATCTGATGCCTCTATCTATCTTCACACAACTTGGCCTGTCAGAGCTCAAGCCGACAAACATGTCTTTACAGCTGGCTGATCGTTCGATCACATATCCGAGGGGTATAATTGAAGATGTGCTGGTCAAGGTTGATAAATTAATATTTCCAGCCGACTTCGTGATTCTTGATTTTGAAGAAGACAAAAGAATTCCTATCATCTTGGGTAGACCCTTTTTAGCCACCGGGCAAACTTTGATCGATGTCCAAAAAGGGGAACTTACAATGAGAATACAAGATCAGACGGTCACGTTCAACGTATTCAATGCAATGAAATTACCAACTGATGAGGAATCTTGTTTCAGTATGGATGTACTTGATACTACGGCAGAAGCTAATAGCCAGCGGGTTTTACAGAATGATGTATTGGAAGCAATCCTTACCAATGATGAGGAATTGGACAGTGAAGAAGAATTGGAAGAACTCCATCATCTTAACTCATCACCTTGGCGAAGGAATTTTGAACCACCTGTCGAATCTCTTCGCTTGGAGGAACAAAAGGAAGATCATAAACCACTACAACCATCAGTGATCGAAGCACCTAAACTTGAACTTAAACCGCTACCGGATCACTTAAGGTATGCTTTTCTTGGTGAAGGTTCTACTCTTCCTGTTATTATTGCAGTTAACTTGTCAGGTGAGGAAGAGGAAAAACTTTTGAGGGTGCTAAGGGAATTCAAAACAGCAATTGGTTGGACTATAGCTGATATCAAGGGAATCAGTCCATCCTTTTGTCAACACAAAATTCTCATTGAAGAAGGAAGCAAACCTTCAGTGGAACAACAGAGAAGGTTAAATCCTATCATGAAGGAGGTTGTAAAGAAAGAGATTCTTAAATGGCTCGATGCAGGTATCATATATCCAATTTCAGAAACCACTGGTGCCATTCCGTACGGCACAATTGTTACAAAGCTATGTCGAGCAAGCGGTGTTCGTTGGCCAGCCAACGAGCAATTACAGTTACCAGCAGCACCGCTTGATCATTCGGCGATCAGCCGGATGACGGAGTGGGAAGGAGGAGTTCCCCACCCTCGAGGCCTCGGTTACATATATGATGAGATGCCAGGGGGACGTCCAGGGTTCATTAGGAGGGAGCGTACTAGAGCTTCTGGAGCTGGTACTTCTCAGACGGAGAGGAGCTCCGAACCGATGGGAGATGTTCATTATCGCCGGCTAGCGAGACGGATGGACACTATGCATGACATCCACCAGAGGTTTGCATTTGACTTGACACACGCTCTTGGTAATGCTTTCCAGGCACAGGGGGTCACAGTTCAGTGGCCAGTATTCGGAGCAGGGATGCAGTATCCTCCACCTGATTCACCTCCAGCAGAGGAGGGGGAGGACTCGGACTCCGAGTAGGTATGTGGGTGCTCTAGCCTTTTTACCGCTTTCAATGGGGACATTGAAAATTTTAAGTTTGGGGGTGGTAATCTAAGGAAGAGCATAGTATTGTAATTATGTTTATTATTGCATGTGTTAGTTAGTTCATGTAGTTCACGTTTATTTTATTTTGCTTTGATTATTTCTCACGTTTTTTTTATTTTTTCATGTTTAGAGCTAATTGTCGTAGTTAGTATCACGAGCAATTGCATGAATTATGAAGTATAAGCCAAGTTAATTGCCTATGATGAGTTATGTGCGTAGTTCTTGATTAGTAGTTTCAATTGCAATGCTAGGTTAGTACTTGGAAATTGCTTGTGTTGGAAATTGTAATTCACATATGTTCTTGAGATAGAATTTAGACGAAATTCCTTGAATTCTAGGATTGAATTGAGCACCCTTCAGCTTAGGTCTGTAAATCTTAAGTTTGGGGGAACTGAGGAGTAGATATACCTTTCTAGGAAAAAAAAAACAAAAGAGTAGTAAATAAATTCACTAAAAAAAAAATAAGTGGTAGAATTAACTAGGTTGAGCTCATTAGTACTCGAGTAACTAAGTCTGAGGGGACTTTGTGCCTAACAACCTAAAGCCCTTCGTGGTTTGGGATTGTTGACCCAACGCTCGCTACATGGGTACTAGTGCATAAATCTTTAGGGATCTCAACCATTGCACAGTTAAATAAACCACTAGAATAGAGTGAATAATTGGTGTGTGAAGTCTTGTGGTGTTCGTAATGCATTTACACTGCGAAGCGCTCTGACCTTAGACCGAGCAATGAATCACCAATAATAAAAAGAAAAAAAAATATAGTGAATAAAATAGAAGGGTGTGGACATTCTTTGGGACCTTGGCTTTTAGTTGGACTTGAGTGACGGGGTGTTAGTTATAAACTTTTACGATTCTTGATTGGGATTCTGTGGGAGTAGTAGTTTTTGTCTTGTCTCAATAAAAGAGCATGCTTGCACACACTGGCACTCCACACTTGTAAATAGAAGAGTAATTGACTTAGTAGCGAGAGAAGTGAAATTCGAGAACATTAGCACAATCTGAGGTATTATAATTGGCAAGGCAATTACTTCATAGTTCACTCATTCATCACGTAGTTGCATTCATGCATTGCATTGTATTATTGTATAGTGTCGTTGACGCTTGAGGACAAGCATCAGTTTAAGTTTGGGGGTGTGATAAGTGGTATTTATACACACTTATAGGCCTTCATTTCCACTTAAATTGGTTGGTTGTACTTAAGTGTTTAGTGTCTTTTGATGAGTTTTTAGTGTTTTTCTGTGCAGGTCACGAGTTGAGGTGATGAAGGGATTTTCTCTCATTTTAGGTTGTTTTTGGTGCATTAATTGCAAGAATAGAGAATTGTGGATTCATCACGACTTGGGATTTTGTGGGTACATCTTCTACAAACCCTCACGAGAACACACTCGTCCACTAGAGCTGTCTAGGGGTTTAAAGGGCTTGTTGCATGTGCTAAATGCAACCGTGATCACCTACGGAAGTGGTACTAGAGCGAGGAAGGGCATGCACGCGAGAACGAGCTAAAAAACGAAGAAACGGGCTGCCAGTGGCAGACAGTAGCGCGCCCGCGCTAGATCTTAGCGCGCCCGCGCTAGCTACTGTCCCACTAGCGCGCCTGCGCTAGTTTAGCGCGACCGCGCCCAGCAGAGTTGTTCCGGGCCGATTTTTGCAGCTTTTCTGATGGATTTTAGCAGCGGTCAAGGCCCGGTTGACTTGGTCAATGTATCTAATTTCTCATGTGTAAAAAACCCTAGCCTCACTTGTATCGTAGAATATCGGAATATAGTTTTATCAGTTTTTCTCTTGTAATAAAACCCATTAGTGAATTGTATTGGATCGTTCTTCGCGAGGAAGTGACAGTTTCGAGCGAGATCGTGAACATCAATTTTGTAACGTTGTGTTCTTATTTATTAATTCAAGCAATTGTCTTATGTTTAATTCTCGTCTTTTATTTATCATGTTTTCATTAGAACCCATGATGTCGATTAGTTCGATTAAGAACTAACCGCCTTCATGGGATTCTAATGGACTTATCGATGTAGTCTAGTAAAGAATATTAATTGCTTGATTTTGTGACGTACGTTGATTTCTTTGCATGCGCCGTGCTTATTCTTCTTAGGAGCGTAGCTAACTTCTAAGTTGTTTGTTAATTCTTTCTGAAGCGAGAGTGGATGATTGAATTTAGAACTATGCCATGTAAACATAGGATTATGTGAATGAAGCATAATTTGTGGTAGACTTGAACTATTTTTATCACCCTGTGTAATCATGATAGATGACCTGTTATTAAACCTCTCTGCTTACACTACCGCTATAGAGATATAGGGTCTGAGCTTTGTTGGTGTCCATGAGATCTCTGTCTTAATTGTGGATTTTGATTGGTATGATATGTGTGCAACGAGAGTTGGCATGTATTACGTTCGTGTTGTCTGATTAGGATCAACAGTCGCATGTTAATCAGAAATTTCAATTCTAGATGAATTCGATAATGAAGTTAGAATCCCATGTGTTTTCCTATTCTGATTTTGATTATTAAATTTAGTTATTAGTATAAAAGAACACATCCTTGTTAATTGTCTTAGCAGTGAAAATTACTCATACATTGTTGCATAGGTGCGTATTCTTAATTCACCAGTCTCTGTGGGAACGAACAAATATATTACTTGTGATCACGTGCGCTTGTATGTAGATTTTTGCGAACAGTATACCTGCAAGAGCCAGAATCAGATTGACCGAGGCCCGCCTTAATTCTCAATAATATAATTAACTCAATTATCCACTAAAGTTGGTCAAACAATAACTACAATCCAAGATCAACGTTTCATAAAAATCCCTAACTCATAAAAGTTTAGTTTATAATCAAAGTATCAAAGAAATCTCAAGATAACCAATACATGATCATAAGAAAAGATATAGAGAGAGAGAACAAAGGCAATTGAATGTCTGCCACGGTTGAAATCTTCTTCTTATGGTTCACCTACTTATATCATTCAATAAAATATTAATATAAATTAAATACAAATCCATTTAAGTACAAAATTACTAAACATCAAATTAAGTACCATATAACTCTAATATTATCATATAAAACATCTTATTATGATTATAACATATATCTCATGTATGAATTATAGAATAAAAAATATTAATGCCACTATTTTTTTGTATATGAATCTTGAAAGGTACAGGCAAAATAATTGTTTTAAGTCCAAAGTCAAATCACTTTCAAGTGTGTGCATAAAATCAAACGTCATCTATAAAAAAAGCATGTATTATATTATATACACACTACTGGTCAAAACCTTATTTATAGTTTCTAAATTATATAAGAAAATATTTAATTATAAAAGAAAATAATTTCACTTGTAAATAATTATGAGAAGAATATTTTGAATTTATTTTACCTCAATGAAAGAATAAATAAAAATGAAAAGTTTAGTGGTGAAATAGTTTATAATTACTAATATACTATTACAATGAAAATTAAATGATTTATCATGAATATACATTTTGTTTAAAAAAGAAAAAAATATCTCCCACTATATTTAAATATCTTCAAATGACTTTATTAAAAATCATGCATTACTTTTATGTAACATATGTTTTATGATATCAGACTTAACAATATATTATAGTTTGTACCTTATGGAAATTTTTCGTTTAGAAAGAAAAAAACATCTTTTATTATTTTTGGATATCTCTTAATTATTAAATATCTCTTAATTACTATATTTTTCGTTTAAACACAAATCATAATTTGTATCTTATGGAAATTTTTCGTTGAAAAAAGAAAAAAATATCTCTCATTATATTTAAATATCTTCAAATCGACTTTTTTAAAATTCATGCATTACTTTTATGTAACATATGTTTTATGATATGAGACTTAACTATTTATTTAGTAAATAAACTGGCTGACTTCTAGGAGCAGATATGGACGGGATAAAGATGATATATTCTATGGAGATTGGATAGGTCAGGACTTTAGAAGATTAGTATAGGATTTCCTTGTTATATCTTTTAGTAAGCTAATTTATATCATATTAATCAGAAAATACCTTCTAACTGTGTGTTGTATAAACACAACACAGGTTTACACTATAGCTCTCGCTTTTCATATTAAGAATATTATTCTTCGTAACTAGGAGCTCTCAATGATAAACAACATCTCTCAAAGAGTAGTTGAATTATTCTATTGTAACAGTCATTATATCTATACTTTACTACAATAAGACAACATGGGTATAATTTGTAATCGTATTTTTTGTTCATGTTTTTTGGTTTGGTCATATTTTAATCATCGTCTCAATGCTATACTAACCGTCTCCTATTAGAATTCTCTCTCCCAACAGAGATTAACTTTGTAGACAAAACCAAATACTATGAGTTCTCTATGTTCTAAATAACTAGCTTTCTTTGCTATCCATTGTTTATTTATCTTAAGTAAAGTAATTTAGTTGCTTATAAGGATTGATAATTTCATCTTTGTTGTGCTGATGTTCAAGTAATTCACTTATTATATTGGTAAGACTCTTAATTTATGCACATCCCTGGTGTGTTCTTTCTTGGTTGCAGCTGCCTTAAAACCATGAAAAATCTAAGAATGAATAATGCACGAAAGTGTTTGATCCGAAAGTTGTTTGAAACATTAACTTATTCCGAAACCCGACCATGATACTATTATATGAAGTGGCTTATAACCAAGTCTTTAAAATCCTAACAATAAACACTTGGCCAAGTTAGGAGTTAATTACCTTTGTCTCAAATGTAAACTTCAACACCAGGAAGTAGTTATTAGGAAGCAAGCTTCTAGACAGCTTTCTTGATATGAACTGAGCACTACAGCCACCACAACCACAACAAATTTACAACCTTTCACTAATATCGCACCAGTGCCTCGTCGTAGTGAGAGGGTTGTTCAACGGCTAGATAGATTCATGTTTTTGGGAGAGTCTTCGGACTTGGTCTCTGTAAACATGATGATGATCCCCGGACACACGAAAAGACAGTAATATGGAGGAGTGTGAAGCAAAAATGCATTGCAGACTCAACCATGGAAGCCGAATATGTGGCAGCCTCTGAGGCAGCCAAAGAGCCTATATGGTTCCGAAACTTCCTTCTGGATTTAGATGTGGTTCCTAATTGCCACATCAAATCACGATTGATTGTGATAATACTGGTGTTGTGGAAGATCTTTTCACGAAGAGCTTACCAGCTAAGGCTTTTCAGGAGCACGTGGAAGCGTTAGGAGTTAGATACTTGGTCACATAGTTATATAGTTGGTAGTGGATTACTTGTAATAAACACTGATATACTAAAAGAATATCTTGAGTATAAGTGGGAGATTGTTAGGGTTTATACTGAAATATTCATTTGAAATATATACTTTAATAACAAATATATGAGAATCTTGAATGCATGTTTTCATAATGTCTGTATATTATATATTGTGGACAATATAGTATCAAATGAGATAGTAGAAGGTTAGATTGTCAAACTCCTTATATAATATAATAAAGGTTCACTGTCTAAGTGGTGTTAGACAAACCATTGGAATGGCTGAAGTATTATTTAGAAATAGTTTATCTTTACTATTGAATAATACTTATATACTTTGTGTATATTGAACGGGATCAAAATAGTAGAATAATGCTTTCTTTTATTCTGACAATAAAGAAGAACTAAGATTCCATGATACTATTATTGCTTAGGTTCTTAATCCGAATATAGTGATTGACATTTGTATTTAATGCACATGCATTAATTCATACATTAAGTAATTTATTATAAATTATGAATTTATGTATTCGGCAATGACATTATATACAGAGTGGGATATTAACTATAAAAGAAAACCGTGTCCGAAAAATATATTTGGGTGATAATGTCCTCTTGAAAGCTCAAAAAGATAATTATGCTTTACTCCTGCATGCAGATTTGTTCTTTCATAATTATAAGGTTGAGTGGATGATCGAGGATAAAAGATATTAATTAAATTGATTGTCAGAAATCAATTTAATTAATGGACAAGCGATATATTAAACATGGGGAATTTATAAGCAATTAATATGGGAGCTGAATTAAATAATTAATTTACGGAATTAGGAAAGGTAGTGCAAATATTAATTCTCTAGTGGATTGAATTACTCCCTCCGTCCCACCCAATTCTTTACATTGGGTTTGGGCACAGAGAATAAGAAAATATGTATAAATGCATAAAATAGTTGAAAAGTGAAAGAAAAGTGGGTGAAATGCTGGGACCCCTTGATTTTTAATATATAAATAAATGATAGTGGAGTAAAAGTATTGTGAAAAGGAAGTAAAAGTGGGAAAGTGGTGGGATCCATTAACTATTTTAGTAAAGTTTTGTAATGTAAAGAAATAAGTGGGACGTTCAAAAAAAGAAACTGTAAAGAATTTGGTGGGACGGAGAGAGTAATATTTATTGACGTTGGGCTTGGCCCGGAATGTCATTGGAAGGCCCGACCTAATGGTCCATGATCCCTACTATAGCCTATATATATTCTCATTCTCTTAAAGCTAGGGTTAACATCGAAAACGAATTCACATCCTAGGGTTTGAGAGAGGGAGCCGTTTTGCTCAAGGAGCCAGCTAGGGTTTTGGATTTTCGGAGCTTTAAGGAGAGGTACACCTTGGGAGATTGAAGCCCACATTTCGTCCCAGGGGAATCAGGGAATACAGTAAAAGACGTGGATTTAAATCGCTTGCGCCGTAGCGATTAAGGTTAATATTCTATTCGTACTCTTTTAATTTATATCATGAAACGCAGGGCCAAGATTCGAATGTTCTAACATCTAGTTCAATATATTTTCCTCTTGCAAGGCCAAACAAGTACAAACTTTTAGGCCAAGAGATCAAAGGCTACAAAGAATCTGTAGATGAAGCCCTCAAAGCTCATTTTGCTATCATTCACAGAGAAGGTCAAAGTTATTCATTGGAGTTAGCCATCCATACTATTCTTTTTCCAAAGCTAAGGGGTGGCCAGGGAATGTGAAAGAAAAGAAAGGGAGTCTCAACTTGCTCTCAATACTGAAACTGAAGTGGACGAAAGATATGCTACTGAGCTGATGGAGGAATTGGAAGCTGAGCTTCAGGCAGAGAAGAAAGGGGAAGAACCTACAAAGAAATTGGTTGTGAAGAAGGCAAGGCTCAAAGCAAAAACTAGATGTCAACTTCTTTGAGGAGCCAATCATTCCCAAAGAAGAACCAATAGACTTCAGCAACATTCTCATACCATCCTTTCTAATAGAAGAGGAACCTTCACAGGAGAAAAGAAAGATCAAGGCTAGAAAGATGGTAAATGCACCAAAGCCAATAAAGGAACCCGAGAACAAAGATGACTATCTCTTCATTGCAAACATTGAAGAATTCTCAGAACTTGATCTTCAATTGGATGATCTTCATGAAGTCAAGGGAATTGATCCAACTTTAAGGTTGCCTGAGGGACTTGTCTTTGTCTACAAAAGAAAAGCTGATGTCATTTGGCCTATTCATAAAGTTCTTAAATCAAAAGGATTCAGTTCTCTCACAAAGATATTTGCATCTATGAAGAGGACTGGTGGTTTCACTTCTCCTGCCAAACAAATGGTTCTCAAGAGGATTCAAGCAATCAGAAATGAGTGGACTTTTGATGCTAGCCTTCCAAGAAAGCTGAAAATCCCCTATACTAGAAAGAAAATTCATTATGAACCTGAGACAATCATTGAGTTTAGGGACAATGAAGGTACTAAGAGATTTTCAGGCCTAAAGACCAACTCAAGACTGCTAGCATCAAGAACATGAAATCTCTACAATCCAAGATCAATGTTGAAGATAGTGATGAAGCTTGGTTTCGGAGAATCTTTCGGAAACAGATTGACATAAATGAAGAAAAGCTTAGGTCCACAAGAAGATCTTCTAGGAACAAGTAAACTGCTCAGGCTAGAGGAGCAAACTCATTTGTAACCTTCTTATCTCTTGTATTTCAATCTTGTACTTTGTTTTATTTTGTGTTTTGTTATCATCGAGTGTAGAATTTATATGTGCATTTCCTCTAGTCATAAATTGGGGGAGATTGTTAGGAATCAATAAGTTCATGTTCAATTAGAATCATAATCATTTCATCGGTTGTAATTGTTATATGGTTTCTCATAAGATGCATCAACGATGGGTAGAATAGGATGACTAATTGTAAATATCCAATGCCATGTAATTCTATCTAAGTGAAGGATGTTCAACGGATGAGTCTTAGTATTTCGACTGATGAAGGTTGTACAACATTTGATGGATGAAGATCAAGAATCTTCAACAAATGAAGTTTGTACAGTGCCCGATGGATAAAGTTTGTAAATCAATCGATGGATGAAGCAACTTTCAACGGATGAGCCAACAGCTGTTGAAAGTGACCGGAGCTTAATTTTGACAAATCATATGGGTTGATTACACTAATTTGGACATGGTAGCCTATTTAGAACAATAAAGAAGAAACAAAAACAAATCTGTTTTATGCAATGCAAGTTGGATTATTTGAAAAAGATCAGTCAAAGATGAAGACAATTCAGGAGACATGCATAAGACAAATGTGATGCAGCAAGGTTTAGATTAGAGTGGAAGTTTGTATTCTAGTTAACTTTGTAAACTTGGGATATATAACCAAGTTAGAAACAATAATAGTCATGTTCGAAACATTAGCAAAGCTCGAGTGTTTTTGAGAGTTCCAGTGTTGAACTGGCGGCTGTGAGAATTGTAATCAATCTACAGATTTCTTCTTCATATAAATTTCACGGATAGATCAAACAATCCACCTGTATTTTTAAATACTTGGTGTTCTTATACTTCTACTATTTGTGTGTGTTTTAATCTTGAATCTATTAAGTTTTATAAGTTTTAAATTAATTTATTTAAGTTTCTTATTTATTTTTTCTCTTACCCTTATTGTATAAACGTCTTATACTACTTATCCTCATCGAAGTGTTGGGGAATACCAAATATTAAATGATAATGATAAATCATTTGGTGATATATTATTTAGAGCGTGTGAACGCATCAATTAGTTATCAATATTATAGTGCACAATAAAAATCATTAATGTGTTGAAGCTATTATTCATTTGTGATTTCTGAGCCTCCCTATATAACCATTTTGTATTTGGTATTTCCATAATTAAATGGGCCTTTCTACGCATATATGTTTGTATATAAATTTTAATTTTTTTTTAATTTTGAGACGGTATGTGATTAAATATGGTTCATATCTTTTGAATTATTATAGAATTGTGAAACAGAATAAAAATAAATAAAATGTCTATATTAAAAATGTGTGTATGTATGTGGGGACAAATGTGCTAGCATTCGATTAAGTACTTAATAGAATAAGACACTAAAATGTAGTTTGTCAATATTGTTATTGACACAAAATGCACAATCTAGACAAAATCAAGACTTGGACAAAAATCACAATACAAAGCTACAATTCAAAAAATTAATTTTCAACATTTAAATAGGAGTAAATCATAGCCAATACTAAAATTAGAAATTGGATTGATTCAAAAATAATCTCACAGATACAATGTGGGCTAGTGAAATTTCTTTATAATTTCTCAACATCTGTATATGCAACGACATGTCGATTTATCAATACAATAGGCACCTAGTGCGTCCCATATTTTTAGGCATAAATCATCACACGTATCAAGTACGCAACCATGATCATATATCGTAATACATGTGCAAATTTCCATCTTTTGATGATAAACACTCGGATTATCTGCAATTACAAAAGTTCAGTATATAAACAAATTGTTACTTTATAAAGGCATTAAATTTTCAAGATTCAATAAATGTACACGATATGTACATGTGTGTGTGTGTGTCTATATGCATATATATATATTGTATTCTTATAGATCAATTGTTCATACAATTTTGTTAAAAATCTAATAATGAACATTCTTTAAAAAAATGTTGAAATTAACATATTTTTCTCCTCGACTCACATTTTTCCTAAATTAATTATTAAATAAGAACAAAAATGAAATGCGTGAAAATAGATGAAATGATCGAAAATAAATAATAACAATATAGGTTCATGGGAATAGTTAAAAGTATAATAATAACTAGATACGAAAATAGGTATGAAAGACAATGTAAAATTTTCCCTTAATTTTTGGGGTTTGAACTATAGTTTAACTCATGAAAATGAAATGAGGAACCATTTAAACTTTTTAACCTTCAAATTCGGTTTCATTCCTTCCAAAACCATTCATCGCAATCTGACACGCATGTCATTTTCATTTTGAAAGATAAAAAACCACATATGCTTATAAGTTAGATTCAATATTCAATATGGCACGACAACATTCACGATAATCACAAGAATCATAATATACATAAATATTTTGAGATTCGTCTTTTCTAAGAGAAAGAAATTCAATATACATTATTTAACTTACACGTTCCGGGACAAGTAGAAAAATCTGAAACGGCAACATTCACCATCATCACCATAACCATCATATACATAAATAATTTGCGATTCATCTTTCTTGGAGAATGAAATTCAATATACATATGAAAGATGTTGAGTTTAGAAGATATATAAATTCATTGAAGTATTTAAATTATATTTTGTTATTAAATGCTAAGATTTGATATTAAATGAATGAAAATAGGATCAGTGTGATTTAGGCATTTAATAACAACAAAACTATGTATTAGGAAACTAACAAAAAGAGGTGATAATATTTTTGATAACGTATTGATATTGGGATATTATTTGTGAATATAACATATGGTAGGATTAAAAATATTTTAAAGGTAATGCATGAACTTTGAAAAGGTTAATTTGAAGATATTTGAATATAATTAAAGATTGTTTTTTATTTTTTAAACAAAGAATTTCCTCAAGATTAAGATACAAACTGTAATTAATTTGTAAACAAAAATACTTTTGTCCGTCGTGTAACGCTCATGAAAAATATGTAAGTGATATAATTATAAATAATTAACCAGAGCCAATTCCGATATATCAACCTCGTTAGATAGCATATATATATATATATATATATATATATATATATATATGTATGTATGTATGTGTATATATATAGGGCACTACTCCAATAGAAACTACTAGAAATAGAAACCAATGCGATTAAATAGAATGATGCGGGTTTTGGGACCGGGGAATGTTCCCAAGATGGGCCTAGACGGGGTGTATACGGGGCCTAGTGGGGCCGGGTCGGGGCCTAGTGGGACCATGATGGGGCCAAGGTTTGGTTCTTTAAGACTGTCTGGAGACTGTCTAGGGAGCCTTGGCTAGCCCCTAGCGGGCCAGGGGTGGATTAAGTAGGGGTGTGGGTGGGCCCTAGGTGGGTGTGAAATCAATAATATGCAAATCTTATTGAATGTACTGATTAAATGCATTAAATATATTACCGATTGAAACTATAATATCCCTTATGAATTAGATTTGATTGATTTTTTAATAAATCATAAGTTATATTATGATTATAAAATCAACAGTGATTAAATGGGTTTCTCGGTTTTCTTGATAAACTGAATTTTCTTAGGATCTTCCTCCTATATATATATAGGGCATTGCTCAAAGAAGAACACTCTTAAAAGAAGAACAAAGAAGAACATTTTAGAATCCAATATAGAATCTCATCTAAAACTTGAATTAAACTCTAATTTTAAGCTAATTAAACTTTTATTATGAATAATAATATTATCTACCATGTTTAACAATAAATATGGATTAAAAATAACATGATTCTATGTAATATTAATCGTGCAAAATATACATATATGATTCCATTCTAGATTCTGCTCTGGATTCTATAATATTTCATATTAATAATTTGGATGAGTTTGGATTTTAGATTTTATATATTGAGTTCAATTGGTGTTTAACTATGTAATTATGATCTTAACAAATCAATTTTTATGAAAAACAAGATGTTATGATAGTGTTCTATGATGTTCTCTTTCTAAGGTGTTCTGTATGGAGTGCAACCCTATATATATATATATATATATATATATATATATATATATATATATATATATATATATATATATATGGATATATATATATATATATATATATGGATATGATCAAATAAAAACTTTTTTAAGTTACAAACTTAAAAATTTGTTTTTGAATTTTTTTTATTCTCCTAACGTGTTAATCTTTAATTATAAAAAGCATCCATGTTGAAATTTATTGAAAAAGCATCACTGTTTTTAAAAATAACGCGTAAATAAATCGTGCATTTAACACATTTGTAACTGGGGTTCAACATTGGGTGTAGAACATTAATTATCATTGTGTTGAACATATTTATAGAGATGCTTAAACTATATCTCTAGAGTTTGGATAGGGTTTAGAAAGATAAATATTGGTTATATAATACGTTTAACTTAGTTTTTACATTGAAAAATTTGTTTATATACTTCTCCAACACAATTTTAATCGTGTTCAACAAAATATCTTAAAAAATGTTGAACTCAAGTTATATATCTGTTGAACAAAAAAAGTTTGTAAGTTTGTACCAGAACTCTATAAGTATATATATATATATATTAATGTTAATAATATTTCTGCACCTGTATCTTTAAGCAAAAATGAGAATATATTGTTAGTAGCCACTGCCCCAAGTTTCGTGAATATAAAGATATAATATTAATGCGCGAGTTTATATTACTCTTAGGAATCTCTAATTAGTTTTAATAATAATTATAAATAAATGATGAGTGCCGATTATATTATAGTATTATATATTTTTGAATTGATCGCTAGTTGTAATAGTACATATTACTTAGGAAAAAATGAATATATTCTTGTAGCGCGATCTTTAGTTGATATTATATTAATATACATACATATATATATATATATATATATATATATATATATATATATATATATATAGAGAGAGAGAGAGAGAGAGAGAGAGAGAGAGAGAGACGTGCTCCAATACAAACCAAATTAGCCTAAAAACTAAAAACCAATTTCTGGTCAGTTTTTTTTATCACTATTTTAACTACAGAAACCACTAATTTGTACATAACATATCACTAATTTATATATAGCATATCTCGCAAATATAAATATATATATACATATATGCAACGTATATGACCATCATATTCACCCGAACCATAATAATGGACCTCTTACCATTATTACCAGATGTTTTTATGATTTGCCACCATTGTCTACCATCACCAATAGTCACATACACTTTCGATAATAACTTACTAAAACTAACGACTACTTACCACCATCATACAACTTCTCATGCGGCTTCTTACCGCCAAGAACCTTCCTACGACTGATATTGATCATCTATAATCGATTATGAATAGTTTAGGTAAGTAGATTATCTCAATTTTGATGATAAAAATTGTTGTTATATACTGTATAAAAACAGTGATTTGTGCAGTATAAATTAGTGATACCCGTGGTTATAAATAGTGGTAGGGAAACTGGTTTTTAGTTTGTATTTAAGAGTTGGTTTGTATTTGATCACTTGCCTATATATATATATATATATATATATATATATATATATATATATTTATATATATATATAGGGATATATATAGGGATAGTATCAAATAAAAAAAATTTTAAGTTACAAACTTACAAAAAAAAATTTTATTTTTTCATGGTGTTAATCCTTAGTTATAGAAAGTATCCATGTTGAAAATTCTTGAAAAAACATCACAATTTTTAAAAGTAACGTATAAATAAATCATACATTCAACACACTAATAACTAGGGTTCAACATCGGGTGTAGAACAAAATTATCATTGTGTTGAATATATCTAAAAAGATGTTTAAACTATACCTCTAGGGTTTGGGTAGAGTTTAGAAACATAAATATTAGTTATATAACACGTTTACCTTAGTTCTTACATTTAAAAATTAGTTTATGTATTTCTCCACCACTATTTCAATCGATGTTCAACAAAATATGTTAAAAAAATGTTGAACTCAAATTATATATGTGTTGAACACATAAAGTTGTAAGTTTGTACCAGAACCCATCCTTATATATATATATATATATATATATATATATATATATATATACATACATCATATCCTATATATCTTATGATATGTATATAATGTGTGTATATATTTTTGTAATAATATTTTATATTTTTGTTAGCACTAGATAATCTGCTAGAATATTTTATAAATATTTATTTTAAGATAATCGTTTAATAATAATAAAGATAAACGTTATTTTTCATAAAGTGGATCTTTCTCTATGGGCTCAAAATATTTTAATGAAAATATTCGAATAAATATTTGATCATTGGGAATATATATATATATATATATATATATATATATATATATATATATATATATATATATAGAGTGAGAGAGAGAGAGAGAGAGAGAGAGAGAGAGAGAGAGAGAGTGATAGAGAAAAGTTATTTGGAGTCCGACTTTTTTTGGAGTTCTCGAAGTCCCAATCCTGACCCTCCATTTCCTTCTCATATAACGGCTGTAGTTTAATTAGAATTTTATATAATATAAATTTTCAACTACATTATCTTTCCAAATTAAGCGCTCACTCATCTCTTTCACGATTGTATCGTCAGTTATTTTGTTGCTGGGTTTGTAGGAGAGATATTATCCTGCCATTTGTTCTGCAACCTTTTACAATGCTGCGTTATTTCTTTCTCTTTTTTTCTGCAACGGTCTCCATCGGACACGAACAACATGTCTAACAATGAAGAAGATGCATGTATGGTAATCACTTGTGGACTATAAATCATCATACTTTCATTGGAAGTGTGTATCATGGTCAATTAAGTTATCTAAATTTGTGAAACATTTTGTTTGACAATGTTCCACCAGTTTTGATTATATGCTATGTGTTAAAAATACTTCTAATGAATTTGCCGTAATGGAGTTATTATTCTGCATTGTGTGGTCATATACTATCGCTCATTATACCGTCGATGTCCTGCGTCCGGAACTAAGACCGAAGAACGCTTTTATAGTGTATAGTCGAGCATATGTTTAGCCTATTTGTAATCAAAGAGGTACCAACTCAACTCTGATAAGAAAGCAAAGTAAATAGCACGTACTGTTGAAGGAATCCGTACGAAGAACGTCAAGTGATTAATTGAAATTATATGTCTGAAGAATTTCAGGATGCTGCTGCACACCACTGGAAGAAGTTCATTAATATGTTCAAGCCTCAGTGTACAAATAATCTTTTGTAGCGCGTCCAGTAGTCCAGAACGTATAAAGTTTTAATACTTTATTTATTCAGAAGATTCCATACTATTGTTACTTATGAAGAAGAACTACGAAGACAAAGACTCGACGAACAAGCCACGTCTCAAATGTTTATTAGATAAAGAATATTTAATTCAGCTAGATACAGATGAACCAGACAGTACATTCGTGTGTCAGCTACTCAGATTAAGTATTCTACATCAACTATAAGTGGCCGTTCAATCAAGACAAAGATCTACAACGTTCAACAAAGTCAGAAGTCCCTGCTCCTGAAGGAATATAATTTTATAAGTATTTATTTAATTATTTCACTTATCAAAATAATTAAATTAGTTGTATAATTTATTTATTAAATTGATTCACCTTCGAATTAATTTAATTTATGAATTTATATAATTAATATAATTAAGTGAGTAATTATTGAATATTTATTCAATTAAAACAAATGTTTTGTTGATTAAATGACTCGGCATGACATTCCCAAAGAATGTCATACCGTGTCAGTGATACAGACATTCTCAGCATGACTTTAAAATGTCATACCGTGTCAGCGATACAGACATTCGTGGCATGACATTAAAAAATCATACCGTGTGCAGTTGTATGACTTTAAGGAATGTCATACCGTTTATTGCATTCAGACTTCCTCTGGTATGACATAAAGATGTCATACCGTGTCCTCTAATCAGGCATTCTCTTATGTCATGTGTCTTGTGTATGTATGACTTATAAAGTCATACATTTTGGTGCTTTATGACTTATTAAGTCATACCTCTTTGTACCTAATGACTTCGGCTATGAAAGTCATGCCAAATCAAGCTTGAAGGCCAAGGTAATAATGTCATACCGAGTTTGGCAGACTGACATTCTCAAATAATGTCATTCCTTCTCTCTTTTTAGCATGTCTTTGTATTGTAATGTCATACCTTCCTTTGTAATGTCATTCCTAAGCTAGAAAGTCATTCCTATCAATGTCATACCTAGTTCTAAGTGATTTGCCTATATATATGGCTTCACTTCTTCATTTGTAATGTGTTCAAGCATTGTAAAAGCTTTCAAGTTGTTTGTAACTTGCTATTGTTATATCCACAGTTTTCTGTGCTTTCATCACTCGGTTGTTTTAATCACTAAGTTAGAATACATCCTGTCGAATTTATTCTACGAACTTTAGTGGACATTAAAATGAACCTTATTAATTATATAACCACTTAAAACATTGTTATCTTAATTAATTAAAATCTGATTAACAAGTTATATTCTAATCAGATTATTCCGCCATGATTTTTAGTGACAATTGTATTCAACCTCCCCCCCTTCTACAAACGTTTCAGGACCTAACAATTGGCATCAGAGCAGTTGATACCATTTTACCGTATCAGATCTTATACACACTCTGTAACGTCCAAATATCTTTTTTTCGAATTAATTTTATTCCAAAAATTAATTTTGATTTAAAATATTTTTCTTTCAAAAATCCACTTCTCATCCAAACACTATTCACTTTAAATCCTTAAAAATGAGTACACAAAAGATTAGTATTCCTCCGCACTGCGAACAGAAAATATATCGGGATTCTGAACAAAGGTGTTTCTACTCCCATGAATGTCATATTAGCACACGAAGAAGATGGTGTGTTAATACCTCATCAGACATTTCCAAAAGAACCTTCTGAGTATACAGATGAAGAGAATGAACAGATGAACTTAGATGATACTCTTCAACTGATCTTAGTAGAATCCCTAGATCCTGTCATGTACAATGTTGTTGTTAATTGTACGAACGCGAAACAAATCTGGGATACGTTAGAGATTATCAACGAAGGCTCAGAAGAAGTAAGAGAGAACAAGAAAAAGATACTGATGGCTCAGTATGAACAGTTTGGTTCCAATCCCGGAGAAGGGATTTGAGAGGTGTTTATCAGACTTAATAATTTGATAAATAATTTAAATCTGAATGGGAAATACTACGACAAGAAAGAGGTCAACATGAAGTCTCTCTTAACCCTTCCTGAACATCTGGAACACAGAATCACTGCTATCAGGGAAAGTAGAGATCTGAATGAGATTTCTCTGGAGAAACTCTACGGAGTTTTGAAAACTTATGAACTCGAGCAAGTTCAAAGTAAGCAGAGATATGGCTAGGGTAAAACACTGAACCATTCAAGAGCTCTAGTTGTTGAATCACCTACACTGGAAGAAAAGAAGGATGTTGTTGTTCCTTCTAAGGCCATTAAGGAATTTGTTGTACCTGAGATTGGTCAGACTGCTTCTTCCAGTGGTGATAAAGAGTTCTATTCAATGGAAGAGCTAGAACAGTTAGAAGATCAATCTCTATCACTGTTTGCCAAGAAATTTGGAAACATGAGATTCAAGAAGAACCCCTCCTACAAGTACAAACCTACTGCTAACAGGTTTCAAAAAGGAGGTTACTCATCTTCTACAAGCAAAGGAGGATACAAGACTGGGATGGTGGATAGAAGCAAGTTCAAATGCTTTAATTGTGGTGAACCAGGATGTTAGATATAATTGATGATTACTGATGTTCTTAAGGTTTGTTTTAGAACAGGAATCATCAGAGTTTAAACTGGAAGCTGATCAGAGTTTAGCAAAGTCTGACAGAGTTTAGCAAAGTCTGACAGAGTTTAATAAAGTCTGATCAGAGTTTACATAGTCAAGACTCGACAGAGTTTACACGTGGAAAGAGCTCAGAAGCGGATATACTTCAAGGAAGGATAGAAGCTGAGGAGTGATTTGCTGACTATGGAAACTAAACAGAAAACTGGAGCAATCTTTGATTGATAGATTTATTAGCTGATTTATAGGATATCAAATCAGAGATTGATTTTGTAACTGTGTCTATATAAACACAGATTAGGGTTACTCTATAGGAGTTGAGTTATCGAGTATATTGTTAAGAACCCTAGCAGCTCTTAGTGATACAATATAAATCACTGAGAGAGTTTTTGTAACCTTCAAAGCTTTGTGAATATAAGAATTTATTAATTCCAATTACTCATATTGTCTTACTGTTTTACAGATTGTGATCACTATATCATATTATATAGTGAGTTTATAGGACCTAACAAGTGGTATCAGAGCCAGCTCTGTTAAGATTACTACAGTGAGATCTTAAACACAATCATGTCTGAAAAATCACAAGCTTCATCCTTTAGAGTTCCAATCCTTAAGGCATCTGAATATCCAGTCTGGAAAGAAAGAATGATCATATTCTTAGACTCTGTTGATCCAGAATACCTTGACAGGATTTTTGATGGACCACATATGCCCACCAAGCTCTCTGTTGGGATTGCAGATGAACCTCAAAAGATGGTTCCAAAAGAAAAGAAAGACTATACTCCAGAGGACATCTCATCAATCAGCAAAGATGCAAAGGTGAAGCATCTGTTGCATAGTGCCCTTGATAATGCAATGTCTAATAGGGTGATTGGGTGCAAAACTGCTAAACAAATCTGGGATGCTCTGGAAACCAGATGTCAAGGAACTCAGGCCATTAAGAAAAACAGAAAAACAATCCTTACACAGGAGTATGAACACTTTGACTCAAAATCTGGTGAGTCCCTGACAGATCTGTATGACAGATTTGTCAAACTGCTGAATGACTTATCTCTGGTGGACAAGGAATATGATCTTGAAGACTCAAACCTCAAATTCCTTCTAGCTCTTCCTGAAAAATGGGATTTGAAAGTCACTACAATAAGAGACAATCTTGATCTTGGAGAAATGTCTCTTGATGATGTTTATGGAAGACTGAAGACTCATGAACTTGAGATGGAACAGAGGAGCAAACGACATGGAGGAAAATCAAAGTCTGTTGCTCTGAAAGTTCAAGAGGAAGCTGCTAAGAGCAAAGGAAAAGCTCGTGTCACAAAGTCTGACATTGAGACATCAGACTCTGATGACTCAAACTCTGATGTTCCCTCAGACTCTGAAGAAAGTGATGATGAGATGATGCAGTTAGCAGCATTAATGGTGAAGAGCTTCAAGAAGTTGGCCTACAAAAAGTTTAACAAAGGCAAAAGTTTTTCAAAGAAAGACAGAAACTTTGACAGAGTTTATGACAAGAAAAACTTTAAGAAGAATGAGGGCAAAGAAGGGAAAGCTGGAAAAGCTGACAAGTATACCTGTTTCAACTGTGGTGAAAAGGGACACTTTGCATCAGAATGCAAGAAACCTAAGAAGGAAAAAGAAAAAGCTTTTATCACCAAGAAGGGAAACTGGACAGATACATCTGATTCAGAAGAAGAAGTCAATTATGCTCTGATGGCAAACACTGACAACAACTCTGAATCTGCTGCTAAGGTACCTCATTCTACTCTTGCCTTTGATACTGAAGATATAACTGAGTTAAGATTGTTTCTTAAAACTTTACATATCAGTTTTAGAGATCAGACTTTAGAGAATGAAAGATTAAAATCTGAAACTCTGAGTGTAAAGAAAAGGAATGATTTTCTAGAAAAAGAATTAGTTCAAATGTTGGAAGTTCAAAAAGAAAGAGATGATGCTGTCATTATCAAAGATGAATTATCAAAGAGGTATGCATCTCTTCAATCAGAACTTGCCAAGGAAAGAGAGATCATTAAAACATGGACTAATTCAGGCAAAACTACTCAGGATATCTTAGGTAGTGGAAACTGGAAGAAAGGACTAGGTTACACTGATAACTCAGAAGCTGAGTCATCAAAAACAGAGTTTGTTAAAACTCAAAAACCTAAGGTTAAACCTGTTAAATTTGTTGTTGAATCCTCTAAGAATAAACAATGTAGACCAAAATCAGAGATTAACAACAATTTAAAATCTGAAAAGCCCAAACAGGTTAACATAGGACTGATGACTCAGAAACAGCTTAAACATAAGCTTAAAGAGGTAAAGTCTGATGACAAAAACAAGGAGCCTAGGAAAAATAGAAATGGCAAAATTGGCATAGACAAGAGTAACAACTACATGCCTGTTCCAAATGCACCTAGGAAGACATGCCATAACTGTGGTAATACTAATCATCTTGCTAATTTTTGCAGGAAGAACAAGGACATTAACTCTTTACCTACAAAGTCTGGAGTTAGAAAAAGTAGTATTAGATATAAACCACAAGATCCATGTTTTCATTGTGGTAGTTTATGGCATTCTATTTATACTTGCAAAGAATATCATAGTCTGTATTATGATTATTATCAATTGAAACCTTCTTTAAAGGTTAATAAAAACTCTGCAAGTACAAACTCTGTTTCCAGTACAAACTCTGTTGCAAAGTCTGTTAGCTCAAACTCTGATAATAATACCGCTGCAAAAGCTAACAAACTTAATAAGGCCAAGGGATCCAAGCAAGTCTGGGTCCTTAAAACTAACAACTAGTGGTCTTTGTGATTGCAGGGCAACAGGAAGAATATCCTAGTCTTGGACAGTGGATGTTCAGGACACATGACTGGAAATAAGACCCTGCTGTCAGAGTTTGTGGAGAAGGCTGGCCCAAGTGTTTCTTATGGAGATGGCAACATAGGAAGGACTCTGGGATATGGCAACATCAATCTTGGAAATGTCATCATATCAAATGTAGCTCTTGTTCAAGGGCTGAAACACAATTTACTCTCTGTCAGTCAGATCTGTGACAGAGGATATCATGTTGATTTCTATGAAGAACACAGTGAGATAGTAAGCAAGTCAACAGGCAAAGTGGCAGTAACTGCTCACAGACATGGGAATATTTATGAAATCCACTTGCCTACAAACTCTGAAGGAAAAGCAATTTGCTTGTCTACAAGGATCTCTGCAGAAGAAAGTTGGAAATGGCACAAGAAGCTTTCACATCTAAATTTCAATTCGATAAATGAGCTTATAAAGAAAAAGCTTGTGAGAGGACTTCCTGAATCACTACTGACATCTGATGGATTGTGTGACTCATGTCAAAAAGCCAAGCAGAGAAAGACATCTTTCAAGAGTAAGACTGAATTCTCAATAAACAAACCATATCATCTTCTACATGTTCATCTATTTGGACCAGTCAATGTACCATCAATTGCAAGGAAGAAATATGCTCTTGTCATTGTTGATGAGTATACTAGATACACTTGGGTATATTTTCTTCACTCTAAAGATGAAACAGCCTTGCATCTGATGGATCATGTGACACAACTGGATCATGGATCTGAAGACAAAGTGAAGATTATTAGAAGTGATAATGGAACTGAGTTTAGAAATTCAACAATGGAAGAGTTCTGCAAGGAAAGAGGTGTAGTGCAACAGTTCTCTGCACCTGGTACACCACAGCAAAATGGTGTAGTTGAAAGGAAAAACAGAACTCTTATAGAAGCTGCCAGAACTATGCTTGATGAGGCTAAATTGCCTACATATTTCTGGGCAGAAGCTGTTCAAACAGCTTGTTTCACTCAAAATGCAACCTTGATTAATAAGCATGGCAAAACCCCATATGAGATGGTGAAGAAAAAGAAGCCAAATCTGAAGTACTTTCACATATTTGGGTGCAAATGCTTTGTATTGAAGACTCATCCAGAACAGCTTACCAAGTTTGATTTAAAAGCTGATGAAGGCATTTTTGTAGGTTATCCTATCAAAACAAAGGCCTTCAGAGTCTATAATCTAAGAACCAAGGTGATCATGGAATCCATACATGTGTCATTTGATGACAAAAGAATAATGGGTCTAACAGATATGGATGATCATGAAGAACTGCATTTTGAAAATGAAGAAATATTCTCTGATTCAACAAACTCTGATGAACAGTCAAACTCTGACTGTGAACAAAACACAGCAAACTCTGGTGAAAATTCACAAGTTCATGATGATGAAGCCCTTGCTGAGGGGGAGCATCAGAATGCTTCAGACTCTACTCAAGACTCATCAGAGAATGCTAACTCAACCTCATCAGAGAATACTGATTCAAACTCTGATAGCACAATTGTAGGGGGAGCTACAGAGAATAATCAGCAGAATCAGGAGAGCATGGATCAAGGGGGAGGATCCAATGATGAAAATGGTCAACTTCCACATGCAAGGAAGTGGACAAAATCTCATACACCTGATTTGATTATTGGAAATCCAGAAGCAGGTGTACAAACAAGGACAGCTACAGCCAATGAGTGTTTACATCATTGCTTTCTGTCACAAACAGAACCCAAAAAGGTGGAGGAAGCTCTTCAAGATCCTGATTGGATTCAAGCAATGCAAGAAGAGTTAAATGAATTTGAGAGAAATAAAGTCTGGACCCTAGTACCAAGACCTAAAGACAGATCAATAGTTGGTGCAAAATGGGTGTTCAGAAACAAAACTGACAGTGAGGGTGTCATTACAAGGAATAAAGCAAGGCTTGTGGCAAAAGGGTATTCACAACAGGAAGGTATTGATTATGATGAGACATTTGCTCCAGTTGCAAGATTGGAGGCAATTAGAATCTTTCTGGCCTATGCTGCACACAAGAAATTCAAAGTATTTCAGATGGATGTCAAAAGTGCTTTTCTAAATGGGAAACTGGATGAAGAGGTATATGTTGAACAACCTCCAGGTTTTGTGGATCCAAAACATCCAGACTATGTCTACAGATTAGACAAAGCACTTTATGGACTAAAGCAGGCTCCAAGGGCATGGTATGAAACTCTAGCTCAATTTCTTCTTGAAAGTGGATTTACTAGAGGTACCATAGATAAAACTCTGTTTTATTTGAATCATGGTAATGATCTGCTTTTAGTTCAAATCTATGTTGATGACATAATTTTTGGCTCCACTAATGCTAAACTCTGTCAAAGATTTGCCAAGCTTATGCAGTCTAGGTACCAAATGAGCATGATGGGGGAACTCAGTTATTTTCTGGGTTTACAAGTTGAACAGACTGAAGATGGGATTTTTATAAATCAAGCCAAATATACCAGAAATCTTTTAAAGAAATTTGGTATGCAAGACAGTTCTGCTGCAACTACTCCTATGGCAACAGCAACAAAACTAGACAAAGATACTGGTGCATCAGTGGATATAACAAACTATAGAGGAATGATTGGATCATTGCTTTATTTGACTGCAAGTAGACCAGACATTATGTATGCCACATGTCTATGTGCAAGATTTCAGGCAGATCCAAGAGAGCCTCATCTGACTGCAGTAAAAAGGATATTCAGATATCTCAAGGGAACAACATCATTGGGATTATGGTATCCTAGAGAATCAGATTTTAGTCTAATTGGATACTCTGATGCAGATTTTGCAGGTTGCAAAATTGACAGGAAAAGCACAAGTGGGAGTTGTCAATTTCTGGGTGGAAGACTAGTTTCTTGGTACAGTAAGAAGCAGAAGTCCATCTCAACATCAACAGCAGAATCAGAGTATATTGCTGCAGGCAGCTGTTGTGCTCAAATTCTTTGGATGAAGAATCAGCTGTTGGACTATGGGTTATCCTTCTCTAAAATTCCTATTTATTGTGATAACCAAAGTGCTATTGCTATGACAGGAAATCCAGTTCAACATTCTCTGACAAAGCACATCAGTATAAGATATCATTTTATAAGGGAGCATGTGGAGGAAGGAACCATTGAACTTCACTTTGTTCCTACTGAACAGCAGCTAGCAGACATCTTCACCAAGCCATTAAGTGAAGCAACTTTTACTAGGCTGGTGAATGAGCTAGGAATGATATCAGGAACTGAGTAATCATATTGGTTAGATCTTTAAAATTTAAATTGTCAAATTTACCATATGTATTACTCACACATCTGCCATGATATACTCTGATTGATAAACTCTGATGATATTCTCTGATGATATACTCTGATTGCTTTACTCTGATAACATTCTCTGATAACATTCTCTGAATCTTGATAAATGATCTCATTTTTATCTTCTCTGAGACAAAACACCTAT